>NC_134356.1:48222946-48550446 GCF_048569485.1 Anomaloglossus baeobatrachus | reverse complement strand
ACCATGGCAACCATCGAAAGTCACGTGATCATGTCACATGACTTCCGGTGGGGGCGGGGTAAGTGACTGTCATGGCGGCGCCCATATACATATCGCTGTCAGATTTTGGCAGCGAAATGTAAGGGGTTAATGGCCGCAGGTGGAAGCGATTCCACCCGCGGCTAGCAGGCACACATGTCAGCTGTTGATGACAGCTCATATGTGCGCGGATCGCCGCCGGGGGCGGGGCTTACATGATCAATGACGTACCCAGTACGTCATGGGTCGTTAAGGGGTTAAAGGGAAACTGTCACCTGTAAAAATGCTATTAACCTGGAGATATGGGGTTAATGTGCAGGGTAATAGAGTTTGGAACCTGCCCAGCGCTTTCACTTCGATCTCTGCTGCTGGGAAGAAAACAACTTTAATCCTCTCAGCGGCGTTCTGCTTTCAGTCATGGAGGCGGCGCAGGTTCAGTCACGGCTTTGTGTATGGAAAGTGGCAGCTGTAACCTCGTTTTCCGCACTGACTGACAGCCTCCTCTAATGCAGGGTGGCTGTCAGTCATTGCGGGGTGCGGTTACATACACAGAGCCGTGACTGAATCCACACACCGGTGCTGCCCCCATGACCGAAACCATGGAGGATTAAAGTATTTTTCCTCCCAGCAGTGGGGTATGATGCTGGGCAGGTTCCATACTCTATTAACCTGCAGATGAACCCCCTTATCTGCAGGTTAATAGCCTTTTTACAGGTGACAGGTTCCCTTTCAGTCCTGATCCTTTTGTTTTCAGGGGAGGTGTGTTGTCACTGGTCTCACAACTGGGACTTCACGCAGGACTGGAATGTCTCCGCTGTCGCATGTTGTGCGCCCCCTTAAAGGGATTGCGTCATTTGTCAAAATGAGAGTGACTCTACGGAGACCCCGACTGTCCAATCCCAGCTAAAGATTTTTCCCGCCTGTTTTGAGTAGTTTTCAGTTCTCTTTGGTGGTTTTAATAACCCGGCGGAGAGAAATAATTCCCTAAAAAATCCGCGCCTACCGTTTAAAGAAAGTCGTGGCCACAGTTTACCGTTCCTTTCTTGTAATAAAAGGTAATGGTGCACAAACATCTAAAAATGGTGCGACGCTGCGCTACTCGAGCCCGTGGTTGGCCGTCTGCTGCCTCGTAACTTCTGCACTTTGACCTCTCTGCGTTAAGTGCTGCGGTGGGGCGATCTGTCCGCTCCACTTGTTTTTCTTACGAGTGCTATGACTTAAGGCGAGGGGAACATGGTGACTTTAGGAACTTATGCAGCGTGTCTTTTAAAGGGGTTGTCCACTACTTTTACATTGATGGCCTACCTTGGGATAGGTGATCAATGTCTGATCGGCCGGGGTCCAACTGTTGCTGGTCCCGGCGGCGGCAGCAAGTGCCTGGAAATGCTCCGTTCCGGAGCTGCCCCGTCTTCTGATGGTGGCCACCCAAATTTGGTCTCATAGGCACATATGAGGCTTTCAGCTCACACCGGTGGAACTCGCTGTATATTGTGCCTGGTATACAAATTGCCGGGGTATGCTGCATAATGCTTGTACATGATATAGAATGATATACTTGGCATCTCTAGGTGTATACTTGTTCCTAGAATATATTGATGATGGTAGTAAATTTACTATTTATTTATTTTTTTATTTCTATTTTTTAATTTAATTTTTATTTTATTACGAATTTTTTTTTTGTTTTATTACTATTTTTCATTTTACTTTATTTACTTTACTATTTAATTTTTATTTTACTACTAATTTTTTTATTTAGTTTAATTACTATTTTTTTATTTAATTTTTATTTTTTTACTTTATTTTTTGTTTTTTTCTTCTAGTTAATTTTTTTTGTTTTTTTAAGGGATTTTCTGACTACAATTTATTGTGTTTATATTATGTCTGAGGCTAAAATTATTTTTGTAAATGGATTTCCTTACAAGGTGGCTAGGGTGGCATGGTGGCTCAGTGGTTAGCACTGCAGTCTTGCAGCGCTGGGGTCCTGGGTTCAAATCCCACCAAGCACACAGTCTGCAAGGAGTTTGTATGTTCTCCCCGTGTTTGCGTGGGTTTCCTCCGGTTTCCTCCCACACTCCAGACATACAGATAGGGACTTTAGATTGTGAGCCCCAATGGGGGCAGTGTTCCTGATGTATGTAAAGCGCTACGGAATATGTTAGCGCTATATAAAAATAAAGATTTGATTTTTTTTTTAAATATGAAAGTACCTGAAATTCCTTTTTTCTTTACCTTTTGGCAGGTTGGAGACTTTGGTGATGCCACCAACTGGCCCACGCCTGGAGAGATCGCCCATAAGAGCACACCGGTAAGACGCTCCCATATACGTGACCTCACGACACAGATCATTGCTTGCAAATTTTACTAATGGGTTGGACCAATCTTGGGAGCCAGGTTTTAGAGGAGTGGAAAAAAAATCTTGTCTGGTTCCAAGTTCTTCCCAGTGGTAGAAGTGTTTGCACTATGCTTAAAGGGCTTGTCTGACTGGCAATAAAAAAAAAAAAAAATTACTGCTATTAGTAAGAAAAAAGCATAGTTAAAATATTCATTGCTCTAGGGCAGTCATTTCTGGTGGTCTTTGCCAGGGGAGGAAAGGATCACTATGTAAATTGGGCACCCAACTGATAAAACCTGTTGCTGGTTGCGGCAGGTGACCAAATGGGTCCTTACTAGTGATGAGCGGGCACTACCATGCTCGGGTGCTCAGTACTCGTAACTAGTGATGAGCGGGCACTACCATGCTCGGGTGCTCAGTACTCGTAACTAGTGATGAGCGGGCACTACCATGCTCAGGTGCTCAGTACTCGTAACTAGTGATGAGCGGGCACTACCATGCTCGGGTGCTCAGTACTCGTAACTAGTGATGAGTGAGCACTACCATGCTCAGGTGCTCGGTACTCGTAACTAGTGATGAGCGGGCACTACCATGCTCGGGTGCTCAGTACTCGTAACTAGTGATGAGCGGGCACTACCATGCTCGGGTGCTCAGTACTCGTAACTAGTGATGAGCGGGCACTACCATGCTCGGGTGCTCAGTACTCGTAACTAGTGATGAGTGAGCACTACCATGCTCGGTACTTGTAACGAGCTGTTAGATGCTTGGATGGGCATGACTGTAGTACCAAAGTAGATTTGTCAATGGTGAACTCGAGCAGTTTTCTGATAGATCTTCTCAAAAAATGCTCAAGTTCCTCATTTGCTTCCATTATACTTGGTACACAAGTTGAGCCCATCCGAGCGTCCAACAGCTCGTTTTGAGTACCGAGCATGGTAGTGCCCGCTCATCACTAGTTAGGAGTACTGAGCACCCGAGCATGGTAGTGCCCGCTCATCACTAGTTAGGAGTACTGAGCACCCGAGCATGGTAGTGCCCGCTCATCACTAGTTACGAGTACTGAGCACCCGAGCATGGTAGTGCCCGCTCATCACTAGTTACGAGTACTGAGCACCCGAGCATGGTAGTGCCCGCTCATCACTAGTTACGAGTACTGAGCACCCGAGCATGGTAGTGCCCGCTCATCACTAGTTACGAGTACTGAGCACCCGAGCATGGTAGTGCCCGCTCATCACTAGTTACGAGTACTGAGCACCCGAGCATGGTAGTGCCCGCTCATCACTAGTTACGAGTATAGAGCACCCGAGCATGGTAGTGCCTGCTCATCACTAGTTACGAGTACTGAGCACCCGAGCATGGTAGTGCCTGCTCATCACTAGTTACGAGTACAGAGCACCCGAGCATGGTAGTGCCTGCTCATCACTAGTTACGAGTACAGAGCACCCGAGCATGGTAGTGCCCGCTCATCACTAGTTATGAGTACAGAGCACCCGAGCATGGTAGTGCCCGCTCATCACTAGTAATTACTTCCAGACCCAGCAGAGACCACCGTAGCATCCTACTCTAGCTTTTTGCTGTATAATCTTAGAGAAGCACAATGCAGGGGCAGAGAGTCTGATTGTAGCAGTTTGCTGTGGATTCAATTCAATCAACATCAGGAGATAATCGCTGCAGGACTAGGTATCACGTGCCAGGTAGTCCAACTGATCTGTTCCACCACCACTGATTGCCAGCTTTCTCAGGATGTACAGTGTCCACAGACAGCTGCCAATCATTGTTATGGGCGGGGCTATACACAGCTCAGCGTTCTTAGCTCTGCTAAGAAAACAAAACAGGCATTCCATCAAAACGGCAACAAGCAGCGTAGTAAGTGACACATCACTGCAATCAGGATCTCCGCCCCTACATTTTTGCTTAGTTTACCATTAACTTTGCATTTTTTAACTTTTTTTTTACTATTTTGCTATGAATTAAACTCCATGCTTGAATTTGCAGATTCCATAGGATTTATCGGATTTTTATAGAATTGTCACTTGATAGCAAGTCCGTCGGCTTGTCTTTGAGCGATTAATGATTTTCGTCTTCATACAATTTTTTTTTTTTTAAGAAGCAACGGACCCCCACACGTCAATGTCTCTGAAGGCCCCGTAGAGGGGAGGGTTTGCAGTATTTTGCGGCGGTGCAGCGCTGCTAGTCATCCATCATACCCCCCAATGTTGATGTGGAATGTGTGATGAATGGCGGCCATCACCCCCCGCCTCTGTCCCGCAGTTACATTTCAGGCGCGGAGCTTTGGCCGTGGCTGTGTGACACCAGGAATAGCACACGCAGGTCCCCCCTGCAGGATTTCCATTTAGGGGGCTGCCCTCCTTCCAAGTCCTCCCACCGGGTCCACCGCTGGTCGTCTCTATTCTGGGACTGGAAGCCTCTGGTGCAGCATGCACCGCTCTCTGGGTGAAGCCTTCAACCCCAGATGTATTTTTAGGATCCTGGGTAGAGTAACTTGGCTTGGGAGCATGTGGCGGTTTCGGGTTTCATTTAGCTCTTTGAGGACACAGGTAAGGGAGATCTGCGGTCACTTGTTTGGGAACGGAAAATGTGTCTTTTTTAGACGATTTTTATTTTGTCCGGACGGATGAGTAGAACAGAAATGTCGCCTGTCGTGCGGAAGCGATGCCAACAATTCCAACTCTGCTACAACCAGGCATTACTTAATCTATTGTCATCTCTTACTTAAGCGGTCACAACCTAAGCTTTGATGACACTGCCTTATTTATCCCCTGGTTAATCTGCAGATTATGCCTCCTCCTCACCTCCCCGGCTGCTGGATTACCGTCCTCGGCTGCAGCCCGGATTCTTGTACTTTTAGGAACGAGTTAATCTGTGTCGGTATGCCTGGGGGGGTCTAATGTTTTTATCACCAGTAGTGGGCACTTACGGCTTCGATCATTGCAAATCTGTCTGCACGCTTTTGGCTTGCGCGTTCTTGAGTTAATTCTTGCCCGTAATCTATATTTTGTGTGATTGCATTAGGGGACAATGTTTCCTTTTGTCTTACGTATGGGCGAGCGGCTGCTTAAAGTAACCCTTACCCGTATAAAGGCTGGAATATATTCCACAATGGTTACTCCTATTTGTAAAACCCCTCTATGCATTGATATGGCTGAGTGCACGGCGCGTTTTACACCGCGGTCCAAGTGTATGTTGGGATAAAGCAAATGGTTTCTTCATCGGTTGAAGGCCCAAAGCGCATCCACATGGATAGTTACGTGACTATAGGAAAGCGCCAGTTGCAAAAGAAATATGCGGTGTTAGATCAGTTTGCAATGATGGACAGATGCCACGGCCTCCACCAAGGCTGTGGCTGCTTTCGGATCAATAATTTCTAAACATGTATGACCCAATATAGGTGCAAGTGCAACGTGTACCTGTGTTGTGGTCGGTTTAACACGTCTGATGGTTGATCTGATCAAAACAAGCCTTTGAATTCTGGTTAGGAGAACCCGAGATGGTCCGTTCCCTTGGGCCCCCGCCGGCGCCCCCGTTCCCTTGGGCCCCCGCCGGCGCCCCCGTTCCCTTGGGCCCCCGCCGGCGCCCCCGTTCCCTTGGGCCCCCGCCGGCGCCCCCGTTCCCTTGGGCCCCCGCCGGCGCCCCCGTTCCCTTGGGCCCCCGTTCCCTTGGGCCCCCGTTCCCTTGGGCCCCCGTTCCCTTGGGCCCCCGTTCCCTTGGGCCCCCGTTCCCTTGGGCCCCCGCCGGCGCCCCCGTTCCCTTGGGCCCCCGCCGGCGCCCCCCGTTCCCTTGGGCCCCCGCCGGCGCCCCCGTTCCCTTGGGCCCCCGCCGGCGCCCCCGTTCCCTTGGGCCCCCGCCGGCGCCCCCGTTCCCTTGGGCCCCCGCCGGCGCCCCCGTTCCCTTGGGCCCCCGCCGGCGCCCCCGTTCCCTTGGGCCCCCGCCGGCGCCCCCGTTCCCTTGGGCCCCCGCCGGCGCCCCCGTTCCCTTGGGCCCCCGCCGGCGCCCCCGTTCCTCATAGGTGGGGCTGAAGGAGAATAGTTCTGTATCTTCTTTTTTTATATTCACCTACTTACCTGCGGGGCGGTCTGGTCCGATGGATGTCGCTAGTCTTGACACAGCGCCTCCCCTATCCTTGCGATCGCCGTCCTTTCTTGCTTTGTGTGGGTAACTCATCCTATGTCATCCACACAATGTCTTCCATTGCGCGCCTGCGCAGGCGCACTTCTATGCTCTGTGATGGGCAGATCAAAGTATTGTAGCGCACATGCGCGGGCGGTCTTTTGACCTTGCCTCGCACCTGCGCATTACAACACGGTGCTGTGCCCGCAGCAGGGCCGAGAGCGGCGCTCAGGATCGTGATGGAGGACTCTGTGTGGATGACGTAGACGCGTCCTCCACATGAAGCGGGAAGAGAGGAGGCATCGGATCAAAATCAATGACTCCCAATCGGACCGGACCGCCGGCATATAGGTGAGTAGGTGACAGGTTGGCTAAAACTAGACACTTATTTGGTGGCCAGATCACAATAGCCAGCAGTCCCCCAGACCTCCATACACATCAGGCTAATGTTGGCCGCACCTGCCGATGTCAACAGGATCGGCCTACGTTCTAATGTGTATGGGGCACCGGCCGGGCGACTGATAGTCAGGAGAGATGTCAATTGGGCGTGTCCCATTCAGAGATGAGGTCAGTCGGTGGCTTTCTCACGGAGGATACAGGACGTCTCAGCCCAGGGAGAGCTCCAAAGTATGGAAGAGTCGGCTGAGGTAGTTTTTGTCCGATGCATTATTTCTTCGGCGCTCCATTGGGAGACCCAGACGATTGGGTGTATAGCTACTGCCTCCGGAGGCCACACAAAGCATTACACTAAAAAGTGTAAGGCCCCTCCCCTTCTGGCTATACACCCCCCGTGGGATCACGGGCTTGCTCAGTTTTCAAGCTTTGTGCGAAGGAGGTCAGACATCCACGCATAGCTCCACTGTTTTTAGTCAGCAGCAGCTGCTGACTATGTCGGATGGAAGAAAAGTGGGCCCATATGGGGCCCCCAGCATGCTCCCTTCTCACCCCACTTTTGTCGGGTGTTTGTTAAGGTTGAGGTACCCATTGCGGGTACGGAGGCTGGAGCCCACATGCTGTTTTCCTTCCCCATCCCCCCTCAGGGCTCTGGGTGAAGTGGGATCTTACAGGTCTCCAGGCACTGAGACCGGGCTCCATCCACAGACCCAGAGAACCTGCTGGATACGGAGCTGAGTATCGTCAGGGACAGGGCCCTGCTACATTAAGGTACTCTGTGTCCCCGTACACATCGCGCACACACACACCAGCATTGCTGGGAGTGCTAGTGCGCCGGGGACAACAGCGCGGAGCGCTCGTGCTATTATTCACGGCAGCTTTGCTGTGTGAATTTATGTATTGGGAACTGCCGCGCCGGGCCGCTGCTGGGTGTTTTTACACTGTGGCGCGGCTGGGACTTGTGGTGCGCCGGGGACTCCGCGCTGGCCGTGCACATAGGACGGCCGCGCTTATTACCCGAGTCCCCGGCTTTGCGGCTTAGTTTTCGTTTCGTTCCCGCCCCCAGCCCTGCCAGTCAGGGGAGAGGCGGGACGCTGTACAGAAAGTCAGCGCCGAGGGCTGGAGTCTGCTTTGCATTCTCCAGCCCCCTTCACTGGACACAGTGGGACGCCGGTTTCCCGCTCTTGCCTGGGGCACGCCCACGGCCCGCCCCTCGTCACACGAGCTGGAGAAGGACGCCGGCAGCCATTCCTGCATCCGAGCTGGTGAACGGAGACAAGCTCTGGGCAGCCAGTCACAGGACTCTGGCGACCACACACCCGCCTATAGGCGGGCGGTAAGCAGCACCTGAAGTGCTGACCCCACTAAATACCGTTGTGTCCATTTGTATTTTATGCTTACACTGCACTGTAGGTCGCTATTTTTGGCTATATGCCCTCTTAGATGGCGAGACAACAGCAGCAAAAAAGCAAGGGTGCTAAGGCACAGGCTTTCTATGCTGCTTGTATTGCATGTGCTGAAGTGTTCATTTGTACTTATGCTTGTATGCTATACATTGCACTGTACGGTCGCTATTCTTGGCTATATTCTCCTAGAATGGCTAGACTACAGCAGCAAAAAAGCATGGGTGCCAAGGCACAGTTTTTCTAGGCTGCTTGTATTGCATGTGCTGAAGTGCTCATTTGTACTTTATGCTTGTATGCTATACATTGCACTGTTCGGTCGCTATTCTTGGCTATATTCTCCTAGATGGCTAGTCTACAGCAGCAAAAAAGCAAGGGTGCCAAGGCACAGGCTTTCTAAGCTGCTCATATTGCATGTGCTGAAGTGCTCATTTGTACTTTATGCTTGTATGCTATACATTGCACTGTACGGTCGCTATTCTTGGCTATATGCTCCTAGATGGCTAGACTACAGCAGCAAAAAAGCAACACAGGCTTTCTATGCTGCTTTTACTGCATGTGATACGGTTCCACTGACCCCCGTTGTGTGCAATGCTCCCCTGTAGCACTTGGTCAGCCGGGGTCTCTACTAGAGGTGACCAAAGGAACCACCTGTGAACCCTGTCCATGGACAGGGACGGTGTTGCAGTTTCGGCTGATAGATTGTCATGGGATAGTGACTTGCAGTCCAGACAGGCCATGGGCAATCTTGATCATTGCTCCCTGGCCACCCTCATTTGGAACAAAATCAGTGCTCCGGGGGGGTCCCAGGCATTCCAGGGTGAAGGCTCTGACACGGACGACAGTCCCAGACAGCCTAAGCGAGCTCGCTGGGAGCGGCACTCGGCCTCATCACTAGTCAGGGTCACAGCAGAGGACTCTCTGTATGATGAGGCAGACGTAGCTGATCAGGACTTTGATCCTGACACCGCTCTCAATCCGGATACACCGGATGGTGACGCCATGGTGACTGATCTTATAGCGTACAGCAATGGCATGTTGGATATCTCTCCTCCAGCTCCTTCAGTGGAGGAGTCAGCTTCCCAGCAGGAGAAATCCCATTTCAGTATCTCAAGCGTACATTGAGTACTTTTCTGGCCACGCTGACTTCAGAGAAGCAGTTCAGAATCACCACGCTTACCAGATAAGCGTTTCTCCAAATGTATTAAGGATACATGTTATCCCTTTCCCCCTGACGTGGTCAGGCGCTGGACCCAGGGTCCAAAGGTGGATCCCCCAATCTCCAGGCTTGCGGCTAGATCCATAGTTGCAGTGGAGATGGGACTTCACTTAAAGATGCCATTGACAGACAGATGGACCTCTGGTTGAAATCTGTCTATGAAGCTATCGGCGTGTCGGTTGCTCCGGCATTCGCAGCTGTATGGGCGCTCTAAGCTATGTCAGCTGGTCTTGCGCAGCTGGTCTTGAGCACAGGTACATCTGTGCCGCAGGTAGCGTCCTTATCCTCGCAATGTCTGCATTGCGACTTACCCTATTAATGCTGTCCGAGAGAGACAGTCGAGGTTTCGGTCCTTCCCAGGCTCGGGCAGGTCCAAATTGTCCTAGTCCAAAAGGGCTCAAAGGGCTCAGAGGGGCTCAGATTCCAGGCGGGCTCAATCACGCCCAAGGAAGGCAGCCAGAGGAACCGCTTCCAAGGCGGTCTCCTCATGACTTTAAGCTCTCTCTCTCCGCATCCGCGGTTGGTGGCAGACTCTCTCGCCTTGGCAACATTTAGCTGCCACAGGTCACAGACCGGTGGGTGAGAGACATTGTGTCTCACGTGTACAGGATAGAGTTCTGTTCTCGGCCTCCGGCTCGATTCTTCAGAACTTCCCCACCTACCCACCGAGCCGATGCTCTTCTGCAGGCAGAAGGAGTGGTAATTCCTGCTCCTCTTCAGGAACAAGACACGGTTTTTCCTCCAATCTGATTGTGGGGGACCTAAAACTGCTCAACAAGCACGTGAAGGCCAGGCGGTTCCGGATGGCATCCCTCCGCTCCGTCATTTCCTCAATGTCTCAAGGAGATTTCCTAGCATCAATAGACATCAGGATGCTTATCTCCACGTGCCGATTGCTCCAGAGCACCAACGTTTGCTACGTTTCGTTATTGAAGACGAGCATCTTCAGTTCGTAACCCTGCCCTTCGGTCTGGCGACAGCCCTACGGGTTTTCACCAAGTTCAGGGCAGCAGTGGGAGCAGTCCTGCACTCTCAGGGTCACTCGGTGATCCTTCCTTGGACGGTCGACTTGTCAAGGCACCCTCTCAAGAGGCATGCCAACACAGCCTGAGCGTAGCGCTGGAGACTCTCCAGAGTTTCGGGTGGATCATCAACTTCTCAAGGTTAAATCTGACACCGACCCAATCGCTGACATATCTGGGCATGGAGTGTCACGCTCCCTCAGCGATAGTGAAGCTTCCGCTGGACAAACAGCGTTCACTACAGACGGGGGTGCAGTCTCTCCTTCACGGCCAGTCACACCCCTTAACACGCCTCATGCAGAGGCAGTCACTTTCGCGCAGTTTCATCTGCGTCCACTCCAATGTGGCATTCTTTGCCAATGGGATGGGAAGTCGACGTCCCTAGAAGGAACGTCCCCCTTCTCAGACGGTCAAGGACTCTCTTCAGAGGAGTCCATCCTTCAAATCAATGTGCTGGAAATCTGGGCAGTGTATCTTGCCCTGCAAGCCTTCCAGCCGTGGCTGGAAAACACACACATCCGAATTCAGTCGGACAACTCCACAGCGGTGGCATACATCTACCACCAAGGCGGAACACGCAGTCGGCAAGCCTCCCAGGAAGTCCGGCGGAGTCAGATGGGGGTGGAAGACAGAGCATCCACCATATCCGCAGTTCACATCCCGGGCGCAGAAAACTGGGAAGCAGACTTCCTCAGTTGCCAGGGTATGGACGCAGGGGAAGGGTATCTTCACCCGGACGGTTTTCAGGAAATCTGTCAACGCTGGGGGATGCTGAACGTCGACCTAATAGCGTCTCGGCACAACAACAAGGTTCCGATTTTCATGGCGCGGTATCACGATCAAAGAGCTCTGGCGGCAGACGCCTTAGTTCAGGTTTGGTCGCAGTTCCAGCTACCTATGTGTTTCCCCCTCTGACACTGCTGCCCAGAGGGCTACGCAACATCAGGTCCGTTTGCCGCCGCGCCATCCTCATCGCCACAGACTGGCCGAGGAGGTCGTAGTCCCCGGATCTGTGGCATCTCACGGTCTGCCAACCGTGGGCACTTCCAGCCCGGCCAGACTTACTGTCCCAAGGGCCGTTTTTTCCATCTGAATTCTACGGCCCTGAACCTGACGGTATGGCCTTTGAGTCCTGAATCCTAGCGTCTTCAGGATTATCTCAGGACGTCATTGCCACCATGAGACAGACTAGAAAACCGACGTCTGCCAAGATCTACCACAGGATGTGGAGGATATTCTTCTCTTAATGCTCTGCTCAGGGAGTGTCTCCCTGCCCATTTGCATTCCCTACTTTTCCTTCCTTCCTGCAATCTGGTTTGGAAAAAGGTTGTCACTCGGCTCCCTTAAAGGACAAGTCTCAGCGCTATCTGTATTCTTCAGAAGCGCCTAGCACCACTTCCTCAGGTACACACGTTCCTGCAGGAGGTTTGTCACATTGTCCCTCTGTACAAACGGCCGTTGGACCCATGGGATCTGAACAGGGTACTAATTGCTCTCCAGAAGCCGCCCTTCGAGCCTCTGAGAGATGTTTCACTCTCTCGACTTTCCCAGAAAGAGGCCTTTCTGGTAGCGGTCACGTCTCTTAGGAGAGTGTCCGAGCTAGCAGCGCTGTCATCCAAAAGCTTCCTTCCTGGTGTTTCACCAAGGCAAGGCAGTGCTGCGCCCGATTCCGGAGTTCTCCCTAAGGTGGTATCCCCCTTTCATCTCAATCAGGATATCTCCTTACCTTCCTTTTGCCTCATCCATTTCATCGATATGAAATGGATTTGCATTTGTTGGATCTGGTGAGAGCACTCAGAATCTACATTTCCCGCACGGCGCCTCTGCGCCGCTCGGATGCACTCTCTGTGCTTGTTGCTAATCAGCGTAAAGAGTCGCAGGCTTCCAAATCCACCCTGGCTCGATGGATCAAGGAACCAATTCTTGAAGCCTACTGTTCTGCTGGGCTTCCGGTTCCATCAGGGCTGAAAGCCCATTCTACCAGAGCCGTGGGTGCGCCCTAGGCATTACGGCACCAGGCTACGGCTCAGCAGGTGTGCCAGGCAGCTACCTGGTCGAGTCTGCACACTTTCACCAAGCATTGTCAGGTGCATACCTACGCTTAGGCGGATGCCAGCTTAGGTAGAAGAGTCCTGCAGGCGGCGGTTGCCTCCTTGTAGGGAAGGGCTGTTTTACAGCTCTAACATGAGGTATTAATTTACCCACCCAGGGACTGCTTTTGGACGTCCCAATCGTCTGGGTCTCCCAATGGAGCGCCGAAGAAGAAGGGAATTTTGTTACTTACCGTAAATTCCTTTTCTTCTAGCTCCAATTGGGAGACCCAGCACCCGCCCTGTTTCCTTCGGGATTTTTGGTTGTTTTCGGGTACACATGTTGTTCATGTTGAACGGTTTTCAGTTCTCCGATGTTACTTCGGATTGAATTTGTTTAAACCAGTTATTGGCTTTCCTCCTTCTTGCTTTAGCACTAAAACTGAGCAAGCCCGTGATCCCACGGGGGGTGTATAGCCAGAAGGGGAGGGGCCTTACACTTTTTAGTGTAATGCTTTGTGTGGCCTCCGGAGGCAGTAGCTATACACCCAATCGTCTGGGTCTCCCAATTGGAGCTAGAAGAAAAGGAATTTACGGTAAGTAACAAAATTCCCTTCTTTGCCGACAGCCATTTAATGTCTATGGGGGCCTTTTGGGGGGTGTTTTATGAAATCCAATGCAAAATTGTCAACATTTTGCCGCCAGTGGAACTTGTTCTTTTGCAAAGGGTATATGGCAAGTTTTTCCATGGTGTAAAATTGCTCTATATGTAGCCAAAAATGGATGAATGAAGCGGAGGAAATGTCAGCGGCTTTGATTTGCTTTTCTGGCTTTGGTTGGGGTCTCCACAGTCCGGCTCCCACCACTCTGCAGATCGCTATCACTTTCTATTCCTGGAATACCCCTTTAATTGATTTGGCTTGCTCTATAGCTTTCATTTACATTGGAGGCATTGATTGAGGCTTACACCATAATGCTATTAGCTGACATTCAGGACTCCAGGAAAGCGGTGTGACAGCCCTGTTACAGGCTGTGTAATGATGGGGGACAATTCGGGACCTTCTCTTTGCAGAGTTTTCCCAGCTGAAGACAATCGGTAATTGTGACCGTGTCCTATGCAATATGGGTCACCCCCCCGCCCCCCGATCCAATCACCTGACCAAAGTCTGATGACTAATTTCCGAAATGTACAGCTTAAATAAGAAGCTGTTGTCCATATCTGCGGATAAAGGGGTTGTCTCTTTTCAGAATTTTTTCCTTCGTCTCCTTTAGTAGTAAAAAACAAACTGTGCCTTACTCACTCTCCCCTGGTTCCATGGTGAAGTCTCCCACCTCGACAGCAAAACAGTGAGTTGGCTCGTGCCATCATCTGGAGCTCACCGATTGTCTGCAGCGCTGACACCACATTGACAGCGCTGCAGTCAATCGGTGAGCTCCAGATGATGGCACAAGCCAACTCACTGTTTCGCTGTAGTGCTGTCGAGGTGGGAGACTTCACCATGGGACCAGGGGAGAGTGAATAAGGCGCAGTTTGTTTTGTTTTTCTAATACTGACATAGTTTATAGGGGAAACATTTCTGAAAGGTGGCAAATCACTGTTTCTCCCTGTATTGACTGTGATATACGCAGGAGCTGCATGTAAATCCATGAACCCCCCAAAGTATTACCTGGCCATGTGGTGGGGATACATCCATAGGACTTTCCTTGTCAGGGCACGTCCCCTTACAATATAGGGACGGTTTCATGGCCGTCTCATTTGGACCTTTACATGAAGGGTTTGGCCAGTAAATAAGTGTTGCACTCCCTAAAATACCGAATTATGAAGGTTGCCTATATTACTTATTATGTACCATATGAGTTCAGAAGGGTAACTTTTTTTTTTTTTTTTTTATCGTGCCTTTAGCCTCCCCCGAAACTACCGCCGGCCCGAAAGTCATTTGGGAAGAAGGAGATGAAAGAAGAGAGTGCCGACGGGAAGGAAAACCAAAGAGTAAAATCTGACGAGTCCAGCGAGGAGAAGAACGGGGATGACGATGGCCAACGATCCTCTCACAAAAAGAAAGGTGCCTTATATTCTCTATATTTTGGACCCATAGTCGGTGTATACAGCCCTCCTATGAGCTGGTTAGCGATTCCGATAAGGTTTGCGGATTTCACCTTTGTAAGATCATGCAGTGTTTTTACTATTCTATGTGATGATATATATAAAAAAGTTATTTATGTTTGTAAAAAAAAAAAGTTTTATATATATGTGTATATGTATGGATATATATGTGTGTGTGTATATATATATACATATATATATATATATATATATATATATATATATATATATATATATATATATATATATATATATATATAATTTATTATATTATATTATATTTAATATATTGATTGTGTGTGTATATAATTTATACTGGACATTTGTCTTTTAACAGGAAATAAGCACAAGTGGGTCCCGCTGCAGATCGAAATGAAACCCGAGGGACCGCGAGAGAAGACCGCTTCAAGGAACAATCGTCAAAATGAGCAACCGCGTCCTGCCCTCAACAGGAGCGACCCAAAAGGTACCATTACCTCCCTGTTTCTGACAGTATATATACCCTGCATTGTTGACACAAAAACAGGTTATGGCTTTACAGGTGGTGACTTCAGACAGGATAAGCCACTGTCACATTCACAATTTATGTCCTTTTAAATTGCTTCAGCAAATATTGATTTTTTTTTTTTTCCCTTTTTTTATTCTTCCCTCTTTAAGGTATGTTTGGTTATAAAAATTTCAAAAAGCTCCCATGAGCAGAATAGAAGGCATGAAATTGCCCACAGAAGACAAAACGCCAAAGGATAAAAATATGGAGGGGAATAAATACCAGAGGGAACACCAAAAAGCTATCATTAAATATCCCATCAGATCACAATATAAAAATAAATGAACGAAATAAAAGAAAAAGAATTAACGTTCCGATAGCAGATATCTATATAATAATAAAGTGCAATAGTGCTCAAGTAGAAATACTGCAACGAAGACTGCAAGGATAAAGCAATAGAGGAATATAGAATACTTAGAAAGAGGGTCTGTGGAACTTCTCAGCCCAACGCGCGTTTCGTCTTGCGTTAACTTCCTTGGAGGAGGGGGGTTAGTGATATGAATGTTTGGTTATAAGATGTGACTTTCTTTCCTGGTTGTCCTCTTTTTAAAGTGAGGTGTAATTAATATGCCCTGTAACTTTCATAAAGCTAATGCTACTTTATATGAAGGTTATGATATAATCTAAAATTATCAACTACCGGATTTTCCGGATTGTAAGACGCACTTTTTTTCCCCTCCAAAACTGGAGGTAAGATGGGGGTGCATCTTACAAAACAGATATGGCTTACAAGGGAGGTAGTGGTGGAGCGGGGTCATAGAAGGCAGGGTCACAGGATGCGCTCGGGGGTGTCTTTAATCTGCGGGCGGGCTGTGGGGGGGGGCTCAGAGGAGTGGGTCTCAGAGGAGGGGGGTGTTGCAGCTCAGGGGTATCTGCGATACAGTGGGCGTCACTGATTTGCCGGCGGGCTGCGGGGGTGTCGCGGCGGCTTGATCTGCCAGCGAGCTGAAGGGGTGACACTGCAGGGGAGCGACTCACGGGGGTGGTCACAGGATGGGATGTCTTGACAGCGGGTGCATTAAACTGACTGCCTGACGGGTGTATTAAACTGACTGAATCGCCCGCGGTTGACGCGCTGGACTTCAAGAAAATAGCTGCGGAGTCCTATCTGCGCACGTGCCACCTCCGCGGCCATTCTCTTGAAGTCCTCGTCAACCGCGGGCGATGCAACGGAGCCCGCATTTAGATCAATGGCATACGCCGCCGGAACACCCCGTCCTGTGACTCTTGTGAGACGCTCCACTGCGGTGTCACCCCTGCGACCCACCAGCAGATAAAACCACCGCAGCCCACAGGCAAATCAATGGCACCCGCCGTAACGCAGACTCCCCTGAGCCGCAACACCCCCTCCTCTGAGCCCGCAGCATAGCCCTGCCTCCTGTGACCTTCCTGAGCAGCTCCACCACCGACGCTCCCCCCTGGTGAGCACTTGGATTATAAGACGGACCCTCATTTTAACATTAAAAATTATTTTTTCCTATTTACCTCTTCTAAATTTGGGGTGAATCTTATAAAATGAAAAATACTGTTTGAAAATAACAGTAAGGCTAGTTTCACACTTGCGTTGGACGGGATCCGTAGCATTGCGTTGTGTGACACATGCAACGGATGCGTTGCAAATAGTGGCACAACGCAATGCTACGGATCGTACAAAACGGAAAGCTTTTTTTTTTTTTTCTTTTCTTTTTAGTTTACCGGCAGCCGACTATTGTGAACGATCAGCTGATCGCTCTTAATAGCCGGCGGCCGAGCGCTCTCACATGCCGGCGGCCGAGCGCTCAGCTGAACGTTCGGCCACCGAGAAATAAAATAAAGTTTGTGATAAACAAAAAAAAATGAGCATGCGCAGTGAAAAATAAAGGTTTCTGCTGCTCAAAAAAACGTTACATGCAGCGTTCCATCCGCCCGACGCTCACTGACGGTCAGCGTCAAAACAACTGATGCGCTGCGGGGCGGATACAATGCAAGACCATCCGTTGCTATCCGTCGCTAATAGAAGTCTTTGAGGAATATAACGGTTTCCTGTAACGGTTACCATAATTCCTCAATACTGCGAATAGCAACGGATCCCATCCAACGCAAGTGTGAAACTAGCCTTAGATAAATGGTTATCTATCACATTTGGTGGAGAATGCGGGCACAGTTATAACTGGAGATGCACGCTAAATGGGCACTGAATCATATTCCTTAAAAGGGTTTGTGTTAACCCGTTAAATTTGGGGAAAACCAAGCCAGTTGAATGGTACCAGCCCTCAGCAGGATATAGGGCTACCAATATAATATGAAAGACTCAAGGATGACACGTAAAGGGTAAATGGACACAGGAGGCAGAAAGCCAATTGCATTTTGTATCTGAAAGGCTAATTGGAGCCATAGCAAAGGGAGTGTGACTATTAAGTGTCGCCCAAGGAGCCCAGACACGTCCAAACCTGTCTCCAGGATCTGAAGGCGTTTCTTTCCATAGACATTACTCCGGGCGGCCTCTGCTGCTGCGGCACAGCTACTTTCAATTGAACGAGGCTGAGCTGCTGTAGAACATGGATACAAGGGGAACGTTTCTGATATTAACAGCGTTTTTGGTCAATGATTGGCGCTCATCGCCCCATTTATACATTTCTACTGATTGAATGAGACCCAAAAATCATTGACCGCTAATCTCCTCTTGTAAACAGGGATTGTACTGCCGACGATATGGGAACAAATGATCATTTGTCTGCACCTACTGCCAATTTTGGGTCTATGTAAATAGAAACAATTGAGCATTCATTGACTAGGTATATTGCCTATCAGTAGAGGGGTGCAAACCAATTTGCATAGGGAGGGGGGGTGCAAACCAATTTGCATAGGGAGGGGGGTGCAAACCAATTTGCATAGGGAGGGGGGGTGCAAACCAATTTGCATAGGGAGGGGGGTGCAAACCAATTTGCACCATCTTTCAACTAATCACTGCTTGTTATTGGTAAATCAGCATTAAAGGGGTGTTCCCATCTCCAAGATCCCAATATATAGTAGGTGTAATCATATTACCAAATACCTCCAATTAGAAATGTAGTATCTAGTTCTTTTGATTAACCATGTCTTACCTAATGTGCAGGGCATTGCAGTAGTTTAGGTATCCATGGTTACAACCACTCATATAGTGAGTTAATTACTTGTGGTTTTAACCATGGATACCTAAGGAGTTGGGAATACCCTTTTAACGCTGCAATTTCCCTTTTTTAAGAAGTATTCCACTTCAAAAAGTGAAAATTTCTTCAAAGTTGTGTACATTGTCTTAGGCCCCCTTCACACATCCGTGTGACGTCTGTTTTCACATGTACCAAAGACACAGGCACTTGTAGACCTATTAAAATCACTAAGTTTGTGCACATGTAAATATTTTGACATGTACCGTGTGCTCAACATGGCGTTGTCAGTTTTCTATCGGCAGCACGAGTGTCACACTGACAGCACGCTTAGATATACCGGAGAAAAAAGGTCACATAAAAATAAATTTTATATACTTACCTTTCTCCGGCGCTGCTGACTCTTCCTGGCCCGCTCATTATGCCTCATGAATATTCACTGCAGTCAGCGCGGACCCGGAAATAACAGCAGCTAAGGTAAGTATACAGCTCATGCTGTTGTTTGCTATCCAGTTGTCACATGGATAGCACAGGGACAGCACACGTAGAACACTGACCTTCACCATGGACTGTGCAAAATGTTCATGTTTTGCACGGACGTGTGAAGGAGGCCTTATGCATGCCGGCAATGCCTGCACATTATTCAGGATTTCTTCTGCCAAGGCTAAAATTTAGATGGCAAAAATATGAGCTTCTAATCCATGTGTTTTCCCCTGTAGCTTGGTATCCTGATAACAAGCAGGAGAGGGACTGGCCCGATTACGACGACGCTTCCAGTGTGAAAAGTGAAGGTACAATCCGAGGTGGCTTCAGAGGAAGGGGCCGTGGACGGGGAAGAGGGAGAGGACGTGGTGGACGTGGGGGCACTCGGTGTAAGTTCTATGTTCACGTTTTAATCCTACCAGTAAAAGATTCCATACTAACCCTACAAATATGCAATAGTCCAGTAGACCTGTAGTGGTGTGTGCTGTGTCACGTCCTGTTTTATGGACCCGCTTTGGCCCTCCTGGTCTATTTCTGTCCCCAAGTAATTATATATATATATATATATATATATATATATATATATATATATATATATATATATATATATATATATATATATATATATATATATATATATATATATATATATATATATAATTACATGTATATGTAACCTCGCTGTAAACAAGACCCCATGTTTAGCTGCTAAAGTGAGAGGTTTATTATGAGGATCCATACTCACCGTACAGCTGGCACTTTTACTTTAATAACAGGATCAGTCAATTAACCCCTTACCTGCAGCAGTTAAAGCTGACTAGCATCAAAGTGGTTTTCATAATATAATCCCATCTCCTCCTCCGTGATGTATGCGCCATCGCTGCGGTCAGGTTGGGTAGAGCCACAGATGTTAATAACTTTGTACAGTGAAATATATATTTAAATAATTAGTATTATTATTTTTAGTATTATACTATTAGTATTGTATTATTATTATTATACTAATAATAATAATTAATAATATACTATTATTATACTTATTATATTATACTATTAATAATATTATACTATTTTATTATTATTCTATTACTATTTTATTATTATTATTATTCTATTATTATACTTATTATGTTATACTATTAATAATATTATACTATTTCTTTGTCGCTCCATTGGGAGACCCAGACAATTGGGGTGTATAGCTTCTGCCTCCGGAGGCCACACAAAGTATTACACTTAAAAGTGTAAAGCCCCTCCCCTTCTGCCTATACACCCTCCCGTGCATCACGGGCTCCTCAGTTCTAATGCTTTGTGCGAAGGAGGCACA
This sequence comes from Anomaloglossus baeobatrachus, assembly GCF_048569485.1. NCBI lineage: Eukaryota > Metazoa > Chordata > Amphibia > Anura > Aromobatidae > Anomaloglossus > Anomaloglossus baeobatrachus. Next base: position 48,530,315 of record NC_134356.1, on the reverse strand, counting down.
CATGCACGCATAGCTTGCATGCACACATGCACGCATCCTAATCGGTCTCCAGGCACTGAGACCGTGCTCCATCCACAGCCCCTGGGGATTCTGCTGGACAAGGAGCCGAGTATCACAGGGACAAGGCCCTGCTACTTTGAGGTACTCTGTGTCCCCGTGGGGACCGCGCACAGACACACTGCAGCACTGTTGGGTGTGTTAGTGCACCGGGGACGGCGGCACTGACCGCGCTTGTGCCATTACACACTCCAGCGTAGCTGGGTGTGTTAGTTTATTGGGGACTGCCGCGCTGACCGCCGCTGCCATTTTTACACTGCGGCGCGGCTGGGACTGTTAGTGCGCCGGGGACTTCCGCGCCGACCGCGCTTATACGCCGGCCGCGCTTATCACTTTAGTCCCCGGCTTTTGCGGCCTAGTCTCACTGTTTCCCGCCCACAGGCCTGTCAGTCAGGGGAAGGGCGTGACGCTGCACAAGACGTCAGCGCTGAGAGCTGGAGCATGCTTTGCATACTCCACCCCTCTCACTGAGCACAGTGGGGACGCCGGATTCCCGCACTTTCTGGAGCACGCCCACGGCCCCCTCCTCTCCACAGGACGCCGGCAGCCATTCCTGTCAGCTTTTCTGTTGCTGGAGAGGGGAGACAAGCTCTGGGGGTCCCAGACAGGGATTCTGGTGATCACATAAGCAGCACCTGAGGTGCTGACCCCACTAGTGCCGAAGTGTACATATATATTTATATGCTTGTATGCTATACATTGCACTGTACGGTCGCACTATTGATTTTTGGCTATATACCCTCCTGGATTGCTCAGAGGAGATAACAGCATGTTGTCCCCGAAAAGCAAGGGTGCCAAAGCACAGGTTTACTATGCTGCCTGCACCGCATGTACGGCTATACTACCGGCAGGTTCCACAGACCCTCATTGTGTGCAATGCACGGCCCCTGTAGCACTTACTAAGCCGGAGCCTCTGCTAATGGTGGCCCAGGGAGACCCACCTGTTAACACTGTCCAGGTGACGGGGACGGAGTTGGCAGTTTTTGCTGATAGACTTTCTGAGACTATGGCTGGGATGCTCGAAACCTTGCAGTCCAGACCGGTATCTCAGACCATGGGCACCGTTGAATCTTGCACCCTGGTCCCCCCAGTTGGACCGACAATGTGCTCCCGGGGTGTCTCATAGGTCCCAGGGTGAAGGCTCTGACACGGACCGCAGTCCCAGACCTCCTAAGCGAGCTCGCTGGGAGCTTCCCTGGACATCATCACATTGTTCAGGGTCTCAGCAACTCTCTGTATGATGAAGCGGAGGTAGCTGATCAGGATTCTGATCCTGAGGCCGCTCTCAACCTGGATACACCTGATGGTGACGCCATAGTGAATGATCTTATAGCGTCCATTAATCAAATGTTGGATATTTCTCCCTCAGCCCCAACGGCTGAGGAGTCAGCTTTTCAGCAGGAGAGATTCCGTTTCAGGTACCCCAAGCGTACATTGAGTACGTTTCTGGACCACTCTGACTTCAGGGAGGCAGTCCAGAAACACCGAGCTTGTCCATAAGCGTTTTTCCAAGCGCCTTAAGGATACACGTTACCCTTCCCCTCTGACTTTGTCAAGGACTGGGCTCAGTGTCCCAAGGTGGATCCCCCAATCTCCAGACTGGCGGCTAGATCCATAGTTGCAGTGGAAGATGGGGCTTCACTCAAAGATGCCACTGACAGACAGATGGAGCTCCGGTTGAAATCCATCTATGAAGCTATCGGCGCGTCTTTTGCTTCAGCATTCGCAGCCGTATGGGCACTCCAAGCGACCTCAGCGGGTCAAGCGCAAATTGACGCAGTCACACGTACGTCTGCGCCGCAAGTGGCGTCTTTAACCTCTCAGACGTCGGCATTTGCGTCCTACGCCATTAATGCTGTCCTGGACTCTGCGAGCCGGACGGTGGTTGCGTCCGCCACTTCGGTGGCAATACGCAGGGCCTTGTAGCTGCGGGAATGGAAGGCAGATTCTGCTTCCAAAAAAGTGCTTGACCAGTTTGCCATTTTCTGGCGACCACTTGGTTTGGTGAGCGATTGGATGACATCATCAAACAATCCAAGGGAAAGGACACATCCTTACCCCAGGCTAAACCGAACATACCCCAACAGAGGAGGGGACAGTCGAGGTTTCGGTCCTTTCGGGGCGCGGGCAGGTCCCAATTCTCCTCGTCCAAAAGACCTCAGAAGGATCAGAGGAACTCCGATTCATGGCGGTCTAAGTCACGTCCTAAAAAGACCGCCGGAGGTACCGCTACCAAAGCGGCTTCCTCATGACTTTCGGCCTCCTCACGCCGCATCCTCGGTCGGTGGCAGGCTCTCCCGCTTTTGCAACTCCTGGCTGCCACAGGTAAACGACCGTTGGGTGAGAAACATTCTGTCTCACGGTTACAGGATAGAGTTTCAGCTCTCGTCCTCCGATTAGATTCTTCAGAACATCCCCGCCTCCCGAGAGAGCTGATGCTCTCATGCAGGCGGCGGGCACTCTAAAGGCAGAAGGAGTGGTGGTTCCGGTTCCTTTTCAGCAACCGGGTCACGGTTTTTACTCCAACTTGTTTGTGGTTCCAAAGAAGGACGAGTCTTTCCGTCCGGTCCTGGACCTAAAACTGCTCAACAAACACGTAAAAAACAGGCGGTTCCGGATGGACTCCCTCCGCTCCGTCATCGCCTCAATGTCCCAAGGGGATTTCCTGGCATTATTCGATATCAAAGATGCTTATCTCCACGTGCAGATTGCACCAGAGCATCAGCGCTTCCTGCGTTTCGCCATAGGGGACGAACATCTTCAGTTCGTGGCACTGCCTTTCGGCCTGGCGACAGCCCCACGGGTTTTCACCAAGGTCATGGCAACGGTAGTAGCGGTCCTCCACTCTCAGGGACACTCGGTGATCCCTTACTTAGACGATCTGTTTGTCAAGGCACCCTCTCAGGAGGCATGCCAACACAGCCTCAACGCTACTCTGGAGACTCTCCAGGGTTTCGGGTGGATCATCAATTTTCCAAAGTCAAATCTGACACCGGCCCAATCGCTGACATATCTTGGCATGGAGTTTCATACCCTCTCAGCGATGGTGATGCTTCCGCTGAACAAACAGCGGTCACTGCAGACAGGGTTGCAATCTCTCCTTCAAGGTCAGTCACACCCTGAAGCGCCGCATGCACTTCCTGGGGAAGATGGTGGCAGCAATGGAGGCAGTCCCTTTCGCGCAGTTTCACCTGCGTCCTCTTCAATGGGACATCCTACGCAAATGGGACAGGAAGTCGACGTCCCTCGACAGGAACGTCTCCCTCTCTCAGGCAGCCAAAGATTCCCTTCGGTGGTGGCTTCTTCCCACTTCATTGTCGAAGGGGAAATCCTTCCTACCTCCATCCTGGGCGGGGGTCACGACGGACGCGAGTCTGTCAGAGTGGGGAGCAGTTTGTCTCCACCACAGGGCTCAGGGTACGTGGACTCAGCAAGAGTCCTCCCTTCAGATCAATGTTCTGGAGATCAGGGCAGTGTATCTTGCCCTAAAAGCTTTCCAGCAGTGGCTGGAAGGCAAGCAAGATCCGAATTCATTCGGACAACTCCACAGCGGTGGCTTACATCAACCACCAAGGCGGAACACGCAATCGGCAAGCCTTCCAGGAAGTCCGGCGGATTTTGATGTGGGTGGAAGCCACGGCCTCCACCATATCCGAGGAGATGCCGCCGCGCCATTCTCGTCGCTCCAGAATGGCCGAGGAGGTCGTGGTACCCGGATCTGTGGCATCTCACGGTGGGCCAACCGTGGGTACCAGACCGACCAGACTTACTGTCCCAAGGGCCGTTTTTTCCATCTGAATTCTGCGGCCCTCAACCTGACTGTGTGGACATTGAGTCCTGGATCCTAGCGTCCTCAGGGTTATCTCAAGAGGCCATTGCCACTATGAGACAGGCCAGGAAACCAACGTCTGCCAAGATCTACCACAGGGCGTGGAAGTTATTCTTGTATTGGTGCTCTGCTCAGGGAGTTTCTCCCTGGCCATTTGCCTTGCCCTCTTTTCTTTCCTTCCTTCAATCCGGATTGGAAAAAGGTTTGTCGCTCGGCTCCCTTAAGGGACAAGTCTCAGCGCTCTCTGTGTTCTTTCAGAAGCGCCTAGCCAGGCTTCCTCAGGTACGCACGTTCCTGCAGGGGGTTTGCCACATAGTCCCTCCTTACAGGCGGCCGTTAGAACCGCGGGATCTAAACAGGGTTCTGATGGCCCTTCAGAAACCACCTTTCGAACCTTTGAAGGATATCTCTCTTTCTCGCCTAGTTGCGGTCACATCACTTCGGAGAGTGTCTGAGCTAGCAGCGCTATCATGCAAGGCTCCTTTCCTGGTGTTTCACCAGGACAAGGTGGTACTGCGCCCGGTTCCGGAATTTTTTTCCGAAGGTGGTATCCCCCTTTCATCTCAATCAGGATATCTCCTTACCTTCTTTTTGTCCTCATCCAGTTCATCAATGTGAAAGGGATTTGCATTTGTTAGATCTGGTGAGAGCTCTCAGAATCTACATTTCCCGTACGGCGCCCCTGCGCCGCTCGGATGCACTCTTTGTCCTTCTAGCTGGGCAGCGTAAGGGATCACAGGCTTCCAAATCCACCCTGGCTCGGTGGATCAAGGAAACAATTCTCGAAGCCTACCGTTCTTCTGGTCTTCCGGTTCCCTCAGGGCTGAAGGCCATTCTACCAGAGCCGTGGGTGCGTCCTGGGCTTTGCGGCACCAGGATACGGCTCAGCAGGTGTGCCAGGCGGCTACCTGGTCGAGCCTGCACACTTTCACCAAACACTATCAGGTGCATACCTATGCCTCGGCAGATGCCAGCCTAGGTAGACGAGTCCTTCAGGCGGCGGTTGCCCACCTGTAGGAAAGGGCCGTTTTATGGCTCTATTACGAGGTATTATTTTACCCACCCAGGGACTGCTTTTGGACGTCCCAATTGTCTGGTTCTCCCAATGGAGCGACAAAGAAGGGAATTTTGTTTACTTACCGTAAATTCCTTTTCTTCTAGCTCCAATTGGGAGACCCAGCACCCGCCCCTGTTCCCTTCGGGCTGTTGTTTTTTCGTGTACACATGTTGTTCATGTTGAATGGTTTCAGTTCTCCCATAATTCTTCGGATTGAATTTACTTTAACCAGTTTATTAGCTTTCCTCCTTCTTGCTTTTGCACTAAAACTGAGGAGCCCGTGATGCACGGGGGGTGTATAGGCTGAAGGGGAGGGGCTTTACACTTTTAAGTGTAATACTTTGTGTGGCCTCCGGAGGCAGAAGCTATACACCCCAATTGTCTGGGTCTCCCAATTGGAGCTAGAAGAAAAGGAATTTACGGTAAGTAAACAAAATTCCCTTCTTTATTATTATTCTATTCTATTACTATTTTATTATTTATTATTATTATTATTATTATTATTATTATTCTATTATACTAATAATAATAAATAATATTATATCTTATTTATTATTAGAATAAAATAATGCTAGAATTAAATATAATTCTATTTATTATTTATTATTATAATATTATATTATACTATTAATAATATACTATTATTATTCTATTATTATTCTATTATTTTATTATTATTTTTATTATTATTTTTTATTCTAATACTAATAAAATTATTCTATTATACTTATAATTATAATTATTATACTATTAATAATATACTATTATTATACTATTATATTATTATTATTCTAATAATAATAAATTATTCTATTTTTTTTTTCTACAATTTTTTATTCTCCACAGCTCATTTTGACTACCAATACGGATACAGGAAATTTGATGGTAGCGATGGGCCCCGTGGTCCGAAATACTCCAGTAATATCACCTACTACTATGACAACATGAGCAGTTCTGAGCTGTACAGTGTTGATCAAGAGCTGCTCAAGGATTACATCAAGCGACAGATGTAAGTTGAGTCTTTGGATATATATATATATTTATTTTTTTTTTCTTTGTTGAGACTGTCCCGGTCTCTTTAATAAATGTGTTTTTTGGCATGGTGAATTTGGTGGTGAGAGGGCGGTTGTTTGAGCCTCCTACATTGACTGAGCATACATTTAACAGAACGGAGCATGTGCTGTAATTGGCGATTGTCCCATCTGGAGCTTGCGCAGCTATTGCTCTACTCCTATGGGGCATTTCACAGCCCCATTCTCGGGATCTGTTCAAGTGTTCTGACCCCATAATTCGATTTGTCTTCATGAGCTGGTTCTAACAACCACTTTACAATGCATGATGGAGGTGGATGCGAGTGTAAGGCGCGGGCTCAGGAGCTGATCCCGCTCTGTTATACAGCCAGCACCCGCCTCTAACAGCAGCGATCAGAGCTTGCTAATAACGCTGCCATTTAGCCACTTAAAGGTCACTGTCCAGTAGTGACGTTTTAGGGACTGATCCTGGTGGGTTTATTTGTTATTGCACTTTTGTGCAATTATCAAAATATAAAGTGACTTAACCAGTAAGTTAACCACTAAAGAAAGGGGGAAAAATGTGAAACCGCCTAAGGTCTCCAAACCACCACTCAAAAAAATGCAATAAAGAACAATCAAAATATGGTATATACCACAAAATTCTACCAATGAGAACTACAGTTTGCCACAAAAAATGAGCTTTCACTCTATGCCATCACCGGAAACGTAAAGCAACACATCCCACAAAGCAAGAAGCCCTCATACAGCTGTTTATGGAAGAACTAGAAGGTGGCCCGATTCTACGCATCGGGTATTCTAGAATTTACGTATTGTGTAGTTCATGTATGATTTTTGTTATATATATATATATATATATATATATATATATATGAGAGATGTTGTTGTGTGTAGTTACCAAGTGTTTGTGTAGGCGCTGTACATGTTCTGGGTGTTGTCTGGGTGTGACGGGGGGTGAGAGCGGTGTTGTATGTGTGTTGCGTTGTTTGTGGAGCGCTGTGTGTGTGTTGCGCGGTTTGTGTGTGTGTGGTGTGTTTTGGGGGGAGGTATGTTTTGTGCAATGTGTGTGTTGTGCGGTATGTGCGTATATTTGTGTGTGCCGCGGTGTTTGTGTGTTGGGTGTTGTGTGTGTGCAGCGTTGTCTGTGTGTGTGGGTGTCTGTGTAGGGCAGTTGTTTGTGGTTCCCAGTGTGTGTGTGTGTGTGTGTGTGGTGTGTTGTGCAGTGCGCGTGTGTGTGTGTGTTTGTGTGTGTGTGCGCGCATCAGCCTCTCTTCTCTCAGCCTCCCTCCTCCCAGCCTCCCTCCTCCCAGCCTCCCTCAGCATCAGCCTCCCTCTCCCAGCCTCCCCAAGCATCAGCCTCCACCAGCATCAGCCTCTCTCCTTCCAGCATCAGCCTCCGCCAGCATCAGCCTCTCTCCTTCCAGCCTCCTCCAGCATCAGCCTCCCTCTCCCAGCCTTCCCCAGGATCAGCTTCTCTCCTCCCAGCCTCCGTCCTCCCAGCCTTCCCCAGCATCAGCTTTCCCCTCCCAGCCTCCCTCAGCATCAGCCTTCCCCAGCATCAGCCTCTCTCCTCCCAGCCTCAGCCTCTCTCCTTCCAGCCTCCCCCAGCATCAGCCTCTCTCCTTCCAGCCTCCCTCAGCATCAGCCTCCCCTTCCCAGCCATCCCCAGGATCAGCTTCTCTCCTCCCAGCCTCCCCCTCCCAGCCTCCCTCAGCATCAGCCTTCCGCTCCCAGTCTCCCCCAGCATCAGCCTCCCCAAGCATCAGCCTCCACCAGCATCAGCCTCTCTCCTTCCAGCCTCCCCCAGCATCAGCCTCTCTCCTTCCAGCCTCCCTCAGCATCAGCCTCCCGTTCCCAGCCTTCCCCAGGATCAGCCTCTCTCCTCCCAGCCTCCTTCCTCCCAGCCTCCCTCAGCATCAGCCTTCCCCTCCCAGTCTCCCCCAGCATCAGCTTCCCCAAGCATCAGCCTCCACCAGCATTAGCCTCTCTCCTTCCAGCCTCCCCCAGCATCAGCCTCCCCCAGCATCAGCCTCCCCCAGCATCAGCCTCCCCCAGCATCAGCCTCCCCCAGCATCAGCCTCCCCCAGCATCAGCCTCCCCCAGCATCAGCCTCCCCCAGCATCAGCCTCCCCCAGCATCAGCCTCCCCCAGCATCAGCCTCCCCCAGCATCAGCCTCCCCCAGCATCAGCCTCCCCCAGCATCAGCCTCCCCCAGCATCAGCCTCCCCAAGCATCAGCCTCCACCAGCATCAGCCTCCCTCGTCCCAGCCTCCCCCAGCATCAGCCTCCCCCTCCCAGCCTCCCCCAGCATCAGCCTCTCTCCTCCCAGCATCAGCCTCTCTCATCCCAGCATCAGCCTCTCTCATCCCAGCATCAGCCTCTCTCATCCCAGCATCAGCCTCTCTCCTCCCAGCATCAGCCTCTCTCCTCCCAGCCTTCCCCAGCATCAGCCTCTCTCCTCCCAGCATCAGCCTCTCTTCTTCCAGCCTCCCCCAGCATCAGCCTCTCTCCTTCCAGCCTCCCCCAGCATCAGCCTTCCCCAGGATCAGCCTCTCTCCTCCCAGCCTCCGTCCTCCCAGCCTTCCCCAGCATCAGCTTTCCCCTCCCAGCCTCCCTCAGCATCAGCCTTCCCCAGCATCAGCCTCTCTCCTCCCAGCCTCAGCCTCTTTCCTTCCAGCCTCCCCCAGCATCAGCCTCTCTCCTTTCAGCATCAGCCTCCCCTTCCCAGCCTTCCCCAGGATCAGCCTCTCTCCTCCCAGCCTCTCTCCTCCCAGCCTCTCTCCTCCCAGCCTCTCTCCTCCCAGCCTCCTTCCTCCCAGCCTCCTTCCTCCCAGCCTCCCCCTCCCAGCCTCCTTCAGCATCAGCCTTCCCCATGATCAGCCTCTCTGCTCCCAGCCTCCTCCAGCACGCCGTGCTCCTCTGCCGACACACACACCCAATCGCATCCACTCACACACACCCGATCGCATCCACTCACACACACCCGATCGCATCCACTCACACACACCCGATCGCATCCACTCACACACACCCGATCGCATCCACTCACACACACCCGATCGCATCCACTCACACACACCCGATCGCATCCACTCACACACACCCGATCGCATCCACTCACACACACCCGATCGCATCCACTCACACACACCCGATCGCATCCACTCACACACACCCGATCGCATCCACTCACACACACCCGATCGCATCCACTCACACACACCCGATCGCATCCACTCACACACACAGACACTGACGATATCGCACATACGCGCTGAAACTCACAACAACCGGAGATACCACATGCCTCTGGCCATGTGATCCTCCGTCAGGTCCCGGAAGGTCACAACAGCACAGTATCGAGGCCGAGAAGCAAGCGATATCGCCGGATGATGTGAGGTGTGTGAGGTGTGTGTGAGGTGTGTGTGTGTGAGTGTGATCTGATGTGTGTGTATGTTTGTGTGTGTGCTGTTGTGTGTGCGTGTGGATCTTCCGCCGCAGCAGGACCTTGATGCGCTTGTAACCATGCGAGCATGGTTACCAACGTATCCACACCACTCCCCTGCGAGCGGGGGCCGGGGGTGGGGGGGTGGGGAGTACAGTACTCACCTCCGTGACAGCCGTGTCAGTTCGGGGAATGCGCGGGGGGAGGGAGGGGGCGGGGCCAGAGCTAGCGTGCATTGCGTGAGGGGGGCGGGGCGTGGCGTGGCCGAATTGCCAATGCCTGCAGGGTGCCGGGGCGAGAGGCCAATCTGTGGGGGGGCGGAGCCTGGGCGAGCGGCTGGCCAATCCGTGTGGGGGCGCAGCCTGGGCGAGCGGCCAATCGGTGTGGGGGGGCGAGGCCATGGCGAGCCCAGCGGCCAATCAGCTTTGTGTCACCGTAAGGACACAATTTTGGAGCATGACAGACAGACAGACAGACAGAATAAAACAATTATATATATAGATAAAAAAGTTATGACTTATGATAACCATTTTATATATTTTTTCTGCGCTTTGTTTTCAGAGAGTATTACTTCAGTGTGGACAATCTACAGCGAGATTTCTTCCTGCGCAGAAAGATGGATTCTGAGGGCTTCTTGCCTATTTCGTTAATAGCGAGCTTTCACAGGGTGCAGGCTCTCACCACGGACATTGGGCTCATATTCAAGGTAAGGCAGTCACGCCTTTTTACCCTCCTGCCACCTGTCGCGCCTTTTTCCCCGCCGCTGGCGCCTTTTTCCCCGCCGCTGGCGCCTTTTTCCCCGCCGCTGGCGCCTTTTTCCCCGCCGCTGGCGCCTTTTTCCCCGCCGCTGGCGCCTTTTTCCCCGCCGCTGGCGCCTTTTTCCCCGCCGCTCGCGCCTTTTCCCCCGCCGCTCGCGCCTTTTCCCCCGCCGCTCGCGCCTTTTCCCCCGCCGCTCGCGCCTTTCCCTTCCTGCCGCCGCTCGCGCCTTTTTCCCCGCCGCTCGCGCCTTTTTCCCTTCCTGCCGCCGCTCGCGCCTTTTTCCCTTCCTGCCGCCGCTGGCGCCTTTTTCCCCGCCGCTGGCGCCTTTTTCCCCGCCGCTGGCGCCTTTTTCCCCGCCGCTGGCGCCTTTTTCCCCGCCGCTGGCGCCTTTTTCCCCGCCGCTGGCGCCTTTTTCCCCGCCGCTGGCGCCTTTTTCCCCGCCGCTGGCGCCTTTTTCCACGCCGCTGGCGCCTTTTTCCCCGCCGCTCGCGCCTTTTCCCCCGCCGCTCGCGCCTTTTCCCCCGCCGCTCGCGCCTTTTCCCCCGCCGCTCGCGCCTTTTCCCCCGCCGCTCGCGCCTTTTCCCCCGCCGCTCGCGCCTTTTCCCCCGCCGCTCGCGCCTTTTCCCCCGCCGCTCGCGCCTTTTCCCCCGCCGCTCGCGCCTTTTCCCCCGCCGCTCGCGCCTTTCCCTTCCTGCCGTCGCTCGCGCCTTTTTCCCCGCCGCTCGCGCCTTTTTCCCTTCCTGCCGCCGCTCGCGCCTTTTTCCCTTCCTGCCGCCGCTCGCGCCTTTTTCCCTTCCTGCCGCCGCTCGCGCCTTTTTCCCTTCCTGCCGCCGCTCGCGCCTTTTTCCCTTCCTGCCGCCGCTCGCGCCTTTTTCCCCCGCCGCTCTCGCCTTTTTCCCCCGCCGCTCTCGCCTTTTTCCCCCGCCGCTCGCGCCTTTTCCCCCGCCGCTCGCGCCTTTTCCCCCGCCGCTCGCGCCTTTTCCCCCGCCGCTCGCGCCTTTTCCCCCGCCGCTCGCGCCTTTTCCCCCGCCGCTCGCGCCTTTTCCCCCGCCGCTCGCGCCTTTTCCCCCGCCTCTCGCGCCTTTTCCCCCGCCGCTCGCGCCTTTTCCCCCGCCGCTTGCGCCTTTTCTCCCGCCGCTCGCGCCTTTTTCCCTTCCTGCCGCCGCTCGCGCCTTTTCTTTGTCGCTCCATTGGGAGACCCAGACAATTGGGGTGTATAGCTTCTGCCTCCGGAGGCCACACAAAGTATTACACTTAAAAGTGTAAAGCCCCTCCCCTTCTGCCTATACACCCCCCCCGTGCATCACGGGCTCCTCAGTTTTTATGCTTTGTGCGAAGGAGGCACACATGCACGCATAGCTCCACAATTTAGTCAGCAGCAGCTGCTGACTATATCGGATGGAAGAAAAGAGGGCCCATAACAGGGCCCCCGGCATGCTCCCTTCTCACCCCACTCTGGTCGGCGGTGCTGTTAAGGTTGAGGTACCCATTGCGGGTACATAGGCAGGAGCCACATGCTGTTTTCCTTCCCCATCCCTTAAGGGCTCTGGGTGAAGTGGGATCCCTAATCGGTCTCCAGGCACTGGGACCGTGCTCCCTCCGCAGCCCCTGGGGAATCTGCTGGACAGGAGCCGGGTATCGTCAGGCACAAGGCCCTGCTACTGTGAGGTACTCTGTGTCCCCTTGGGGACGGCGCATGGAGCGCTTGTGTTATACACGCTGCAGCACTGCTGGGTGTGTTAGTGCGCCGGGACTACCGCGCTGACCGCGCTTGTTTGCCGGCCGTGCTTATAACTTTAGTCCCCGGCTTCTGCGGCCTAGTACCGCATACTCCCGCCCCCGGGCCTGCCAGTCAGGGGAAGGGCGGGACGCTGCACTGGACGTCAGCGCTGAGGGCTGGAGCATACTTTGTATCCTCCTCCCCCCTCACTGAGCACCGTGGGGCACCAGATTCCCGCACTTTCTAGGGCACGCCCACGGCCCCCTCCTCCTCACAGAACGCCGGCAGCCATTCCTGTCAGCACTTCTGAAGCTGGAGAGGAGAGACAACACGGCTCTGGGAGGCCCAGGCAGGGAATCTGGTGGTCACACAACCGCTTTGGGCGGTCGGTAAGCCGCACCTGTTACTAGGTGCTGGCCCCCCTGGGTGCCGAAGTGTATATATATATATATATATATATATATATATGCTTATATGCTATACATTTACTCTGTACGGTCGCACTGTTGGTTTTTGGCTATATACCCTCCCGGATTGTACTCAGAGGAGACAACAGCATGTCGTCCGCAAAAAGCAAGGGTGCCAAAGCACAGGCTTACTTTGCAACCTGTACCTCATGTGCGGCTATGCTACCAGCAGGTTCCACCTACCCTCATTGTGTGCAATGCTCGGCCCCTGTGGCACTTACTCAGCCGGAGCCTCTGCCACTGGTGGCCCAGGTGGAACCACCTGCTACCACTGTCCAGGTGACAGGGACGGAGTTTGCAGTATTTGCCGACAAACTTTCTGAGTCTATGGATAAATGGTCTGCTAAGATACTAGAAGCCTTGCAGTCCAGACCGGTAACACAGGCCCCGGGCACTGTTGAATCATTGACCCCAGGCCCCCCTCGGTTGGAGCAGCAAAGTGCTCCTGGGGTGACTCATAGGTCCCAAGGTGAGGTCTCCGACACGGACCGCAGTCCCAGACCGCCTAAGCGGGCTCGCTGGGAGCTTCCCTCGACTTCATCACACTGCTCAGGGTCTCAGCAGGAGGACTCTCTAGAGGATGAAGCGGAGGTGGCAGATCAGGATTCTGATCCTGAGGCCGCTCTCAACCTAGATACACCTGAAGGAGACGCCATAGTAAACGACCTTATAGCGTCCATCAATCAGGCGTTAGACCTTTCTCCTCCAGCCCCTCCAATTGAGGAGTCAGCTTCTCAGCAGGAGAAATTCCGTTTTAGGTTTCCCAAACGTACAATGAGTACATTTCTGGATCACTCCGACTTCAGAGAGGCAGTCCAGAAACACCGAGCTTGTCCAGATAAGCGCTTTTCTAAGCGCCTTAAGGACACATGTTATCCCTTCCCCCCTGACGTGGTCAAGGGTTGGGCTCAGTGTCCCAAGGTGGATCCTCCAGTCTCCAGACTGGCGGCTAGATCCATAGTTGCAGTGGAAGATGGGGCTTCACTCAAAGATGCCACTGACAGACAGATGGAGCTCTGGTTGAAATCCATCTATGAAGCTATCGGCGCGTCCTTTGCTCCGGCATTTGCAGCCGTATGGGCACTCCAAGCTATCTCAGCTTGTCACTCGCAGATTAATGCAGTCACACGTGCCTCTGCTCCGCAGGTGGTGTCCTTAACCTCTCAGGCGTCGGCGTTTGCGTCCTACGCCATTAATGCTGTCCTGGACTCTGCGAGCCGTACGGCGGTAGCATCCGCCAATTCGGTGGCAGTCCGCAGGGCCATGTGGCTACGTGAATGGAAGGCAGACTCTGCTTCCAAAAAGTTCTTAACCGGTTTGCCATTTTCTGGCGACCGCCTGTTTGGTGAGCGATTGGATGAAATCATTAAACAATCCAAGGGAAAGGACTCATCCTTACCCCAGTCCAAACCAAACAGACCTCAACAACGGAAGGTACAATCGAGGTTTCGGTCCTTTCGGCCCGCGGGCAGGTCTCAATTCTCCTCGTCCAACAGGCCACAGAAGGGTCAGAGGAACTCCGATTCATGGCGGTCTAAGTCACGTCCTAAAAAGACCGCCGGAGGAACCGCTCCCAAAGCGGCCTCCTCATGACTTTCGGCCTCTTCAAACCGCATCCTCGGTCGGTGGCAGGCTCTCCCGCTTTTGCGACGACTGGCTGCCACAGGTACAAGACCGTTGGGTGAGAGACATTCTGTCTCACGGTTACAGGATAGAGTTCAGCTCTCGTCCTCTGACTCGATTCTTCAGAACATCTCCGCCCCCCGAGCGAGCCGATGCTCTTCTGCAGGCGGTGAGCACTCTGAAGGCAGAAGGAGTGGTGATCCCTGTTCCTCTTCAGCAACAGGGTCACGGTTTTTACTCCAACTTGTTTGTGGTGCCAAAAAAGGACGGATCTTTCCGTCCTGTTCTGGACCTAAAACTGCTCAACAAACACGTAAAAACCAGGCGGTTCCGGATGGAATCGCTCCGCTCCGTCATCGCCTCAATGTCCCAAGGAGATTTCCTAGCATCAATCGACATCAAAGATGCTTATCTCCACGTACCGATTGCACCAGAGCATCAGCGCTTCCTGGGGACGAACACCTTCAGTTCGTGGCACTGCCTTTCGGCCTGGCGACAGCCCCACGGGTTTTCACCAAGGTCATGGCAACAGTGGTAGCAGTCCTACACTCTCAGGGACACTCGGTGATCCCTTACTTAGACGATCTGCTTGTCAAGGCACCATCTCGAGTGGCATGCCAACACAGCCTGAACATTGCTCTGGAGACTCTCCAGAGATTCGGGTGGATCATCAATTTCCCAAAGTCAAATCTGACACCGGCCCAATCACTGACATATCTCGGCATGGAGTTTCATACTCTCTCAGCGATAGTGAAGCTTCCGCTGGACAAACAGCGTTCACTACAGACAGGGGTGCAATCTCTCCTGCAAGGCCAGTCACACCCCTTGAGGCGCCGCATGCACTTCCTAGGGAAGATGGTGGCAGCAATGGAGGCAGTTCCTTTTGCGCAGTTTCATCTGCGTCCACTTCAATGGGACATTCTCCGCAAATGGGACAGGAAGTCGACGTCCCTCGACAGGAACGTCTCCCTTTCTCAGGCAGCCAAAGCCTCCCTTCGGTGGTGGCTTCTTCCCACTTCATTGTCGAAGGGGAAATCCTTCCTACCCCCATCCTGGGCGGTGGTCACGACGGACGCGAGCCTGTCAGGGTGGGGAGCGGTCTTTCTCCACCACAGGGCTCAGGGTACCTGGACTCAGCCAGAGTCCTCCCTTCAGATCAATGTTCTGGAGATAAGGGCAGTGTATCTTGCCCTAAAGGCGTTCCAGCCGTGGCTGGAAGGCAAGCAGATCCGAATTCAGTCGGACAACTCCACCGCGGTGGCATACATCAACCACCAAGGCGGAACACGCAGTCGGCAAGCCTTCCAGGAAGTCCGGCGGTTTCTGCTGTGGGTGGAAGCCACAGCCTCCACCATATCCGCAGTTCACATCCCGGGCGTAGAAAACTGGGAAGCAGACTTTCTCAGTCGCCAGGGCATGGACGCAGGGGAATGGACCCTTCACCCGGACGTGTTTCAAGAGATCTGTTGCCGCTGGGGGATGCCGGACGTCGACCTAATGGCGTCCCGGCACAACAACAAGGTCCCGGCATTCATGGCACGGTCTCAAGATCACAGAGCTCTGGCGGCAGACGCATTAGTTCAGGATTGGTCGCAGTTTCAACTGCCTTATGTGTTTCCTCCTCTGGCACTGCTGCCCAGAGTGTTACGCAAGATCAGGTCCGACTGCCGCCGCGCCATCCTCGTCGCTCCAGACTGGCCGAGGAGGTCGTGGTACCCGGATCCGTGGCATCTCACGGTGGGCCAACCGTGGGCACTACCAGACTTGCTGTCTCAAGGGCCGTTTTTCCATCTGAATTCTGCGGCCCTCAACCTGACTGTGTGGCCATTGAGTCCTGGATCCTAGCGTCTTCAGGGTTATCTCAAGAGGTCATTGCCACTATGAGACAGGCCAGGAAACCAACGTCCGCCAAGATCTACCACAGGACGTGGAGGATATTCTTATCCTGGTGCTCTGATCAGGGTTTTACTCCCTGGCCATTTGCCTTGCCCACTTTTCTTTCCTTCCTTCAATCCGGATTGGAAAAGGGTTTGTCGCTCGGCTCCCTTAAGGGACAAGTCTCAGCGCTCTCTGTGTTTTTTCAGAAGCGCCTAGCCAGACTTCCACAGGTACGCACGTTCCTGCAGGGGGTTTGTCACATAGTCCCTCCTTACAAGCGTCCGTTAGAACCCTGGGATCTGAACAGGGTGCTGATGGCTCTTCAGAAACCACCTTTTGAGCCAATGAAGGATATTTCTCTTTCACGCCTTTCGCAGAAAGTGGTCTTCCTAGTAGCAGTCACATCACTTCGGAGAGTGTCTGAGCTAGCAGCGCTGTCATGCAAAGCCCCTTTCCTGGTGTTTCACCAGGACAAGGTGGTTCTGCGTCCGGTTCCGGAATTTCTCCCTAAGGTGGTATCCCCCTTTCATCTCAATCAGGATATCTCCTTACCTTCTTTTTGTCCTCATCCAGTTCACCAATGTGAAAAGGATTTGCACTTGTTAGATCTGGTGAGAGCACTCAGACTCTACATTTCTCGTACGGCGCCCCTGCGCCGCTCGGATGCACTCTTTGTCCTTGTCGCTGGCCAGCGTAAAGGGTCACAGGCTTCCAAATCAACCCTGGCTCGGTGGATCAAGGAACCAATTCTCGAAGCCTACCGTTCTTCTGGGCTTCCGGTTCCCTCAGGGCTGAAGGCCCATTCTACCAGAGCCGTGGGTGCGTCCTGGGCTTTGCGGCACCAGGCTACGGCTCAGCAGGTGTGTCAGGCGGCTACCTGGTCGAGCCTGCACACTTTCACGAAACACTATCAGGTGCATACCTATGCTTCGGCAGATGCCAGCCTAGGTAGGCGAGTCCTTCAGGCGGCGGTTGCCCACCTGTAGGAAGGGGCCGTTTTACGGCTCTATTACGAGGTATTATTTTACCCACCCAGGGACTGCTTTTGGACGTCCCAATTGTCTGGGTCTCCCAATGGAGAGACAAAGAAGAAGGGAATTTTGTTTACTTACCGTAAATTCCTTTTCTTCTAGCTCCAATTGGGAGACCCAGCACCCGCCCCTGTTCCCTTCGGGCTGTTGTTCTTTGTGTACACATGTTGTTCATGTTGAATGGTTTTCAGTTCTCCGAACTTCCTTCGGATTGAATTTACTTTAGACCAATTTATAAGTTCCTCCTTCCTGCTTTTGCACCAAAACTGAGGAGCCCGTGATGCACGGGGGGGTGTATAGGCAGAAGGGGAGGGGTTTACACTTTTAAGTGTAATACTTTGTGTGGCCTCCGGAGGCAGAAGCTATACACCCAATTGTCTGGGTCTCCCAATTGGAGCTAGAAGAAAAGGAATTTACGGTAAGTAAACAAAATTCCCTTCTTTCCCTTCCTGCCGCCGCTCGCGCCTTTTTCCCTTCCTGCCGCCGCTCTCGCCTTTTTCCCTTCCTGCCCCCGCTCTCGCCCTTATCCCTTCCTGTCCCCGCTCTCGCCTTTATCCCTTCCTGCCCCCGCTCTCGCCTTTATCCCTTCCTGCTCCCGCTCTCGCCTTTATCCCTTCCTGCTCCCGCTCTCGCCTTTATCCCTTCCTGCTCCCGCTCTCGCCTTTTTCCCACCCTCGTGCCGCCGCCCCTTCCGTTCCCCACCCTCGTGCCGCCGCCCCTTCCGTTCCCCACCCTCGTGCCGCCGCCCCTTCCGTTCCCCACCCTCGTGCCGCCGCCCCTTCCGTTCCCCACCCTCGTGCCGCCGCCCCTTCCGTTCCCCACCCTCGTGCCGCCCCTTTTTCGTCCCTCATTTTGGCATGTATTTATTTATTTTTTTTCTTTAGGCATTAAAAGATAGTAAAGTTGTCGAAATAAAGGACGAGAAGATCAGGCGAAAAGAGGCCCCCGATGCTTGGCCTCTGCCTGGTCCGTCTCCAGCTGATGCTTCTCAGACGGACTTCACCCAACTCATCAACTGCCCGGAGTTTGTGCCGAGACAAGGATACCAGAAAGAGACGGGTGAGCGCCTCTGCATGCACACTTTAGGTCTTGTGTTTCGCATTTGGCCTTGTTTTCCATAGCAACCAATCGGAATTTAGCTTTCATTTCTAAAACTACTCTGGAAAGATGAAAGCCGTGCTGTGATTGGTTGCTATAGGCAACAAGGCCTTCTTAGATAGGGGCGATAAATGAGACCTGTGATAAATTTATGGAGGTTCACCTTTATATTAATAAAGCTACATGACCCCATTTTCTGTTTTCAGAATCTGCACCTGGCTCTCCCCGCACCTCCAGCCCCACTATGGCTACCAAAACCGAGGAAGTAAGTAACTTAAAGACTATGCCAAAGGGGCTTTCTGCCAGTTTACCAGACCTGGACTCTGAGAGCTGGATAGAGGTGAAGAAGAGGCCTCGGCCATCACCCGCCAGAGCAAAGGTGCAATTTTACTTTTATCGGGCTAGTCATTCCCAACCTATGGTACTACAACTCCCAGCATGCCCCATCATGGTTGGGGGGACAACCCCTTTTTATGGCTCTGTTCACACCTGCACTGATAGCTTTGTTGTCCTGCTTCATTATAAAAATATAAGCGCTGGATTGGACGGACACAACACTGTGAGGGAAGCCCGTTGCTTTCAATGGGATTCCTTATGGTATCAATCATTTTACTAAACTGGGATTTTTGGATACTTTGTCCACCAAAATATAAGCATGTGTAGCCCGTAAATTGTGGGGAGAGATTGAGAGTACCTTTAAAAAAAAAAAAAAATATGAATGTCAGGCCGCGAGATGTAAACAGAAGGTTTGATGAATTTTTTTTTTTTTTTTTTTTGTGTCCATAAATTGATTGTCCGGGATTTTTTTTTTTTTTTCTTAGGGTCAGCAAATGGTGTAAAATTTAAAAAAAAACGCCTATTGACACATATAACTCTCATAGGGGTCCCTGCTAGTCTGTTTACTGCAGCAGATACATTCCATATATCTGTGACCGCTGCAGACAATCGCTAAGTGTCAGAATGTCTCAGTAGTGTAGTTTTAAGCTTTGGGCCTGTCGATTTTACACTTTTTTTTTTTTTTTTAGGTACCGTATTTTCCAGATTATAAGACGCATTTTGGGTGTGTCTTATAATCTGGGGGGGGTGCGTCTTATCATCCGGATATGGTTTACCAGAGCGGTGGTGGAGGGGGGGGTCACAGGAGGCAGGGTCGGCAATACTGATTGCTCAGAGGATGGGGGTGTCACTGCAGTGCAGTGCAGTGGAGCAGATCAGCAGGGGTCGGTGATGCGTGGGCGCAATTGATCTGACAGCAGGCTCCATTGAATTGCTCGCGGATGACCAGATTGACTTCAAGAAAATGGCTGCAGAGGCGGCTCATGCGCAGATAGGACTTTGTGGCCATTTTCCTGAAGTCCATATGCGCACGAGCCGCCTCCGCGGTCATTTTCTTGAACTCAATCTTGTCAACCGTGGACAATTCAATGGAGCCCGCAGTCCGCCAGCAGATCAATGGCGCCTGCTGCTGCGACACCCCCCCCCTTCCCCGAGCCTGTAGTGTCACCGACCCTCCATTCCACTGAGCCATGACAACCCCTCCTTCGAGCCGGCAAGATTGCCGACCCTGCCTCCTGTGACCCTCCTGAGCCGCTCCACCACCGCCGCTCCCCCCGGTGAGTATAAGACGCACTAGGATTATAAGACGGACCCTCATTTTAACACTAAACATTATTTTTTCCTCCTGTAAATTTGGGGGGGGGGGGCGTCTTATAATCTGGTGCGTCTTATAATTTGAAAAATACGGTATATCAGGCTGATGAAGGACACTATGAGCTTCCCATAATCCTCACCTATTTTTCCGTTGACCTAGAAGCCAGAGGACGTGAAGCAGCCGGTACCGCAGGCGTCTCCCGCCCCGGTGACGACCCCAAAACCACCCAAAGAGCAAGATGAGCCGGAAGAGCTGGACTTTATGTTCGATGAGGAGATGGAACAGATGGACGGCAGGAAGAACACCTTCACTGACTGGTCAGACGAGGACTCGGATTACGAGATCGACGACCGGGACGTGAACAAAATCCTTATCGTCACTCAGACCCCACCGTCGCTGCGCAAACACCCCGGGGGAGACCGCACCGGCAACCACACATCCCGGGCAAAGATGAGCTCCGAATGGGCCAAGGTGATAAACGATGGGCTCTACTACTACGAGCAGGACCTGTGGACGGAGCAGTTTGAGCCGGAGTATTCACAGATCAAGGTGAGTGAGGTGGACTCGTACCGAATATATATGTATAGCAGAGCTGTGATGGTTGTCAATGCACGGTATAGCATGGCTGAGATGGTAGTCGATGTACGGTGTAGCAGATTTACGATGGTGGTCAATGCACGGTGTAGCAAAGCTGCCATGGTGATTAGTGCACGGTATAGTGGAGCTGGGATGATGGTTGGTACACGGTATAGCAGAGCTATGATGGTGGTTGGTGCACGGTATAGCAGAGCTATGATGGTGGTTGGTGCACGGTATAGCAGAGCTGCTATGATGGTTGGTACACAGTATAGCAGAGCTGGGATGCTTGTTGGTGCACGGTATAGCAGAGCTGCTATGGTCGTCAGTACACTGTATAGCAGAGCTGGGATGCTTGTTGGTGCACGGTATAGTAGAGCTGGGATGCTTGTTGGTTCACGGTATAGCAGAGCTGCGATGGTGGTCAGTGCACGGTATAGCAGAGCTGGGAAGGTTGTTGGTGCACGGTATAGTAGAGCTGGGATGCTTGTTGGTGCACGGTATAGCAGAGCTGCGATGGTGGTCAGTGCACGGTATAGCAGAGCTGCTATGATGGTTGGTACACGGTATAGCAGAGCTATGATGGTGGTCGGTGCACGGTATAGCAGAGCTGCTATGGTCGTCAGTACACTGTATAGCAGAGCTGGGATGCTTGTTGGTGCACGGTATAGTAGAGCTGGGATCCTTGTTGGTGCACGGTATAGTAGACCTGGGATGCTTGTTGGTGCACGGTATAGCAGAGCTGCGATGGTGGTTGGTGCACGGTATAGCAGAGCTGGGATGCTTGTTGGTGCACGGTATAGCAGAGCTGGGATGCTTGTTGGTGCACTGTATAGCAGAGCTGGGATGCTTGTTGGTGCACGGTATAGTAGAGCTGGGATGCTTGTTGGTGCACGGTATAGTAGAGCTGGGATGCTTGTTTGTGCACGGTATAGTAGAGCTGGGATGCTTGTTGGTGCACGGTATAGTAGAGCTGGGATGCTTGTTGGTGCACGGTATAGTAGAGCTGGGATGCTTGTTGGTACACTGTATAGCAGAGCTGGGATGCTTGTTGGTGCACGGTATAGCAGAGCTGGGATGCTTGTTGGTGAACGGTATAGTAGAGCTGGGATGCTTGTTGGTGCACGGTATAGTAGAGCTGGGATGCTTGTTGGTGCACGGTATAGCAGAGCTGGGATGCTTGTTGGTGCACGGTATAGTAGAGCTGGGATGCTTGTTGGTGCACGGTATAGTGGAGCTGGGATGCTTGTTGGTGCACGGTATAGTAGAGCTGGGATGCTTGTTGGTGCACGGTATAGTAGAGCTGGGATGCTTGTTGGTGCACGGTATAGTAGAGCTGGGATGCTTGTTGGTGCACGGTATAGTAGAGCTGGGATGCTTGTTGGTGCACGGTATAGCAGAGCTGGGATGCTTGTTGGTGCACGGTATAGTAGAGCTGGGATGCTTGTTGGTGCACGGTATAGTAGAGCTGGGATGCTTGTTGGTGCACGGTATAGTAGAGCTGGGATGCTTGTTGGTGCATGGTATAGTGGAGCTGGGATGCTTGTTGGTGCACGGTATAGTAGAGCTGGGATGCTTGTTGGTGCACGGTATAGTAGAGCTGGGATGCTTGTTGGTGCACGGTATAGTAGAGCTGGGATGGTGGTCAGTGCACGGTATAGCAGAGCTATGATGGTGGTTGGTGCACGGTATAGAAGAGCTGCTATGATGGTTGGTACACGGTATAGCAGAGCTGCTATGGTCGTCAGTACACTGTATAGCAGAGCTGGGATGCTTGTTGGTGCACGGTATAGCAGAGCTGCTATGGTCGTCAGTACACTGTATAGCAGAGCTGCTATGGTCGTCAGTACACTGTATAGCAGAGCTGGGATGCTTGTTGGTGCACGGTATAGTAGAGCTGGGATGCTTGTTGGTGAACTATATAGCAGAGCTGGGATGCTTGTTGGTGCACGGTATAGCAGAGCTATGATGGTGGTTGGTGCACGGTATAGCAGAGCTATGATGGTGGTTGGTGCACTGTATAGCAGAGCTATGATGGTGATTGGTGCACGGTATAGTAGAGCTGGGATGCTTGTTGGTGCACGGTATAGCAGAGCTGCTATGATGGTTGGTGCATGGTATAGCAGAGCTATGATGGTGGTTGGTGCATGGTATAGCAGAGCTGCTATGATGGTTGGTACACGGTATAGCAGAGCTGGGATGCTTGTTGGTGCACGGTATAGCAGAGCTGCTATGATGGTTGGTGCATGGTATAGCAGAGCTATGATGGTGGTTGGTGCACGGTATAGCAGAGCTGGGATGCTTGTTGGTGCACGGTATAGTAGAGCTGGGATGCTTGTTGGTGCACGGTATAGTAGAGCTGGGATGCTTGTTGGTGCACGGTATAGTGGAGCTGGGATGCTTGTTGGTGCACGGTATAGTAGAGCTGGGATGCTTGTTGGTGCACTGTATAGTAGAGCTGGGATGCTTGTTGGTGCACGGTATAGTAGAGCTGGGATGCTTGTTGGTGCACGGTATAGTAGAGCTGGGATGCTTGTTGGTGCACGGTATAGCAGAGCTGGGATGCTTGTTGGTGCACGGTATAGCAGAGCTGGGATGCTTGTTGGTGCACGGTATAGTAGAGCTGGGATGCTTGTTGGTGCATGGTATAGTGGAGCTGGGATGCTTGTTGGTGCACGGTATAGTAGAGCTGGGATGCTTGTTGGTGCACGGTATAGTAGAGCTGGGATGCTTGTTGGTGCACGGTATAGTAGAGCTGGGATGGTGGTCAGTGCACGGTATAGCAGAGCTATGATGGTGGTTGGTGCACGGTATAGAAGAGCTGCTATGATGGTTGGTACACGGTATAGCAGAGCTGCTATGGTCGTCAGTACACTGTATAGCAGAGCTGGGATGCTTGTTGGTGCACGGTATAGCAGAGCTGCTATGGTCGTCAGTACACTGTATAGCAGAGCTGCTATGGTCGTCAGTACACTGTATAGCAGAGCTGGGATGCTTGTTGGTGCACGGTATAGTAGAGCTGGGATGCTTGTTGGTGAACTATATAGCAGAGCTGGGATGCTTGTTGGTGCACGGTATAGCAGAGCTATGATGGTGGTTGGTGCACGGTATAGCAGAGCTATGATGGTGGTTGGTGCACTGTATAGCAGAGCTATGATGGTGATTGGTGCACGGTATAGCAGAGCTGCTATGATGGTTGGTACACGGTATAGTAGAGCTGGGATGCTTGTTGGTGCACGGTATAGCAGAGCTATGATGGTGGTTGGTGCATGGTATAGCAGAGCTGCTATGATGGTTGGTACACGGTATAGCAGAGCTGGGATGCTTGTTGGTGCACGGTATAGCAGAGCTGCTATGATGGTTGGTGCATGGTATAGCAGAGCTATGATGGTGGTTGGTGCATGGTATAGCAGAGCTGCTATGATGGTTGGTACACGGTATAGCAGAGCTGGGATGCTTGTTGGTGCACGGTATAGCAGAGCTGCTATGATGGTTGGTGCATGGTATAGCAGAGCTATGATGGTGGTTGGTGCACGGTATAGCAGAGCTGGGATACTTGTTGGTGCACGGTATAGCAGAGCTGCGATGGTGGTCAGTGCACGGTATAGCAGAGCTATGATGGTGGTCGGTGCACGGTATAGCAGAGCTGCTATGGTCGTCAGTACACTGTATAGCAGAGCTGGGAAGGTTGTTGGTGCATGAAATAGCAGAGCTGTGCTGGCTGTAGGTGTTGATTCTTGTCGGTCACCTGCTCTCAGCACTTTCTAGCTCGGGCTAGTATAGCCGTGTGACCTGTCAATGGGCAGGTTCTAGGCCTGTGTAGCAGGATGCGGGTGCTGGGCATGATCCGTTTTGCAGTGGTGGGGCCCGGCACCAGGTACATTGTCCTGTCCATGAAGACTGGAGCAGATCACTCACTTCTCAGAGAGGTTAGGAGCCCGTTCTTCAGCGGATCCCCCCAATATAAATCTACGTCTTTTCTTATTGCAGCAAGAGGTAGAGAACTTCAAAAAGGTGAATATGATCAGCCGGGAGCAGTTCGACACGTTAACCCCCGAGCCCCCTGTCGATCCAAATCAGGAAGTTCCACCCGGACCCCCAAGATTCCAACAAGGTATTTAACTCCTTGCTAAAAATGTACCAAATGCTAAAAATGTGTGTCTCCATTAGCTTCCTTGCGTGCATTTCTCTATTGTCTCCACCAGAGGGCAGCAGATTTATATCTCTGCCCTGCAATACTGCTTATGACCAGCAGAGGGGGGATTTTCTGAATTTTAAAACGCAAAATTGACTTGTTTAAGGTTTTTAATGGGGAACGTCGAGATTTTATTCTTTGCTCTTGTTATTAACCTACAGTTCCCACAGATGCCTTGGCTAACAAGCTGTTTGGTGCTCCTGAACCCTCCACAATTGCCCGTTCCTTACCGACCACAGTCCCCGAATCTCCCAATTACCGCAATGCTCGGACGCCACGCACCCCACGGACGCCCCGGTTGAAAGATCCCACGCTTACTCCTCGGTTTTACCCTGTTGTGAAGGAGGGCAGGACGATCGATGCCAAGGTGAGGGTTTGGAATCATTGCTGTGTTCTTCTCGGTGCATAAACTACACATAGGGCAATGTCTGCCTGTGAGATCAACGTCCCTTTTAGTGGCCGGACCTATTCTGGTCTTTGATACCTCTGAACGTGAGATCTGAGTCAAAGGGGAAAATCTTTGAGTCACAATGGCTGCATTTATGCCTGGTTAGGTACTAAATTCTTTGAGCCATCCCCTTATTAAAGGAGCAATCTCATTTATCATCCATTCATAGGTAAGGTATAAATGTAGGATTGCTGGGACCCCCATTGATCCCAAAAAAGGGGTTCCAGTGTTTCAGTCAAGGGCTAGTGTGGGTGCATGAGCACCACTCCATTCACTTCTATGGGATCATGGATCATACATGTGCACTATTGCTACCATAGAAGTAAATTGGGCTCTGTGCACACTAGTGTTTCCCCATGTACATATGTAACCACCACTCCATTCACTTCTATGAGAAAAGTACTTCACGTGACAATTGCTCCCATTGAAGTGAATAGAATAGAGGTCATGCCCATACATTACTAGTCATGACTTCACGTAGCCTAAGAAGGCTTGGTGCAGATGTGAAGACCGACTGCAATAGATGCCCGGACTGGATGCAAGACCAGGTCTGCGCATACCGAATGGCACAGCTCTACATACTACACAATGGGGGAGACTGAAAACCTTTTTTGCTAGCGATTGAACCAAATGGATCACCCCTTTTAAGGGCCACATTCACTTTGCTCCTTGTGCCATTCAATGTCCACATTAATTAGTTGACCACAGCTTTTAGCAGTGGAGACTTCGTTGGACTCCTTTAACATCGTGGCATCTGGCTGGGGAAATTCTAAAGGGGTCTTCCGACTCTGGAAGGTCATATTGTAGCGAAAAAGAATATTCTCCCACTCCCAAAAAAAGAGCAGATCCCAAATATAGGGCGCAGTGGATTGCCCATTAACCCTAGAACGCATACCTGGGGCCTCGCAGGCCTGCTTGGTTACTTGTTTTCTATGGTAGATTTCTATGGTTGCGCGTTCTAGGGTTAACACCCCCTAAAATGTTTTCCGTTTTATAGACGCCACGAAAAAGAAAAACGCGCCACAGCTCCAACCCGCCCATGGAGTGCCACGTGGGGTGGGTAATGGATTCAAGGGAACATCGACCACGAACTGCCTCTGTGAGGTAAGTCAGGATCTGGAGGGCTTCCATATTTGTATGGAGATGAACCCCGCCGACTCGGGTCTGTCTATACATTCATCTCGTGACGGTTTTTCGTTTCTCCCCTTACAGCTCCAATGCCAGTCCCTCTGAGGGTGCTCCAGCGCTGAGCAACTATGGATGTACACCTCAGTCTTTGCCAAAGTTCCAGCATCCTTCTCACGAGCTGTTGAAAGAGAACGGCTTCACACAACACGTTTACCACAAGTACCGCCGACGTTGCCTTAATGGTGAGGAGGGCGCCATAGATGGCTGTAAAATAAAAAAATTAGATAGATTTTATTTTATTATTTATTAAAAAAAGTGTTTTTCTTCGGCGCTCCATTGGGAGACCCAGACGATTGGGTGTATAGTACTGCCTCCGGAGGCCACACAAAGCATTACACT
Organism: Anomaloglossus baeobatrachus; assembly: GCF_048569485.1. Lineage (NCBI taxonomy): Eukaryota > Metazoa > Chordata > Amphibia > Anura > Aromobatidae > Anomaloglossus > Anomaloglossus baeobatrachus. The sequence goes on along the minus strand of NC_134356.1, from coordinate 48,503,923 downwards.
AAAAAGTGTAAGGCCCCTCCCCTTCTGCCTATACACCCCCCGTGGGATCACTGGCTCACCAGTTTTCTGCTTTGTGCGAAGGAGGTCAGACATCCACGCATAGCTCCACTGTTTAGTCAGCAGCAGCTGCTGACTATGTCGGATGGAAGAAAAGAGGGCCCATACTAGGGCCCCCAGCATGCTCCCTTCTCACCCCACTTTTGTCGGGTGTTTGTTAAGGTTGAGGTACCCATTGCGGGTACGGAGGCTGGAGCCCACATGCTGTTTTCCTTCCCCATCCCCCCTCAGGGCTCTGGGCGAAGTGGGATCTTACAGGTCTCCAGGCACTGAGACCGGGCTCCATCCACAGACCCAGAGAACCTGCTGGATATGGAGCTGAGTATCGTCAGGGACAGGCCCTGCTACATTAAGGTACTCTGTGTCCCCGGGCAAGCGCGCACACACACACCAGCATTGCTGGGAGTGTTAGTGCGCCGGGGGCAACAGCGCGGAGCGCTCGTGCTATTATTCACTACAGCTTTGCTGAGTGACTTTATGTATTGGGAACTGCCGCGCCGGCCGCTGCTGGGTGTTTTTTACATTGTGGCGCGGCTGGGACTTGTGGTGCGCCGGGGACTTCCGCGCTGGCCGTGCACATGGACGGCCGCGCTTATTACGCGAGTCCCCGGCTTTGCGGCCTAGTTTTCGTTTCGTTCCCGCCTCCAGCCCTGCCAGTCAGGGGTGAGGCGGGACGCTGTACAGACAGTCAGCGCCGAGGGCTGGAGTCTGCTTTGCATTCTCCAGCCCCCTTCACTGGACACAGTGGGACGCCAGTTTCCCGCTCTTGTCTGGGGCACGCCCACGGCCTGCCCCTCGTCACACGAGCTGGAGAAGGACGCCGGCAGCCATTCCTGCACGCAGTCCGAGCTGGGGAACGGAGACATGCTCTGGGCAACCAGTCACAGGGCTCTGGCGACCACACACCCGCGTTATAGGCGGGCGGTAAGCAGCACCTGAAGTGCTGACCCCACTAAATACCGAAGTGTCCATTTGTAGTTTATGCTTGTATGCTATACACTGCACTGTACGGTCGCTATCTTTGGCTATATGCCCTCCTAGATGGCGAGATAACAGCAGCAAAAAAGCAAGGGTGCTAAGGCACAGGTTTTCTAGGCTGCTTGTATTGCATGCGCTGAAGTGTTCATTTGTACTTCATGCTTGTATGCTATACATTGCACTGTACGGTCGCTACTCTTGGCTATATTCTCCTAGAGGGCTGGACAACAGCAGCAAAAAAGCATGGGCGCCAAGGCACAGGCTTTATAGGCTGCTTGTATTGCATGTGCTGAAGTGTTAATTTGTGCTTATGCTTGTATGCTATACATTGCACTGTACGGTCGCTACTCTTGGCTGTATTCTCCTAGATGGCTGGACAACAGCAGCAAAAAAGCAAGGGTGCCAAGGCACAGGCTTTCTATGCTGCTTGTATTGCATGTGCTGAAGTGTTTATGCTTGTATGCTATACATTGCATAGATGGCTAGAATACAGCAGCAAAAAAGCAACACAGGCTTTCTATGCTGCTTTTACTGCATGTGATACTGTTCCACCGGCAGGTTCCACTGACCCCCATTGTGTGCAATGCTCCCCTGTAGCACTTGGTCAGCCGGGGTCTCTACTAGAGGTGGCCAAAGGAACCACCTGTGAACCCTGTCCAGGGACAGGGACGGAGTTGCAGTTTCGGCTGATAGATTGTCATGGGAGAGTGACTTGCAGTCCAGACAGGCCATGGGCAATCTTGATCATGGCTCCCTGGCCACCCTCATTTGGAACATAATCAGTGCTCCGGGGGGGTCCCAGGCATTCCAGGGTGAAGGCTCTGACACGGACGACAGTCCCAGACAGCCTAAGCGAGCTCGCTGGGAGCGGCACTCTGCTTCATCACTGGTCAAGGTCCCAGCGGGAGGACTCTCTGTATGATGAGGCAGACGTAGCTGATCAGGACTTTGATCCTGACACCGCTCTCAATCCGGATACACCGGATGGTGACGCCATAGTGAATGATCTTATAGCGTCCATCAATGGAATGTTGGATATTTCTCCCTCAGCTCCCCCAGTGGAGGAGTCAGCTTCACAGCAGGAGAAATCTTTTTTCAGTATCTCATGCGTATATTGAGTACTTTTCTGGCCACGCTGACTTCAGAGAAGCAGTTCAGAAACACCACGCTTACCAGATAAGCGTTTTCTCCAAACGTATTAAGGATACACGTTATCCCTTCCCCCTGACGTGGTAAAGCGCTGGACCCAGGGTCCAAAGGTGGATCCCCCAATCTCCAGGCTTGCGGCTAGATCCATAGTTGCAGTGGAGATGGGACGTCACTTAAAGATGCCATTGACAGACAGATGGACCTCTGGTTGAAATCTGTCTGTGAAGCTATCAGCGTGTCGGTTGCTCCGGCATTCGCAGCCGTATGGGCACTCTAAGATTTTTCAGCTGGTCTTGCGCAGCTGGTCTTGAGCACATGTACATCTGTGCCGCAGGTGGTGTCCTTAACCTCGCAATGTCTGCATTGCGACTTACCCTAGTAATGCTGTCCTGGGGGGACAGTCGAGGTTTCGGTCCTCCCCAGGCTCGGGCAGGTCCCAATTGTCCTCGCCCAAAAGGGCTCAAAATGCTCAGAGGGGCTCAAATTCCGGCCGGGCTCAATCACGCCCAAGGAAGGCTGCAGGAGGAACCGCTACCAAGGCGGTCTCCTCATGACTTCAGCTCTCTCTCTCCGCATCCGCGGTTGGTGGCAGACTCTCCCGCTTGGCGACATTTAGCTGCCGCAGGTCACAGACCGGTGGGTGAGAGACATTGTGTCTCACGTGTACAGGACATTCCCCCCCCCCCACCGAGCCGATGCTCTTCTGCAGGCAGAAGGAGTGGTAATCCCTGTTCCTCTTCAGGAACAAGACACGGTTTTTTCCTCCAATCTGATTGGGGTGCCAAAAAAGGGTGGCTCTTTCCGTTCCGATCTGGACCTAAAACTGCTCACCAAGCACGTGAAGGCCAGGCGGTTCCGGATGTAACCCTCCGCTCCGTCATTGCCTCAATGTCTCAAGGAGATTTCCTAGCATCAATAGATACAGGATGCTTATCTCCACGTGCCGCTTGCTCCAGAGCACTAGCGTTTGCTACGTTTCGTTATTGAAGACGAGCATCTTCAGTGCGTAGCCCTGCCCTTCGGTCTGGCGACAGCCCTACGGGTTTTCACTAAGTTCAGGGCAGCAGTGGGAGCAGTCCTGCACTCTCAGGGTCACTCTGTGATCCTTACTGGGACGATCCACTTGTCAAGGCACCCTCTCAAGAGGCATGCCAACACAGCCTGAACGGGGCGCTGGAGACTCTCCAGAGTTTCGGGTGGATCATCAACTTTTCAAGGTTACATCGGGCACCGACCCAATCGCTGACATATCTGGGCATGGAGTTTCACACTCCCTCAGCGATAGTGAAGCTTCCGCTGGACAAGCAGCGTTCACTACAGACGGGGGTGCAGTCTCTCCTTCAAGGCCAGTCACACCCCTTAAGACGCCTCATGCAGAGGCAGTCACTTTCGCGCAGTTTCATCTGCGTCCACTTCAATGGGACATGCTTTGCCAATGGGTTGGGGAGTCGACGTCCCTAGACAGGAACGTTTCCCTTCTCAGACGGTCAAGGACTCTCTTCAGAGGAGTCCATCCTTCGGATCAATGTTCTGGAAATCTGGGCAGTGTATCTTGCCCTGCAAGCCTTCCAGCAGTGGCTGGAAGGAAAACGGATCCGAATTCAGTCGGACAATTCCACAGCGGTGGCAGACATCGCCCACCAAGGCGGAACACGCATCGCCAAGCCTACCAGGCAATCCGGCGGATTCTGACGTGGGTGGGGGACAGAGCATCCACCATATCCGCAGTTCACATCCCGGGCGTAGAAAATTGGGAAGCAGACTTCCTCAGTCGCCTGGGCATGGACGCAGGGGAATGGCCTCTGCACCCAGAATGGTGTCAGGAAATCTGTAGCAGCTGGGGGATGCCGGACGTCGACCTAATGGCGTCTCGGCACAACAACAAGGTCCCGATTTTCATGGCGCGGTCTCACGAGCAAAGAGCTCTGGCGGCAGGCGCCCTAGTTCAGGATTGGTCGCAGTTCCAGCTACCCTATGTGTTTCCATCTCTGGCACTGTTGCCCAGAGTGCTACGCAAGCTCAGCTCCGCTTGCCACCGCGCCATCCTCGTCGTCCCAGACTGGCCGAGGAGGTCGTGGTTCCCGGATCTGTGGCATCTCACGGTCGGCCAACCGTGGGCACTCTCAGACCGGCCAGACTTACTGTCCCAAGGGCCGTTTTTTCCACTGTTTTTTCCACTGAATTCTACGGCCCTGATCCTGACTGTATGGCCATCGAGTCCGAGATCCTAGCGTCTTCAGGATTATCTCAAGACGTCATTGCCACCATGAGACGGGCTAGGAAGCCGACGTCTGCCAAGATCTACCACAAGACGTGGAAGATATTCTTATCTTGGTGCTCTGCTTCGGGAGTGTCTCCCTGGCCATTTGCATTGTCTCCTTTTTCCTCCCTTCCTGCATCTGGATTGGGAAAAGGTTTGTCGCTCGGCTCCCTTAAAGGACAAGTCGCAGCGCTGTCGGTATTCTTTCAGAAGCGCCTAGTACGACTTCCTCAGGTACGCACGTTCCTGCAGGGGGGTTCTCACATTGTCCCTCCGTACAAGAGGCCGTTAGACCCATGGGATCTGCACAGGGTATTAATTGCTCTCCAGGAGCCGCCCTTCGAGCCTCTGAGGGATGTTTTCACTTTCTCGACTTTCACAGAAAGTGGCCTTTCTGGTAGCGGTCACGTCTCTTCGGAGAGTGTCCGAACTAGCAGCGCGGTCATCCAAAGCTCCCTTCCTGGTGTTCACCAAGATAAGGTAGTGCTGCGTCCGATCCCAGAGTTTCTCCCTAAGGTGGTATCCCCTTTTTATCACAATCAGGATATCTCCTTACCTTCCTTTTATCCATTTCATCGATATGTAATGGCTTTGCATTGTTGGATCTGGTGTAGAGCACCCAGAATCTACATTCCCGCACGGCGCCCCTGCGCCGCTCGGATGCACTCTTTGTCCTTGTCACTGGTCAGCGCAAGGGATCGCAGGCTGCAAAATCCACCCTGGCTCGATGGATCAAGGAACCAATTCTTGAAGCCTACCGTTCTGCGGGGCTTCCGGTTCCATCAGGGCTGAAGGCCCATTCTACCAGAGCCGTGGGTGCGTCCTGGGCATTACGACACCAGGCTACGGCTCAACAGGTGTGCCAGGCAGCTACCTGGTCGAGTCTGCACACTTTCACCAAACATTATCAGGTGCATACCTATGCTTCGGCGGACGCCAGCCTAGGTAGAAGAGTCCTGCAGGCGGCAGTTGCCTCCCCGTAGGGGAGGGCTGTCTTTGCAGCTCTGACATGAGGTATTTCTTTACCCACCCAGGGACAGCTTTTGGACGTCCCAATCGTCTGGGTCTCCCAATGGAGCGCCGAAGAAGAAGGGAATTTTGTTACTTACCGTAAATTCCTTTTCTTCTAGCTTCTATTGGGAGACCCAGCACCCGCCCTGTTGTCCTTCGGGATTTTTGGTTGTTTTTCGGGTACACATGTTGTTCATGTTGAATGGTTTTCAGTTCTCCGATGTTACTTCGGAGTGAATTTGTTTAAACCAGTTATTGGCTTTCCTCCTTCTTGCTTTTGCACTAAAACTGGTGAGCCAGTGATCCCACTGGGGGTGTATAGCCAGAAGGGGAGGGGCCTTACACTTTTTAGTGTAATGCTTTGTGTGGCCTCCGGAGGCAGTACTATACACCCAATCGTCTGGGTCTCCCAATAGGAGCTAGAAGAAAAGGAATTTACGGTAAGTAACAAAATTCCCTTCTTTTGGGTTTTTTTTAATTACTATTTATTTTACTATTTATTCTTTTATTTCTATTTTTTTATTTAATTTTCATTTTATTAAAAAAATTAGTAATAAAATAAAAATTTAAAAAATAGAAATAAAAAAAATTAGTAAAATAAATAGTAATTAAAAAAATTAAATGATTTTTTTTTATAAGATATATATATATATATATATATATATATATATATATATATATATATATATATATATATATATATATATATATATATATATATATATATGAAAAATAGTAACAAAAAATAAAAAATAGTAATAAAATAAAAAATTAAAACATAGAAATAAAAAAATAGTAAAATAGTAATTAAATAAAAAAAATAAAATAAATATATTTTTCTTTGTCGCTCCATTGGGAGACCCAGACAATTGGGTGTATAGCTTCTGTCTCCGGAGGCCACACAAAGTATTACACTTAAAAGTGTAAAGCCCCTCCCCTTCTGCCTATACACCCCCCCGTGCATCACAGGCTCCTCAGTTTTTATGCTTTGTGCGAAGGAGGCACACATGCACGCATAGCTCCACAATTTAGTCAGCAGCAGCTGCTGACTATATCGGATGGAAGAAAAGAGGGCCCATAACAGGGCCCCCGGCATGCTCCCTTCTCACCCCACTCTGGTCGGCGGTGCTGTTAAGGTTGAGGTACCCATTGCGGGTACATAGGCAGGAGCCACATGCTGTTTTCCTTCCCCATCCCTTAAGGGCTCTGGGTGAAGTGGGATCCTAATCGGTCTCCAGGCACTGGGACCGTGCTCCCTCCGCAGCCCCTGGGGAATCTGCTGGACAGGAGCCGGGTATCGTCAGGGACAAGGCCCTGCTACTGTGAGGTACTCTGTGTCCCCTTGGGGACGGCGCATGGAGCGCTTGTGTCATACACGCTGCAGCACTGCTGGGTGTGTTAGTGCGCCGGGACTACCGCGCTGACCGCGCTTGTTTGCCGGCCGCGCTTGTAACTTTAGTCCCCGGCTTCTGCGGCCTAGTACCGCATACTCCCGCCCCCGGGTCTGCCAGTCAGGGGAAGGGCGGGACGCTGCACTGGACGTCAGCGCTGAGGGCTGGAGCATACTTTGTATCCTCCTCTCCCCTCACTGAGCACAGTGGGGCACCAGATTCCCGCACTTTCTAGGGCACGCCCACGGCCCCCTCCTCCTCACAGAACGCCGGCAGCCATTCCTGTCAGCACTTCTGACGCTGGAGAGGAGAGACAACACGGCTCTGGGAGGCCCAGGCAGGGAATCTGGTGGTCACACAACCGCTTTGGGCGGTCGGTAAGCTGCACCTGTTTCTAGGTGCTGGCCCCCCTGGGCGCTGAAGTGTATATATATATATATGCTTATATGCTATACATTTACTCTGTACGGTCGCACTGTTGGTTTTTGGCTATATACCCTCCCGGATTGTACTCAGAGGAGACAACAGCATGTCGTCCGCAAAAAGCAAGGGTGCCAAAGCACAGGCTTACTTTGCAACCTGTACCTCATGTGCGGCTATGCTACCGGCAGGTTCCACCTACCCTCATTGTGTGCAATGCTCGGCCCCTGTGGCACTTACTCAGCCGGAGCCTCTGCCACTGGTGGCCCAAGTGGAACCACCTGCTACCACTGTCCAGGTGACAGGGACGGAGTTTGCAGTATTCGCTGACAAACTTTCTGAGAGTATGGATAAATGGTCTGCTAAGATACTAGAAGCCTTGCAGTCCAGACCGGTAACACAGGCCCCGGGCACTGTTGAATCATTGACCCCAGGCCCCCCTCGGTTGGAGCAGCAAAGTGCTCCTGGGGTGACTCATAGGTCCCAAGGTGAGGTCTCTGACACGGACCGCAGTCCCAGACCGCCTAAGCGGGCTCGCTGGGAGCTTCCCTCGACTTCATCACACTGCTCAGGGTCTCAGCAGGACTCTCTAGAGGATGAAGCGGAGGTGGCAGATCAGGATTCTGATCCTGAGGCCGCTCTCAACCTAGATACACCTGAAGGGGACGCCATAGTGAATGACCTTATAGCGTCCATCAATCAGGTGTTGGATCTTTCTCCCCCAGCTCCTCCAATTGAGGAGTCAGCTTCTCAGCAGGAGAAATTCCGTTTTAGGTTTCCCAAGCGTACATTGAGTACGTTTCTGGATCACTCTGACTTCAGAGAGGCAGTCCAGAAACACCGAGCTTGTCCAGATAAGCGCTTTTCTAAGCGCCTTAAGGACACACGTTATCCCTTCCCCCTGACGTTGTCAAGGGCTGGGCTCAGTGTCCCAAGGTGGATCCTCCAGTCTCCAGACTAGCGGCTAGATCCATAGTTGCAGTGGAAGATGGGGCTTCACTCAAAGATGCCACTGACAGACAGATGGAGCTCTGGTTGAAATCCATCTATGAAGCTATCGGCGCGTCTTTTGCTCCGGCATTCGCAGCCGTATGGGCACTCCAAGCTATCTCAGCTTGTCACTCGCAGATTAATGCAGTCACACGTGCCTCTGCTCCTCAGGTGGTGTCCTTAACCTCTCAGGCGTCGGCGTTTGCGTCCTACGCCATTAATGCTGTCCTGGACTCTGCGAGCCGTACGGCGGTAGCATCCGCCAATTCGGTGGCAGTCCGCAGGGCCATGTGGCTACGTGAATGGAAGGCAGACTCTGCTTCCAAAAAGTTCTTAACCGGTTTGCCATTTTCTGGCGACCGCCTGTTTGGTGAGCGATTGGATGAAATCATTAAACAATCCAAGGGAAAGGACTCATCCTTACCCCAGTCCAAACCAAAAAGACCTCAACAACGGAAGGTACAATCGAGGTTTCGGTCCTTTCGGCCCTCAGGCAGGTCTCAATTCTCCTCGTCCAACAGGCCACAGAAGGATCAGAGGAACTCCGATTCATGGCGGTCTAAGTCACGTCCTAAAAAGACCGCCGGAGGAACCGCTCCCAAAGCGGCCCCCTCATGACTTTCGGCCTCTTCAAACCGCATCCTCGGTCGGTGGCAGGCTCTCCCGCTTTTGCGACGCCTGGCTGCCACAGGTACAAGACCGTTGGGTGAGAGACATTCTGTCTCACGGTTACAGGATAGAGTTCAGCTCTCGTCCTCTGACTCGATTCTTCAGAACATCTCCGCCCCCCGAGCGAGCCGATGCTCTTCTGCAGGCGGTGTGCACTCTGAAGGCAGAAGGAGTGGTGATCCCTGTTCCTCTTCAGCAACAGGGTCACGGTTTTTACTCCAACTTGTTTGTGGTGCCAAAAAAGGACGGATCTTTCCGTCCTGTTCTGGACCTAAAACTGCTCAACAAACACGTAAAAACCAGGCGGTTCCGGATGGAATCACTCCGCTCCGTCATCGCCTCAATGTCCCAAGGAGATTTCCTAGCATCAATCGACATCAAAGATGCTTATCTCCGCGTACCGATTGCACCAGAGCATCAGCGCTTCCTGCGTTTCGCCATAGGGGACGAACACCTTCAGTTCGTGGCACTGCCTTTCGGCCTGGCGACAGCCCCACGGGTCTTCACCAAGGTCATGGCAACAGTGGTAGCAGTCCTACACTCTCAGGGACACTCGGTGATCCCTTACTTAGACGATCTGTATGTCAAGGCACCCTCTCGAGTGGCATGCCAACACAGCCTGAACATTGCTCTGGAGACTCTCCAGAGATTCGGGTGGATCATCAATTTCCCAAAGTCAAATCTGACACCGGCCCAATCACTGACATATCTCGGCATGGAGTTTCATACTCTCTCAGCGATAGTGAAGCTTCCGCTGGACAAACAGCGTTCACTACAGACAGGGGTGCAATCTCTCCTTCAAGGCCAGTCACACCCCTTGAGGCGCCTCATGCACTTCCTAGGGAAGATGGTGGCAGCAATGGAGGCAGTTCCCTTTGCGCAGTTTCATCTGCGTCCACTTCAATGGGACATTCTCCGCAAATGGGACAGGAAGTCGACGTCCCTCGACAGGAACGTCTCCCTTTCTCAGTCAGCCAAAGCCTCCCTTCGGTGGTGGCTTCTTCCCACTTCATTGTCGAAGGGGAAATCCTTCCTACCCCCATCCTGGGCGGTGGTCACGACGGACGCGAGTCTGTCAGGGTGGGGAGCGGTCTTTCTCCACCACAGGGCTCAGGGTACCTGGACTCAGCCAGAGTCCTCCCTTCAGATCAACGTTCTGGAGATAAGGGCAGTGTATCTTGCCCTAAAGGCGTTCCAGCCGTGGCTGGAAGGCAAGCAGATCCGAATTCAGTCGGACAAATCCACCGCGGTGGCATACATCAACCACCAAGGCGGAACACGCAGTCGGCAAGCCTTCCAGGAAGTCCGGCGGATTCTGCTGTGGGCGGAAGCCACAGCCTCCACCATATCCGCAGTTCACATCCCGGGCGTAGAAAACTGGGAAGCAGACTTTCTCAGTCGCCAGGGCATGGACGCAGGGGAATGGTCCCTTCACCCGGACGTGTTTCAAGAGATCTGTTGCCGCTGAGGGATGCCGGACGTCGACCTAATGGCGTCCCGGCACAACAACAAGGTCCCGGCATTCATGGCACGGTCTCAAGATCACAGAGCTCTGGCGGCAGTCGCCTTAGTTCAGGATTGGTCGCAGTTTCAACTCCCTTATGTGTTTCCTCCTCTGGCACTGTTGCCCAGAGTGTTACGCAAGATCAGGTCCGACTGCCGCCGCGCCATCCTCGTCGCTCCAGACTGGCCGAGGAGGTCGTGGTACCCGGATCTGTGGCATCTCACGGTGGGTCAACCGTGGGCACTATCAGACCGACCAGACTTGCTGTCTCAAGGGCCGTTTTTCCATCTGAATTCTGCGGCCCTCAACCTGACTGTGTGGCCGTTGAGTCCTGGATCCTAGCGTCTTCAGGGTTATCTCAAGAGGTCATTGCCACTATGAGACAGGCCAGGAAACCAACGTCCGCCAAGATCTACCACAGGACGTGGAGGATATTCTTATCCTGGTGCTCTGATCAGGGTTTTACTCCCTGGCCATTTGCCTTGCCCACTTTTCTTTCCTTCCTTCAATCCGGATTGGAAAAGGGTTTGTCGCTCGGCTCCCTTAAGGGACAAGTCTCAGCGCTCTCTGTGTTTTTTCAGAAGCGCCTAGCCAGACTTCCACAGGTACGCACGTTCCTGCAGGGGGTTTGTCACATAGTCCCTCCTTACAAGCGTCCGTTAGAACCCTGGGATCTGAACAGGGTGCTGATGGCTCTTCAGAAACCACCTTTCTTCGGCGCTCCATTGGGAGACCCAGACGATTGGGTGTATAGCACTGCCTCCGGAGGCCACACAAAGCATTACACTAAAAAGTGTAAGGCCCCTCCCCTTCTGGCTATACACCCCCAGTGGGATCACTGGCTCACCAGTTTTCTGCTTTGTGCGAAGGAGGTCAGACATCCACGCATAGCTCCACTGTTTAGTCAGCAGCAGCTGCTGACTATGTCGGATGGAAGAAAAGAGGGCCCATACTAGGGCCCCCAGCATGCTCCCTTCTCACCCCACTTGCGGTTTGTAAGGTTGAGGTACCCATTGCGGGTACGGAGGCGGGAGCCCACATGCTGTTTTCCTTCCCCATCCCCCTGAGGGGCTCTGAGGAAGTGGGATCTTACCGGCCTCCAAGCCCTGAGGCCGGGCTCCGTCCACAGACCCATTGAACCTGCTGGATAAGGAGCCGGGGTACCGTTCAGGGACAAGGCCCTGCAACATTCAGGTACTCTGTGTCCCCCTATGGACTGGCCGCGCACACTCCAGACTTGCTGGGTGTGCTAGTGCGCCGGGGACAGTAGCGCTGCGCGCTGGGGTTTGAGTCACTGCAGCTTGGCTGAGTGACTTTATGTGTTGGGAACTACCGCGCCGGCCGCTCCGGGAGCGGCGGCGCGGCTGGGACTTGTAGTGCGCCGGGGACTTAGCGCCGACCGTGCTTTTACGACGGCGGCGCTTATAAATCAAGTCCCCGGCTTTTGCGGCCTAGCTCCGCTTCGTTCCCGCCCCCTCCCTGTCAATCAGGGAAGGGGACAGGCGTTGTGCAATCGTCAGCGCCGAGGGCTGGAGCCTTATTTACATGCTCCAGCCCTCTCACTGGGCACAGTGGGACGCAGGTTTCCCGCTTTTTGTCTGAGCACACCCAGGGCCCGCCCCCCCTCCACAGAGACGCCGGCAGCCATTCCTGCATGCAGTCTGGCTGGGGAACGGACACAGGCTCTGGGAGACCCAGACAAGGGATTTCTGGCGACCACACACCCGCGTTAAGCGGGCGGTAAGCAGCACATTCGTGCTGGCCCCACTAGTGCCACAGTGTTATTTGGTGTACTTTTTCCTGTACCAGATATATCTATATATATTGCACTGTAAGATCGCTTCTTGGCTGTATACCCCTATTGCTCTGAGGAGACGACAACATGTCATCTGCAAAACGCAAGGGTGCCAAGACACAGGCTGTGAACGCTGCTTGTCCTGCTTGTGGGGCTAATCTACCGGCAGGTTACAATGACCCCCATTGTGTGCAATGTTCGGTCCCTGTGCCACTTCGTCAGCCGGAGCCTATGGTGGTAGTGGCCCAGGCAGAGTCGCCGGTGAACCCTGTCCCGGTGACGGGGACAGAGTTTGCTGTTTTCGCTGACAGGATGTCTGTCACTATGACAAAAATCCTAAAGACCTTGCAGGCCAGGCCAGTTACTCAGTCCATGGACACTGCTGCGGCAATGTTCCCCGGTCCCCTCAGTTGGAGTTAATCAGTGCTTCAAGGGGGTCCCAGGCATCTCAGCCTGACGGCTCTGATTCAGATGACAGTCCCAGGCAGCCTAAGCGTGCTCGCTGGGAGAGACCCCCCACGTCATCACGCGGATCAGGGTCTCAGCGAGAAGAGTCTCTACATGATGAGACAGAGGAGGGTGATCAGGAGTCTAATCCTGAAACCGCTCTCAATCTGGATACTCCTGATGGTGACGCCATGGTAAATGACCTTATAGCGGCCATCAATAGACTGTTGGATATTTCTCCCCCAGCCCCTTCTGCAGAGGAGGCAGCTGCACAGCAGGAGAAGTTCCATTTCAGGTATCCCAAGCCTAAACTGAGTACTTTTCTGGACCACGCTGACTTCAGAGAATCAGTCCAGAAACACCATGCCTACCCAGATAAGCGTTTCTCCAAACGTCTTAAGGATACACGTTATCCCTTTCCCCCTGACGTGGTCAAACGCTGGACCCAGTGTCCAAAGGTGGATCCCCCAATCTCCAGGCTTGCAGCTAGATCCATAGTTGCAGTGGAAGATGGGGCTTCACTTAAAGATGCCAATGACAGACAGATGGACCTTTGGTTAAAGTCTGTCTATGAAGCTATTGGCGCGTCGTTTGCTCCAGCATTCGCGGCCGTGTGGGCACTCCAAGCTATTTCAGCTGGCCTGGCACAGGTGGACTCTATCATATGTCCAGCAGTGCCGCGAGTAGCGTCCCTAACCTCGCAAATGTCTGCGTTTGCGACTTACGCTATCAACGCTGTCCTGGACTCTACAAGCCGTACCTCAATTGCGTCTGCCAACTCTGTTGTCTTGCGCAGAGCCTTGTGGTTAAAGGAATGGAAAGCGGATTCTGCTTCCAAAAAATGTTTAACCAGCTTGCCGCTATCTGTAGATAGACTGTTTGGTGAACAATTGGCTGAAATCATTAAGCAATCCAAGGGTAAGGACTCCTCCTTACCCCAGCCCAGATCAAGCAAACCTCAACAGAGGAAGTGGCAGTCGAGGTTTCGGTCCTTTCGAGGCTCCAGCAAGACCCATTTCTCCTCGTCCAAAGGGACTCAGAAGGAGCAAAGGAGCTCAGATTCCTGGCGGGCTCAGTCACGCCCCAAGAAAGCAACCGGAGGAACCGCTTCCAAGGCTGCTGCCTCATGACTTTCGGCCTCAGCCCTCCGCATCCTCGGTCGGTGGCAGGCTCTCCCGCTTTTGCGACATTTGGCTGCCACAGGTCAAAGACCGGTGGGTAGCAGACATTTTGTCTCACGGGTACAGGATAGAATTCAGTTCTCGTCCTCCGCCTCGGTTCTTCAGAACCTCCCCACATCCCGACCGAGCAGATGCCCTTCTGCAGGCGGTGTGCTCACTAAAAGCAGAAGGAGTGGTGATCCCTGTTCCTCTGCAGGAACAAGGGCAAGGTTTTTACTCCAATCTCTTCGTGGTTCCAAAAAAGGACGGCTCGTTCCGTCCTGTTCTGGACCTAAAGCTGCTCAACAAGCATGTGAACGCCAGGCGGTTCCGGATGGAATCCCTCCGCTCTGTCATTGCCTCAATGTCTCAAGGAGATTTCCTTGCATCAATAGACATCAAAGATGCTTATCTCCACGTGCCGATTGCTACAGAGCACCAACGTTTCCTACGTTTCGTGATAGGAGACGACCATCTCCAGTTCGTAGCTCTGCCATTTGGTCTGGCGACAGCCCCACGGGTTTTCACCAAGGTCATGGCGGCAGTGGTAGCAGTCTTGCATTCTCAGGGTCATTCGGTGATCCCTTACTTAGACGATCTACTTGTCAAAGCACCCTCTCAAGAGGCATGCCAACACAGCCTGAATGTTGCGCTGGAGACTCTCCAGACTTTCGGGTGGATCATCAACTTTTCAAAGTCAAACCTGGCACCGACTCAATCACTAACGTATCTTGGCATGGAGTTTCATACTCTCTCAGCGATAGTGAAGCTTCCGCTGGACAAGCAGCGGTCTCTACGGACAGGGGTGCAGTCTCTCCTTCAGGGTCAGTCGCACCCCTTAAGGCGCCTCATGCACTTCCTAGGGAAGATGGTGGCAGCAATGGAGGCAGTCCCGTTCGCGCAGTTTCATCTGCGTCCACTTCAATGGGACATTCTCCGCCAGTGGGACGGGAAGACAACTTCCCTAGACAGGAAAGTCTCCCTTTCTCAGACGGCCAAGGATTCTCTGCTATGGTGGCTCCTTCCCACCTCATTAACGCAGGGAAGATCATTCCTGCCCCCATCCTGGGCAGTGGTCACGACAGACGCGAGTCTGTCAGGGTGGGGAGCAGTTTTTCTCCACCACAGGGCTCAAGGGACGTGGACTCAGCAGGAGTCCACCCTTCAGATCAATGTTCTGGAAATCAGGGCAGTGTATCTTGCCCTATTAGCCTTCCAGCAGTGGCTGGAAGGAAAGCAGATCCGAATTCAGTCGGACAACTCCACAGCGGTGGCATACATCAACCACCAAGGAGGGACACGCAGTCGGCAAGCCTTCCAGGAAGTCAGGCGAATTCTCATGTGGGTAGAGGAAAGAGCTTCCACCATATCAGCAGTTCACATCCCGGGCGTAGAAAACTGGGAAGCAGACTTCCTCAGTCGCCAGGGCATGGACGCAGGGGAATGGTCCCTTCACCCGGACGTGTTTCAGGAAATCTGCCGCCGCTGGGGGGTGCCGGACGTCGACCTAATGGCGTCTCGGCACAACAACAAGGTCCCGACCTTCATAGCGCGGTCTCGCGATCAAAGAGCTCTGGCGGCAGACGCCTTAGTGCAAGATTGGTCGCAGTTCCGGCTCCCTTATGTGTTTCCACCTCTGGCACTCTTGCCCAGAGTGTTACGCAAGATCAGATCCGATTGCAGCCGCGTCATACTCGTCGCCCCAGACTGGCCGAGGAGGTCGTGGTACCCGGATCTGTGGCATCTCACGGTCGGCCAACCGTGGGCACTACCAGACCGTCCAGACTTACTGTCCCAAGGGCCGTTTTTCCATCGGAATTCTGCGGCCCTGAACCTGACTGTGTGGCCATTGAGTCCTGGATCCTAGCGTCTTCAGGATTATCCCAAGGGGTCGTTGCCACCATGAGACAGGCTAGGAAGTCCACTTCTGCTAAGATCTACCACAGAACGTGGAAGATTTTCTTATCCTGGTGCTCTGCACAAGGAGTATCTCCCTGGCCATTCGCGTTACCTGTCTTTCTTTCCTTCCTACAATCTGGGTTGGAAAAGGGCTTGTCGCTCGGCTCCCTTAAAGGGCAAGTCTCGGCACTATCCGTGTTTTTTCAGAAGCGTCTAGCACGACTTTCTCAGGTGCGCACGTTCCTGCAGGGGGTTTGTCATATCGTACCTCCGTACAGGCGGCCGTTAGATCCGTGGGATCTAAACAAGGTCCTTGTTACTCTCCAGAAGCCGCCCTTCGAGCCTCTGAGGGATGTGTCACTTTCTCGACTCTCACAGAAAGTGGCCTTTCTGGTAGCGGTCACGTCTCTTCGGAGAGTGTCCGAACTAGCAGCGCTGTTATCCAAAGCTCCTTTCCTGGTGTTCCACCAGGACAAGGTAGTGCTGCGCCCCATTCAGGAGTTTCTCCCTAAGGTGGTATCCTCTTTTCATCTTAATCAGGATATCTCCTTGCCTTCCTTTTATCCGCATGCAGTTCATCGGTATGAAAAGGATTTACATTTGTTGGATCTGGTGAGAGCACTCAGAATCTACATTTCCCGCACGGCGCCCCTGCGCCGCTCGGATGCACTCTTTGTCCTTGTCGCTGGTAAGCGCAAAGGGTCGCAGGCTTCCAAAGCCACCCTGGCTCGATGGATCAAAGAACCAATTCTTGAAGCCTACCGTTCTGCTGGGCTTCCGGTTCCATCAGGGCTGAAGGCCCATTCTACCAGAGCCGTGGGTGCGTCCTGGGCATTACGACACCAGGCTACGGCTCAACAGGTGTGCCAGGCAGCTACCTGGTCGAGTCTGCACACTTTCACCAAACATTATCAGGTGCATACCTATGCTTCGGCGGACGCCAGCCTAGGTAGAAGAGTCCTGCAGGCGGCAGTTGCCTCCCCGTAGGGGAGGGCTGTCTTTGCAGCTCTAACATGAGGTATTTCTTTACCCACCCAGGGACAGCTTTTGGACGTCCCAATCGTCTGGGTCTCCCAATGGAGCGCCGAAGAAGAAGGGAATTTTGTTACTTACCGTAAATTCCTTTTCTTCTAGCTCCTATTGGGAGACCCAGCACCCGCCCTGTTGTCCTTCGGGATTTTTGGTTGTTTTTCGGGTACACATGTTGTTCATGTTGAATGGTTTTCAGTTCTCCGATGTTACTTCGGAGTGAATTTGTTTAAACCAGTTCTTGGCTTTCCTCCTTCTTGCTTTTGCACTAAAACTGGTGAGCCAGTGATCCCACTGGGGGTGTATAGCCAGAAGGGGAGGGGCCTTACACTTTTTAGTGTAATGCTTTGTGCGGCCTCCGGAGGCAGTAGCTATACACCCAATCGTCTGGGTCTCCCAATAGGAGCTAGAAGAAAAGGAATTTACGGTAAGTAACAAAATTCCCTTCGAGCCAATGAAGGATATTTCTCTTTCACGCCTTTCGCAGAAAGTGGTCTTCCTAGTAGCAGTCACATCACTTCGGAGAGTGTCTGAGCTAGCAGCGCTGTCATGCAAAGCCCCTTTCCTGGTTTTTCACCAGGACAAGGTGGTTCTGCGTCCGGTTCCGGAATTTCTCCCTAAGGTGGTATCCCCCTTTCATCTCAATCAGGATATCTCCTTACCTTATTTTTGTCCTCATCCAGTTCACCAATGTGAAAAGGATTTGCACTTGTTAGATCTGGTGAGAGCACTCAGACTCTACATTTCTCGTACGGCGCCCCTGCGCCGCTCGGATGCACTCTTTGTCCTTGTCGCTGGCCAGCGTAAAGGGTCACAGGCTTCCAAATCAACCCTGGCTCGGTGGATCAAGGAGCCAATTATCGAAGCTTACCGTTCGGCTGGGCTTCCGGTTCCCTCAGGGCTGAAGGCCCATTCTACCAGAGCCGTGGGCGCGTCCTGGGCTTTGAGGCACCAGGCTACGGCTCAGCAGGTGTGTCAGGCGGCTACCTGGTCGAGCCTGCACACTTTCACGAAGCACTATCAGGTGCATACCTATGCTTCGGCGGATGCCAGCCTAGGTAGACGAGTCCTTCAGGCAGCGGTTGCCCACCTGTAGGAAGGGGCCGTTTTTACGGCTCTATTACGAGGTATTATTTTACCCACCCAGGGACTGCTTTTGGACGTCCCAATTGTCTGGGTCTCCCAATAGAGCGACAAAGAAGAAGGGAATTTTGTTTACTTACCGTAAATTCCTTTTCTTCTAGCTCTAATTGGGAGACCCAGCACCCGCCCCTGTTTTTTTGTGTACACATGTTGTTCATGTTGAATGGTTTCAGTTCTCAGATATTCCTTCGGATTGAAGTTACTTTAAACCAGTTTATAATTCTTTTTCCTCCTTCTTGCTTTTGCACCAAAACTGAGGAGCCCGTGGGAGCACGGGGGGTGTATAGGCAGGAGGGGAGGGGCTTAACACTTTTAAGTGTAATACTTTGTGCGGCCTCCGGAGGCATAGCCTATACACCCAATTGTCTGGGTCTCCCAATTAGAGCTAGAAGAAAAGGAATTTACGGTAAGTAAACAAAATTCCCTTCTTTGTTTACTTACCGTAAATTCCTTTTCTTCTAGCTCCAATTGGGAGACCCAGCACCCGCCCCTGTTCCCTTCGGGCTGTTGTTTTTTTGTGTACACATGTTGTTCATGTTGAATGGTTTTCAGTTTTCCGAACTTCCTTCGGATTGAATTTGAAAATGTATTTATTTTATTTTATTTTTTTTATTTAATTACTATTTTACTATTTTTTTTATTTCTATTTTTTAAATTTTTATTTTATTACTATTTTTCATTTTACTATATTTTTTACTTTACTATTTAATTTTTTTTATTTTACTAATTTTATTTAATTACTATTTTTTATTTTATTTATTTAATTTTTATTTTATGTTTTGTATGTTTATTTTTTTTTCTTCTAGTTAATATTTTTTTTTTTTTATTTTTTGAAGGGACTTTCTGACAATACAATTTATTGTATTTATATGTCTGAGGCTAAAATTATTTTTGTAAATGGGTTTCCTTACAAATGGGCGGCATGGTGGCTCAGTGGTTAGCACTGCAGTTTTCCAGCGCTGGGGTCCTGGGTTCAAATCCCACCAAGGACACCATCTGCAAGGAGTTTGTATGTTCTCCCCGTGTTTGCGTGGGTTTCCTCCCACACTCCAAAGACATACAAATAGGGAATTTAGATTGTGAGCTCCAATGGGGACAGTGTTTCTGATGTATGTAAAGCGCTGCGGAATATGTTAGCGCTATATAAAAAAATAAAGATTTGATTTTGAAATGTTGCGGTGTTTGTTTTCCCGCATAACTTAATTGAGGCACCCAGGAATGCATATATAAAATCTAAAAACACAAGTAAGACAGAATGAGCTCGCTGCTGGGTCCGCAGTTGACTCATTATGCAGGAAGCAATAAAGACAGTACAACAAAGTGGATATATAAGGCAAATGGCGTAAAACTGTTTATGGAAACCCATTTACGAAAATGAGTTTAATCATAAATATATTCAAGTGTAAAAAAAAAAAAATTCTCACAGCACGTCCTTGTTAACAATCAGTCATTTTAGGGAAAAATGTATTTCTTAATTTTTTTTTTCTTTTTCGCTCCTAATTGGGAGACCCAGACAATTGGGTGTATAGCTACTGCCTCCGGAGGCCGCACAAAGTACTACACTTAAAAGTGTAAGGCCCCTCCCCTTCTGGCTATACACCCTCCCGTAGGAGTACGGATTCCTCAGTTTTAGCTTTGTGCGAAGGAGGTCACACACGCACGCATAGCTCCATTGTTTTTAGTCAGCAGCAGCTGCTGACTATGTCGGATGGAAGAAAAGAGGGCCCATACAGGGCCCCCAGCATGCTCCCTTCTCACCCCACTGTATGTCGGAGGTGTTTGTAAGGTTGAGGTACCCATTGCGGGTACGGAGGCTGGAGCCCACATGCTGATTCCTTCCCCATCCCTTTTTACAGGGCTCTGGGTGAAGTGGGATTTACTGGTCTCCAGGCACTGAGACCGTGCTCCATCTACAGCCCCTGGAGAAGATGCTGGATTGGAGCGGAGTACATCAGGGACATGGCCCTGCTTCCTCAAGGTACTCTGTGTCCCCGTGTATTTCGCGCTCACACCGCAGCATGCTGGGTGTTGTAGTGCGCCGGGGACATCAGCGCTGCGGCGCTTGTGCCATGGCCTCATTTCAGCTTCGCTGAAGCGGGCACACTGTTGGGGAACGGTCGCGCCGGCCGCTGGGACTGCGGCGCGGCTGGCACTTGTGGTGCGCCGGGGACTTCAGCGCGGGCCGCGCTTTTACGGCGGCCGCGCTGATAACTCGAGTCCCCGGCTTTTGCGGCCTGGTTCCGTTCGTTCTCGCCCCCAGACCTGCCAGTCAGGAGAGGGGCGGGACGCTGGTCAGTGCATCAGCGCTGAGGGCTGGAGTCGTTTTTACATACTCCAGCCCTCACAATAGGCACAGAGGGGACACTGTTTCCCGCACTTTTGTTTAGGAACTCCCACGGGCCGCCCCTCTCCACAGACGCCGGCAGCCATTCCTGCTGACACGCTGAGCTGCAGAGGGGAGCCGGGGAGACCCAGACAAGGAATTCTGCGCCTCTTACCCGCTATTCAGTGGGCGGTAAGCAGCCCTCCGGGCTCACCCCCTCTTGTGCCAGTAGTAATCTTAGTATTTTGTTCCTGCAAATACTTTGTACTGCATAGCGCTGGTCGCCTTTTGGCTATAGACTCTCTCACATTGCAGAGAGCCAACAGCATGTCGTCCACAAAACGCAAGGGTGCCAAGGCACAGACATTATATGCTTCCTGTACCGCATGTGGGACTTTTCTACCGGCAGGCTCCAATGACCCCCATTGTGTGCAGTGCTCGGCCCCTGTGGCACTTGCACAGCCGGGACCTCCGCTGGACGTGACCCAGGGTGTACCACCTGTGAATGCTGTCCAAGTGACAGGAACTGAGTTTACAGCTTTTGCTGACAGAATGTCTCTCACTATGTCACAAATTCTTGACACATTGCGGGCTAGGCCTGTACTTCAGGCCACGGACACTGTGCAATCATTGCCCCCTGGTCCCCCTCAGCTGAATTACTTCCAAGCTCCGGGACGGGCACATACACCTCAGGGTGAAGACTCTGACTCGGACGATGGTCCCAGGCAACCTAAGCGGGCTCGCTATGAGAGGCCTTCACATTCATCTCAATGGTCAGGATCCCAGCGAGATGAATCTATGGGTGATGAGGCGGACGTAACTGATCAGGATTCTGATCCTGGGACTGCTCTCAATCTAGATACACCAGATGGTGACGCCATAGTTAATGATCTTATAGCATCCATCAATAAGATGTTAAATATTTCTCCACCAGCTCCTCTTGTAGAGGAGTCAGCTTCGCAGCACGAGAGAATCCATTTCAGATATCCCAAGCGTACATTAAGCACTTTTCTGGACCACGCTGACTTTAGAGACGCAATCCAGAAACCCCACGCTTATCCGGAAAGGCGTTTTCCTAAACGGCTTAAAGATACACGCTATCCTTTTCCCCCTGAGGTGGTCAAGGGTTGGACCCAGTGTCCAAAAGTGGATCCTCCAATTTCCAGGCTTGCAGCTAGATCCTTGGTTGCAGTTGAAGATGGAGCGGCACTTAATAGATGCCACTGACAGGCAGATGGAGCTCTGGCTGAAATCCATCTATGAAGCTATTGGAGCGTCGTTAGCGCCATCTTTTGCTGCCGTATGGGCACTCCAAGCTATCTCAGCCGGGCTTGTGCAAGTCGACTCAGTCACACGTGCATTTGCCCCGCAGGTAGCACCATTGACCTCGCAAATGGCGGCATTCGCGTCGTACGCGATTAATGCTGTTCTTGACGCTACAAGCCGTACGGCAGTGGCGTCAGCCAACTCCGTTGTTTTGCGTAGGGCCCTGTGGTTGAGACATTGGAAGGCAGATTCTCATTCCAAGAAGTGCTTAACCAATTTGCCTTTTTCTCGTGACCGATTGTTTGGAGAGCGTTTGGATGAAATCATCAAACACTCCAAGGGTAAGGACTCATCCTTACCGCAACACAGACAAAACAAACCCCAACAGAGGAGGGGTCAGTCTGGTTATCGGTCCTTTCGAGGACCGGGCAGGTCCCAATTTTCCTCGTCAAAAAAGACTCAAAAAGATCAGAGACGCTCAGATTCTTGGAGGTCTCAGTCACGCCCAAAAAAGACAGCCGGAGGAACCGTTGCCAAGACGGCGTCCTCATGACTTGCAGTCTCTGATTCCCACACCCTCGGTTCCCACTTTGGCGACATTTGGCTGTCACGCGTCAAAGACCGTTGGGTGAGGGATATTCTGTCTCACGGGTACAGGATAGAGTTCAGTTCTCGTCCGCCAACTCGTTTCTTCAGAACTTCTCCACCACCAGACCGAGCCGATGCTCTGTTGCAGGCGGTGGCCGCTCTAAAGGCGGAAGGAGTGGTGACCTCCGTCCCTCTTCAGGAACAAGGTCACGGTTTTTACTCCAATCTGTTTGTGGTCCCAAAAAAGGACGGATCGTATCGACCCGTCCTGGATCTAAAGTTGCTCAACAGACACGTAAAAGTCAGGAGGTTCTGGATGGAATCCCTACGCTCCGTCATAGCCTCAATGTCTCAAGGAGATTTTCTAGCATCAATAGACATCAAAGATGCGTATCTCCACGTGCCGATTGCGCCAGAGCATCAGCGTTTCCTACGCTTCGTCATACACGACGAACACCTGCAGTTCGTAGCGTTACCTTTCGGTCTGGCAACAGCCCCCCGGGTCTTCACCAAGGTCATGGCAGCAGTAGTAGCTGTCCTGCACTCGCAAGGTCACTCGGTCATCCCGTATCTAGACGACCTGCTTATAAAGGCACCCTCTCAAGAGGCATGCCAACACAGTCTGAAAGTGGCACTAGACACTCTCCAGAGTTTCGGGTGGATTATCAACTTTCCAAAGTCTCATCTAACCCCGACCCAATCACTGACTTATCTTGGCATGGAGTTTCATACTCTCTCAGCGATAGTGAAGCTTCCACTGGACAAGCAGTGTTCACTGCGGACAGGAGTGCAATCTCTCCTTCAGAGCCAGTCACACTCACTGAGGCGCCTCATGCATTTCCTAGGAAAGATGGTAGCAGCAATGGAGGCGGTCCCGTTCGCGCAGTTTCATCTGCGCCCTCTACAATGGGACATTCTACGCCAATGGGATGGGAAGTCGACGTCCCTCGACAGGACTGTCTCCCTCTCTCAGACTGCCAAGGACTCTCTGCGTTGGTGGCTTCTCCCCACCTCATTGTCACAGGGAAAGTCGTTCCTACCCCCATCCTGGGCAGTGGTCACGACGGATGCGAGCCTATCAGGGTGGGGAGCGGTGTTTCTCCACCACAGGGCTCAGGGGACGTGGACTCAGGAAGAGTCCACCCTGCAGATCAATGTTCTGGAAATCAGAGCAGTCTATCTTGCTCTGCGAGCCTTCCAACAATGGCTGGAAGGCAAGCAGATTCGGATTCAGTCGGACAATTCCACGGCGGTGGCGTACATCAATCACCAAGGGGGAACACGCAGTCGCCAAGCTTTTCAAGAAGTCCGGCGGATTTTGACGTGGGTGGAAAGCAAAGCGTCCACCATATCCGCAGTTCACATCCCAGGCGTGGAAAACTGGGAAGCAGACTTTCTCAGTCGCCAGGGCATGGACGCAGGGGAATGGTCCCTTCACCCGGACGTGTTTCAGCAGATCTGTTGCCGCTGGGGGACGCCGGACGTCGATCTGATGGCGTCACGGCACAACAACAAGGTCCCAGTTTTCATGGCACGGTCTCACGATCACCGAGCGCTGGCGGCAGACGCCTTGGTTCAGGATTGGTCGCAATTCCGACTACCCTATGTGTTCCCACCTCTAGCATTGTTGCCCAGAGTTCTCCGGAAAATCAGGTCCGACTGCCATCGAGCCATTCTCGTCGCTCCAGACTGGCCAAGAAGGTCGTGGTACCCGGATCTGTGGCATCTCACGGTAGGCCAACCATGGGCACTACCAGACCGTCCAGATTTGCTGTCTCAAGGGCCGTTTTTCCATCTGAATTCTGCGGCCCTGAACCTGACTGTGTGGCCATTGAGTCCTGGATCCTAGCGGCCTCAGGTTTATCTCATGAAGTAGTTGCCACAATGAGACAGGCTAGAAAACCATCCTCAGCTAAGATCTATCACAGGACGTGGAAGATATTCTTAGCTTGGTGCTCGGCTCAGAGGGTTTCTCCCTGGCCATTTGCATTGCCAATTTTTCTTTCCTTCCTGCAGTCTGGGTTGGAAAAAGGTTTGTCGCTTAGCTCTCTTAAGGGTCAAGTCTCCGCGCTATCCGTATTCTTTCAGAAGCGCTGGGCACGGCTTTCTAAAGTACGCACGTTTCTCCAAGGAGTTTGTCATATCGTTCCTCCTTACAGACGGCCATTGGAACCCTGGGATCTAAACAAGGTTCTCATTGCTCTCCAGAAGCCGCCTTTCGAGCCTTTGAAAGAGGTTTCCCTTTCTCGGCTTTCACAAAAAGTGGTTTTTCTTGTGGCGGTCACGTCTCTTCGTAGAGTGTCCGAGCTAGCGGCGTTATCTTGCAAATCTCCCTTCCTGGTGTTTCACCAAGACAAGGTAGTACTGCGTCCAATTCCAGAGTTTTCTCCCAAGGTGGTTTCTTCCTTTCATCTCAATCTGGATATCACTTTGCCATCTTGTGTCCGCATCCAGTTCACCAATTTGAAAAAGGTTTACATCTGTTGGACCTGGTGAGAGCACTCAGGATTTACATTTCTCGCACGGCGCCTATGCGCCGTTCTGATGCGCTCTTTGTCCTAGTCGCTGGTCAGCATAAGGGATCGCAAGCTTCCAAATCCACCCTGGCGCGGTGGATCAAGGAACCAATTCTTCACACATACCGTTCTGCTGGGCTTCCGATTCCATCTGGACTGAAGGCCCATTCTACCAGAGCCGTGGGTGCGTCCTGGGCATTGCGGCATCAGGCTACGGCTCAGCAGGTGTGCCAGGCGGCTACCTGGTCGAGTCTGCACACGTTTACCAAACACTATCAAGTGCATACCTACGCTTCGGCAGATGCCAGCCTAGGTAGACAGGTCCTTCAGGCGGCGGTGTCCCACCTGTAGGAAAGGGCTGCCTGACAGCCCGATCACGAGGTATCTTTTTACCCACCCAGGGACTGCTTTTGGACGTCCCAATTGTCTGGGTCTCCCAATTAGGAGCGAAAAAGAAGGGAATTTTGTTTACTTACCGTAAATTCCTTTTCTTCTAGCTCCAATTGGGAGACCCAGCACCCGCCCTATTGTTCTTAGGGTTTCGTTTTTCGGGTGCACATGTTGTTCATGTTGTTTCTTAAGTTCTCCGATCTTGTTATCGGATTGAATTTGTTTTTTGAAACTGTTATTGGCTTTCCTCCTTCTTGCTTTGGTACTAAAACTGAGGAATCCGTACTCCTACGGGAGGGTGTATAGCCAGAAGGGGAGGGGCCTTACACTTTTAAGTGTAGTACTTTGTGCGGCCTCCGGAGGCAGTAGCTATACACCCAATTGTCTGGGTCTCCCAATTGGAGCTAGAAGAAAAGGAATTTACGGTAAGTAAACAAAATTCCCTTCTTCTTTATCGTTCCTATGGGAGACACAGACATTGGGTGTATAGCTTCTGCCTCCGGAGGACACACAAAGTACTACACTCAAAAGTGTAGCTCCTCCCTCTGAGCTTATACACCCCCTGGAGAACCAGATCTAGCCAGTTTATCGCTTTGTGTTCAGGAGCTCATACATCCACACATGCATTCTCATCTTATTTTTTATTTTTGGAAAGAGTTTGAAGAAAAGAGGGTCCAAGCCTGGACCCCCGGCATGTCCCTTCTCACCCCACTGTGTCGGCGGTGCTGTTAAGGTTGATTCACAGGCTGGAGCCTTACATGCCGTGCTCCTTCACCATCCCTCCGGGGCTCTGGCTTGAAGTGGGAGCCTGCACGGTTCACCATGCTTGGCATGAGACCGGTCTCCATCCGCAGCCCTTCAGGACCCTGCTGGACGGAGCACTCATCCCCAGGGACTGGGAACCCTGCGTCTCAGCAAGCTAAGTACCTGAGACGGTTATATATGGGGGTCCCTTGTACTTTATTGTTGTGGGAGAGTGTGCTGAGTGATTTTTCTGACATTTCCGGCGGGTTCTCTGGCTGTCGCCTGAGAACCGCGCCGATGGTGCCTGCGCGTCGGCCGCACCGCTCAAATTTAGGCCCCGGCTTCACCGGAGGCCTACTTTCGGTTTCACTGCCCTCGCATGTCATTCATGCAGAGGGACAGCGTGGCTCCGCCCAGCGGCCGTTCTACAAAGGGGAGAGACACTCCTCACTGAGTACATGTCTCCTCCCCTGTGAATCTCTTTGGCCCTCCAGATCCCGCTCTGAGTGAGTCCCGCCCCCTCTCTTCACTCCGGTGGCCATTTTCTCAGCGTTTTTCCCTGCGATCACCACTGGTCTGCAGCATCCCTGCTGAGGTGCTTGGGAGTCCGGGCTTCGGGATCTGGAGGGCACACAAACCGCTCCAGCGGTCTGGTAAGCCACAACCTCTGGTTGTGGACCTCTGTATATACTCTCTGGGGGTCATTCTGGCAGAGCCCTCACTCCAGCAGCATGTCTCACACGAGGAGCAAGGCTCCAAAGCTGTTTTCAGTATGCACTGCATGTAGGCTCCTACTGCCGGAACCGAGCACCTATCCACATTGTGATGCCTGCTCTAACCTGACGTTACCTCAGCCTGAAATCGCACCCCCAGGGGTCTCTCAGGCTGCTCCGGCTCCTGTGACTGAACCCCCGACTTGGGTAGAATCCTTAACCAGGTCTATCTCCCAGTCTCTTGCTGACTCCATGGGACATCTGTCCAGGACTTTGCTGAGCATGCATCAGCCCCCTTCACAGGGTGCCTCTGCTGCTAGGGCTCTCTCAGGACCGGAGCTCACAGAGGATTCATCATCTGGTCCCAGGCCCCACCCTTCTAAAAAGAGACGCAGGGCTCCCTCTCCTTCGTCCCGCGGCTCGGTTTCAGAAGCTGACTCGCAGGATGAGGAGGATGCCTTTACTGGGGGCTCGGAGACTGCCTCCATGGCCCCATTGGTCTGTCCGAAAGTGACTCAGATGTTAGTGATTTGATTGCGTCCATTAATTCTGTACTGGATCTCAATCCGCCAGTATCAGAGGAGCAACCCTCTCTGGCAGAAAAGCACCAGTTTACCTCGCTTAAGAGAGCAAAGAGTGTGTTCTTTAACCACTCCAGTTTTCAGGCCGCTGTGACCAAGCCTAGGGCCTGCCCTGACAAACGCTTCCCTAAGCGTGGATCTGATGACCGTTTTCCCTTTCCACCTGAGGTGGTCAAGGAGTGGGCTCATTCGCCAAAGGTAGACCCCCCGGTGTCTAGACTCTCAGCCCGGACCGTTGTATCAGTGGCTGATGGCACCTCGCTTAAGGATTCCACTGACCGCCAGGTTGACCTTCTGGCCAATTCCGTATATGAGGCGGCAGGGGCCTCGTTCGCCCCGACTTTTGCAGCAGTGTGGGCTCTCAAAGCCATCTCTGCTTCCCTAGAGGAGATTCATTCCCTCACTAAGGAATCTATGCCTGAGATGATTGCCTTAACTTCCCAAGCTTCGGCTTTTTCATCCTATGTCATGTCTGCTATGCTGGAGGCTTCTCACCGCACTGCGGTGGCTTCGGCTAATTCCCTCGCTATCCGCAGGATTTTGTGGCTTCGAGAGTGGAAGGCAGATGCTTCTTCTAAGAAGTACCTTGCGGGGCTCCCTTTTGCTGGGTCCCGGCTGTTCGGAGGACAGCTGGATGAAATTATTAAGGAAGCTACTGGCGGGAAGAGTACTTCCATGCCACAAACCAAAACCAGGAAACCTGTCCAGGGCAGGAATCAGTCGAGGTTTCGTTCCTTTCGTTCCTCCAACTGGTCGTCCTCTAAGCCCTCGGCCTCGTCCACTAACACTGCCAAGGACCAAAAATCCAGCTGGCGCACAAAAGCGCGTCCACAGGAGACCACAGGTGCTGCTGCCACTAAGGCAGCCTCCTCTTGACTGTCTGTCCACGCCAGCAACGTCCTTAGTCGGTGGCAGGCTCTCCCATTTTGGCGACGTGTGGTTTCAACACGTCTCCGATCAGTGGGTGCGGGATATCATCTCCCCCTGCTCCAAGGCCGCCGCCTTCTCTCAGGCCGTGGCATCCTTGCAGGCCAATGGAGTAATTGTACCGGTTCCCGCACGAGAACGGTTCAGAGGTTTCTACTCAAACCTCTTCCTAGTCCCCAAAAAGGACGGTTCCTTCCGGCCCATCCTGGATCTCAAGCTTCTCAACAAGCATGTTCAGGTGCGGCATTTTCGTATGGAGTCTCTGCGGTTAGTCATTGCAT
The DNA here is from genome assembly GCF_048569485.1 of Anomaloglossus baeobatrachus. Lineage (NCBI taxonomy): Eukaryota > Metazoa > Chordata > Amphibia > Anura > Aromobatidae > Anomaloglossus > Anomaloglossus baeobatrachus. The sequence goes on along the minus strand of NC_134356.1, from coordinate 48,475,692 downwards.
CAATGACCCAAGGGGATTTCCTGGCATCCATCGACATCAGAGATGCCTATCTGCATGTGCCAATTGCAGTTTCACACCAGCGTTGGCTGCGTTTTGCAATCGGAGAGGAACATTTCCAATTCGTGGCTCTCCCCTTCGGGTTAGCCACGGCCCCTCAAGTATTCAACAAGGTCATGGCAGCAGTGGTTGCGGTTCTGCAGCTACAGGGGTTGGTAGTGATTCCTTACCTGGACGACCTTCTAGTCAAGGCTTCATCCAGCGCAGACTGTCAGCGGAGTGTCTCGCTCACTCTTGCCACTCTAGCCCAATTCGGGTGGATTGTCAATCTTCCCAAATCCTCTCTGACTCCGACCCAGAGTCTCACATACCTAGGGATGCAGTTCGAGACTCTGCCGGCACTTGTGAAGTTGCCCTTAGTCAAACAGCAGTCCCTCCAACTGGCGGTCCGCGCTCTGCTGAGGCCCCGCCGTTATTCCATCAGGCACCTGATGCAGGTGCTGGGTCAGATGGTGGCGTCAATAGAGGCTGTTCCCTTTGCCCAGTTCCATCTGCGGTCACTGCAGCTGGACATTCTCCGCTGTTGGGACAAGCGGCCTTCCTCCTTGCACAGGTTAGTGGCTCTGTCGCCACAGACCAGGAGCTCTCTTCAGTGGTGGCTTCGGCCCCTCTCTCTGTCTCAGGGGCGCTCCTTCCTGACCCCGTCCTGGGTGATTCTCACCACGGATGCCAGTCTGTCCGGCTGGGGAGCGGTATGTCTCCACCACCGAGCACAGGGCACTTGGACTCCGTCCCAGTTAGCCCTCTCGATCAATGTGCTGGAAACCAGAGCTGTGCTTCTAGCTCTCCTAGCCTTTCACCACCTGTTGGCGGGCAAGCACATCCGAGTCCAGTCAGACAACGCGACAGCAGTTGCCTACATCAATCACCAAGGCGGGACACGCAGCCGCCTGGCAATGTTGGAGGTACAACGCATCGTTCAGTGGACGGAGGACTCCAAGTCCACCATATCCGCAGTCCACATCCCAGGCGTGGAAAACTGGGAAGCAGATTATCTCAGCCGTCAAACCGTGGACAGCGGCGAGTGGTCCCTGCATCCGGCAGTGTTTCAGTCAATCTGCCGCAAATGGGGCACTCCGGACGTGGACCTAATGGCATCCCGTCACAACAACAAGGTTTCGGTTTACGTGGCTCGCTCCCACGATCCTCAGGCCTTCGCTGTGGACGCTCTGGTTCAAGACTGGTCCCAGTTTCGTCTGTCCTACGTGTTTCCCCCTCTAGCTCTCTTGCCCAGAGTTCTGCGCAAGATCAGACTGGAGGGCCGTCGAGTCATTCTCATTGCTCCGGACTGGCCCAGGCAAGCTTGGTACCCAGACCTGCTCCTTCTGTCCGTAGAGGTGCCGTGGCATCTTCCGGACCGTCCAGACCTTCTCTCACAAGGTCCGTTTTTCCGCCAGAATTCTGCGGCTCTCAGATTGACGGCGTGGCTCTTGAGTCCTGGATCGTGACGGCTTCTGGTATCCCTCCTGAAGTCATCTCCACTATGACTCGGGCCCGTAAGTCTTCTTCCGCCAAGATCTATCACAGGACTTGGAAGATTTTCCTGTCCTGGTGTCGCTCTTCCGGCCATTCTCCTTGGCCTTTTTCCTTGCCGACCCTTCTGTCTTTTCTACAGTCCGGTCTGCAGCTGGGATTGTCCCTCAACTCTCACAAGGGACAAGTCTCGGCTCTGTCAGTGCTGTTCCAGCGGCGTATCGCCCGGCTGGCTCAGGTCCGCACCTTCATGCAAGGTGCATCTCACATCATTCCGCCTTACCGACGGCCCTTGGATCCCTGGGACCTCAATTTGGTTGTCACGGCTTTGCAGAAACCCCCCTTTGAACCTCTCAGGGAGGTTTCTTTGTTTCGTCTTTCACAGAAAGTGGTCTTTCTAGTAGCCATAACTTCCCTCAGGAGAGTCTCTGATTTAGCTACGCTCTCTTCGGAGTCACCTTTTTTGGTTTTTCATCAAGACAAGGTGGTTCTCCGTCCGACTCCGGACTTTCTCCCTAAGGTGGTTTCTCCTTTCCACCTTAACCAGGACATTACCCTTCCTTCCTTTTGTCCGGCTCCTGTTCATCGCTTTGAAAAAGCGTTGTATACTCTGGATCTGGTGCGGGCGCTCCGGATCTATGTGTCTCGCACCGCTGCTATTAGGCGGTGCACCTCTCTTTTTGTGCTAACCACAGGTCGGCGTAAGGGCCTCTCTGCTTCTAAGCCGACCTTAGCCCGTTGGATCAGGTCCACCATTTCGGAGGCCTACCTGTGTTCTTAGGTGCCTCCCCCGCCGGGGATCAAGGCACACTCGACCAGAGCTGTCGGTGCCTCTTGGGCTTTCAGGCACCAGGCTACGGCTCAGCAGGTCTGTCAGGCTGCCACTTGGACTATAGCCTGCATACCTTTTCAAAGCACTACCAAGTGCATGCTCATGCTTCGGCAGATGCGAGCTTGGGCAGACGCATCCTTCAGGCGGCTGTCGCCCACTTGTGAAGTTAGGCTCCGCCTACTTCTCAGTTCTTTTGTTTATTCCCACCCATGGACTGCTTTGAGACGTCCCAATGTCTGGGTCTCCCATAGGAACGATAAAGAAAAAGAGAATTTTGTTACTTACCGTAAATTCTTTTTCTTGTAGTTCCGTATTGGGAGACCCAGCTCCCTCCCTGTTGCCTGTTGGCAGTTTCTTGTTCCGCGTGTTATCACCGGCTGTTGTCGTGGACAGAGTCTCCGGTTGTTCCGGTTCTTGCTCTGTTTTTACTTGTGGGTGGCTATTCTCCTTCAGCTTTTGCACTAAACTGGTTAGATCTGGTTCTCCAGGGGGTGTATAAGCTCAGAGGGAGGAGCTACACTTTTGAGTGTAGTACTTTGTGTGTCCTCCGGAGGCAGAAGCTATACACCCAATGTCTGGGTCTCCCAATACGGAACTATAAGAAAAAGAATTTACGGTAAGTAAACAAAATTCTTTTTTTTTTTTTTTGCATTTTCTCCCAGAGAGGAAACGGCTAGGCATTGGCCAGTCCCAGGAGATGAACACACTCTTCCGTTTCTGGTCTTTCTTCCTTCGGGATCACTTCAACAAGAAGATGTATGAAGAATTCCGGCAGCTCGCGGTGGAGGATGGCAAGGAAGGCTACAGGTCAGAGGTGGCTTCTTGGGCGCAGTTGTCCTGAATTGCTTTTTTTTTTTTTTTTTGGCTGTGGCCTGTTCCCACATTTCTGTTTGCTCTTTGTCAGGTATGGCTTGGAGTGCCTTTTCCGATATTACAGCTATGGTCTAGAGAAGAAGTTCCGAGTGGACATATTCCGGGACTTCCAGGAAGAGACCAGGAGGGACTATGAGACCGGTCTGTATTATGTCCTCTCCATGACTTTATGCCGCTACTTACTTTATTTTGGCACTGGGGTAACTTCTGTTTTGTTTTTTTTCCTTTTAAAGGTCAACTGTACGGACTTGAGAAATTTTGGGCCTTTTTGAAATATTCCAAAGCCAAAAACCTGGATATTGATCCAAAGTTGCAGGAATACCTGAGCAAATTCCGCCGGCTAGAGGATTTCCGAGTAGATGTAAGTCACGCTGGGCTGGGACAAGGGCTGCAAGACCAGGGTGACTTTTCACTGTGTATAAGGGTGTACTCCCACATAACACATGCCCCCTGTGAAAAATAAGGAATAGTTGAGAATTGCACGTGTGGCTACTTCTCCACTCCCAATGGCGTGTGACCGGACCCCATTATCGAGAAAGATAAGGAACCACTGAATGTAAGCTAATACCCCTTTAGCACCTTCCCAATGTGTGACGTTACATGTATGTCATAAGTTGGATTTTGGTGTATAGAGCTGGTTCATTTTCTGAGCCCACTTAATAATTCCTGGATGCTGGCAGTACAGTACAGCCAGCACGTGCCTCTAACCGCAGAAACCAGAGCTAGCTCTGATTGCTGCTGTTTAAATACTTTAAATACCAATGTTAACCTCTGATAGCAACATAGTGTCAGCAGTTGCGTCACATGGCTGTTACGGTGCCCATTGGATACATCAGGACACAATGGTCGGTGATGATAGAAACTGGTGGCCGCCATCTTTGTACTACCATGAAAAGGCACATAAACATTGTAATGTACCCAAAATTGTATCACTGCGAGTCCCCACATAGGTCCAAAGAAAACGCAAAATAAAAAATCCATGGGTCTTGAAAATTAGATGCAGGGAAATGTGTGTCTGTGTCTGTGTGTGTGTCTGTGTGTATATATGTATGTGTATTTGTATATGTATGTATGTGTATTTGTATATGTATGTATGTGTATTTGTATATGTATGTATGTGTATTTGTATATGTATGTATGTGTATTTGTATATGTATGTATGTGTATTTGTATATGTATGTATGTGTATTTGTATATGTATGTATGTGTATATGTATGTATGTATGCATGTGTATATGTATGTGTGTATATGTATGTGTGTGTATATGTATGTGTGTGTGTGTAAGATTATTTATATATATATATATATATATATATATATATATATATATATATATATATATATATATATATATATATATATATATATATATATATATATATATATATATATATATATATATATATATATATATATATATATATATATATATTACACACACACAGTGGAACCTCACTTGACGAGTAGCCCACTGAACGAGAATTTCGCTTAAGAAGCAAAGCTTTCTGCATATTTGTAACTATTAGATCCATGTGGGCTGCCAAACCATACTCCATCTGTACACCATACAGGGACAGGACTCTACTATACAAGGCCTAACAAAAAGGGGCCTGGCTGTATCCTGTACAAAAGAGGTTTTTAGTTGGTATTATGACCATAAATCGGATGCCTACAACCCTCGTCACAGGAACCTCAAGCTTGTAGGTCCCTACACTATATATAATATAAAATATAAAAAAAATAAAAAAAATATTATATATATTGTAGGGGTACAGCTTGACTTGGCAGCCCGCCTGATCTAATAGTTTGGACGTCACTTTATTAGGCTGCGCGTTTGTGACTGCAGCTGCAAGTGTGAACAGCGCTCTATGCAAGCCATCAGTGTGCAGTTTTACCATCCAGCAATCGCCCCCTCCATTTTTATTCTTTTTTGGAAGTGTGTGTGTGTGTGTGTGTGTGTGATTTGCTCCTCCTGCACCTGTGATGCCTCCACCTAGTGGGGGTTTAGCTGTATCCTGGTAGAGTAATAGTTTTTGGCCTGGGCATTGTACAACTGCAGCCCCATCTTTGCTGCAAGTAATAATTTTTTTTTTTTTTACTTTTTTTAATCTCATTACATAGCTAAAACCTGCAGGCAAAGAACTTTCCTTTTTGTATAGCCATGTTGAGAGAAAAAAAAATAATGTAATGTCTCTTGGAAGAAGGGGAAGAAAAGATAAAAGGAGATAATTTATCAAAAGCAATATTTGTGATTTTTTTATTTTTTTTTCTTATTTTTTTTTTATTTTTATTTCCAGCCACCAATGGGAGAGGATGCGGGCTCCCGGAGGCGCCCCTCGCTGTCGGCGGGCGAAGGTAGGAGAAGGTATCCCTCTCAGTCTTCCAGCAAAGGATCAGGTCACCAGTCATCAAATAACCCAACCCGGGAGGACGCCAAAGGCCAAAGCCAACACTCATCCGCCACCTTGGATTCCGGCACATCAGGAGGAGGAAATTAGGAAGCTCGGAAAGAATGAGGAGTTGTTTTTGAGGGGCAGGGGGAGGGGTGAACATGTGGTCGATTTTTTTTTTTTTTTTTTTTTTTTTTTTTTTTCCTGGCGGTGGGTAGGAAGAAATGAATGGGCTCGTAAACAAAGAGTGGGACTTCCCTCCACTTCCTTCAATAATCAGAGACTCCATGTTCTGGAGAAAACAAGACTGATCCCGTGGCTTTCCTGCAAGGGTGGCGGATGCTTATCCCAAAAGAAGAAAAATTTTAGTTTCCTTAGGGATATAAAATTTTAGGGTTTTTTTTTTTCTTTGTTTTTTTTTTTCCTTTTTAAGCAGGAACCTGGAGGAAGATGCTTCTGCTGGGAGGGAAATAATTTTTATTTTTTTTTTTTTTCTTCTAAATTATTGAAATGCTGCCCTCCCTATAAACAGGGGACTGCCTGGGCGGCGAAACGAGTGCAGGCCTCATCTCTGCTCTTGATTGCTGAATGGGCTACCAGACGTTTGCTGTTACGGGCTTCGAAAAGGACAAGATGTCACCACACACACCCGAAAAAAAAACAAAAACATGTTGCTTTGAAGCCCATTGGGGGGTCCACCGTAAAAAGGATTCCTCTTCCCATCGACGCGGAGGATGTAACATTTATCCATCTGTATCTCTTGGCTTCATATCCTCTTACAGCAAAAAAAATCGTAAAAAAAAAAATCATCTGCATAAAGCTCATTGCTTTCACGACAGCCCTGCTTTTTATTTTTATTTTTTTTTTCCTCCTTTAAAGATTATATATATATTTTTATTTGTTTTTGTTTTATTGTTACTTCAGACTGTGAAAGAGAAAAAAAAGACAAAACTTTACTAGCAAATGGCTGCATAAAGAAAAAAAATGGAAAAAAAAACTTAAAAAAAACTTTACAAAATAAACAAGAAAAAAACAAACTGCCTTCACTTTTCCCTTTTAAAATTAATTCTTAAGCGATTTGATGCTATGGAGTACAAAAAAAGTTGCCTTATTGTAACCTTGAAATTTGCAGTGAGCTGTCATTAAGCCCCAATCTACCAAACCCACCGCAAGAAGCTGAGTGGATGACGACGCCGGGCGAATATTTCACCTCATCTTCTCATCACTGCCGCCTGTCCACCCTACATGTACCCACAGGGTATTTTCAGAACTGAGAGTGACTGTCGCCCCTTTCTTCCGCCCCCCCCCTCTCGGCGAGAATTGTATTGGCGCGTGTACATACATGTGTATACATATTTGCTATATACCCATGTATACATACATCCGCACTTCGAGGGCTGGCTGTTGTGCATCTGCTGTGTCTTTTAAGGCTTCTATTTCTACCAAAATGTTGGTCCACCATGATCCCACAGCAAAAAAAAAAAAAACACTTTATTTTTTGTTATACCATATCACTGCCACATTGTCGTCATCTTGGCTGGTACAAAATTTTAGATTTCTTGGTTATCCAAATTTTGACGGCTGCCTTTCGAAAAGGGGGTTTACGGAGAGCAGCCCCTAAAAAAAAAAAAATGGTGCAGAATCTCTATAGGCATAAACTGCCGTTCCATACAATGTGAACTCACATTTCATGCAATATTATTGGGGGTCGATGGAGGGGGGCAACCGTCGGAAGGGTGTATGTGGCGCCACCAGACTAACGCCGCCTTGTGCTTCACGCGTTTCGGTCTCCGCGTGTGGCTCTCACTCACCTCGTGTTATATGGCCCCCTCCCGTTATATGGCTCCCCTCCCGCCTTGATCTTTTAGATTTCAACAGCGTCCTAATGAGGGGGGAGGAAGCAGTTTTGCAGGCCGAATCATGGTCCCCGACCATGTTGTGATTCAGCCCACAGAATTGCTACCCCCTCTGCTTCTTTGCCGATTCGGATTGCACCGAGAGGTCATCATTTCCTTAATTTTATTATTGTTTTTAGGGGGTACTCCTCACGGAATTGCTACCCCCCCCTTACTTACCGATTCGGATTGCACCGAGGTCATCATTTCCTTAATTTTATTACTGTTTTTTTGGGGTTTACTCCACACGGAGTACGGGTTCTCGCTGCACACTGTTATGTAATTATGCAATAGGGTTTCATTGCAAAAAATAATTTTAGGGCTGGATCCTTAAGGAAATATTTTATTGCTGGTGACTTAAAAGAAAGCGAATGGTTCCCGATGTATAACCTAACAATCTGGGGGGGGTCACCATTGCTGGTGTCTGGGTACCGGCATTCCCCTACTTTTATAGTAGCGTGGTCTTCTCATATTTCTTGAGTATGGCTGAGGGGCAAGAATGAGAGTCTCATAATCCCCTTGAAGACATCTTGATGGTGCTTTAAGACAACCTTTCAATACACCCTCCTCCTTTTTATATTTATGCTGTGGAAAAAGGAAATCGTAGCCCAAAATTTAGTTTTTTTGTTTTATTTTGTTTTGTTTTTTTAGGGGGTATTTGTGTGCTAAGTGAACCTATATCTTCTACTATGTATAGATATATTATATATATAGATATCGGTCATGGCTACATGGTTACACCCTTACCTGACCTACATTTTTATAGTTGACTAGATGTCCGGTTTCTTGTTTTGGGTTTAATTTTTTTTTCCTCTTGTTAAAATTATTTACTGTTCAAGAAAAGCTTAAGAAAACCACACGATTTCCAAATTTGTTGCACCTTATGCAAAGTTGTTTCAGTCTTCTAATACCGGTTGGAGTTGACCGGTAACGAGCTACCTAGTGCCAGCACAGGGAATCTTTTACATCATTGCCCACTATAGAGCTGCTTCCACAAAGCACCAACTGGTGCGTGATTGGTATTCTTGTGGAATTTTGGGTCCCGTAATGGGGTTGTACTCCACGCCAACTTTTTTTTCTAAGGGAGCAGACACTACTGTGTTCTAGACAATTCTTAAGGCTTCAATTACTAGACTTTCCAGAACCTCTAATCAGGTTGTGGCATGGTCATAATCTCCCCAATCCACTCCCTCCACCCCTGTGCAATCATTTGCAGCCCTCCCAAAATTCCATAACACATTTGCAAAGACTTGACTTAACTCCATGCAAGCTTCTTCCCTTTTCAACATGGAATGCTACAAGTACATAATCTTGCCCTCCACACCACCCCCCCCCCTGTTATACTCCAATAAATCATTAAAGGACAGATAAATTACAACAAAAAAACACACAAAAAAAAATATAAAAAAAAATTGTAAAATACTTGAATGAACGCTTGTATTATAACATTAATATTATTCAGAGTATCCATTCTTATTGCGTTTATGATTTGCTTATAGCTGTGCTTTAGTCATGGTAATTTGTGGTAATTCTTTTTCCTTTTTAATACAAAAAAAATGTATAAAAATAAAAACCTTTAAAAGACCAAATCACGCGTCCATTTTTTTTGATATTCATAAACCAGTGATCGACCGGAACGTTACAGAATTGCTTAATGTATCATCTATGATGCTGTTGCCTACAACTAACCTGATATGGAGCCTACAGATTTTATCTGTATGATCACTTGCTGTTTTTGGAAATAATGGAATCTACATTGATACATTTTCTTTGTCGCTCCATTGGGAGACCCAGACAATTGGGTGTATAGCTTCTGCCTCCGGAGGCCACACAAAGTATTACACTTAAAAGTGTAAAGCCCCTCCCCTTCTGCCTATACACACCCCGTGCATCACGGGCTCCTCAGTTTTTATGCTTTGTGCGAAGGAGGCTGACATCCACGCATAGCTCCACATCTTAGTCAGCAGCAGCTGCTGACTAGGTCGGATTGAAGAAAAGAGGGCCCATAACAGGGCCCCCAGCATGCTCCCTTCTCACCCCACTCTGGTCGGCGGTGCTGTTAAGGTTGAGGTACCCATTGCGGGTACATAGGCAGGAGCCACATGCTGTTTTCCTTCCCCATCCCTCTCAGGGCTCTGGGTGAAGTGGGATCCTTATCGGTCTCCAGGCACTGGGACCGTGCTCCCTCCGCAGCCCCTGGGGATTCTGCTGGACTGGAGCTGAGTATCGTCAGGGACAAAGCCCTGCAACTGTGAGGTACTCTGTGTCCCCGTGGGGACCGCGTATGGATCGCTTGTGCCACACACACTGCAGCACTGCTGGGTGTGTTAGTGCGCCGGGGACTACCGCGCCGGCCGTGCTTATTTGCCGGCCGCGCTTATAACTTTAGTCCCCGGCTTTTGCGGCCTAGTTTCGCTTATTCCCGCCCACAGGCCTGCCAGTCAGGGGAAGGGCGGGACGCTGCACAGGACGGCAGTGCTGAGGGCTGGAGCATACCTAGTATCCTCCTTCCCCCTCACTCAGCACAGTGGGGCACTAGATTCCCGCACTTTTCAAGGGCTCGCCCACGGCCCCCTCCTCTCCACAGAACGCCGGCAGCCATTCCTGTCAGCACTTCAGACCGGAGAGTACAACAGGGAGGCTCAGGCAGGGAATCTGATGATCACACAACCGCTTTGAGCGGTCGGTAAGCAGCACCTGTGGTGCCGGCCCCACTGAGTGCAGAAGTGTGTGTGTGTATATATATATATGCTTATATGCTATACATTACACTGTATGGTCGCACTGTTGATTTTTGGCTATATATCCTCCTGGATTGTATCAGAGGAGACAACAGCATGTCGTCCGCAAAAAGCAAGGGTGCCAAAGCACAGGCTTACTTTGCAACCTGTACCTCATGTGCGGCTATCCTACCGGCAGGTTCCACTGACCCGCATTGTGTGCAATGCTCGGCCCCTGTGGCTCTTACTCAGCCGGAGCCCCTGCCACTGGTGGCCCAGGTAGAACCACCTGCTACCACTGTCCAGATGACAGGGACGGAGTTTGCAGTATTTGCTGACAAACTGTCTGAGAGTATGGATAAATGGTCTGCTAAGATACTAGAAGCCTTACAGTCCAGACTGGTGATTCAGGCCCCGGGCACTGTTTAATCATTGGCCCAAGGCACCCCTCAATTGGAGCAGCAAAGTGCTCCTGGGGTGACCCACAGGTTCCAGGGTGAGGTCCCTGACACGGACCGCAGTCCCAGGCCGCCTAAGCGGGCTCGCTGGGAAATTCACTCGACTTCATCACACTGCTCAGGGTCTCAGCAGGAGGACTCTCTGGAAGATGAAGCGGAGGTAGCAGATCAGGATTCTGATCCTGAGATCGCTCTCAACCTAGATACACCTGAAGGTGACGCCATAGTGAATGATCTTATAGTGTCCATCAATCAGGTATTGGATATTTCTCCCCCAGCTCCTACAATGGAGGGCTTCTCAGGAGAAATTCCGTTTCAGGTGTCCCAAGCGTTCTTTGAGTACGTTTCTGGATCACTCTGACTTCAGAGACGCAGTCCAGAAACACCGGGCTTGTCCAGATAAGCGTTTTTCCAAGCGCCTTAAGGATACACGTTATCCCTTCCCCCCTGACGTTGTCAAGGGCTGGGCTCAGTGTCCTAAGGTGGATCCTCCAATCTCCAGACTGGCGGCTAGATCCATAGTTGCAGTGGAAGATGGGGCTTCACTCAAAGATGCCACTGACAGACAGATGGAACTATGGTTGAAATCCATCTATGAAGCTATCGGCGCGTCTTTTGCTCCAGCATTGGCAGCCGTATGGGCACTCCAAGCTATCTCAGCTTGTCATGCGCAGATTAATACGGTCACACGTTCATCTGCTCCGCAAGTGATGCCCTTAACCACTCAGGCGTCGGCGTTTTGCGTCCTACGCCATTAATGCTGTCCTGGACTCTGCGAGCCGTACGGCGGTAGCATCCGCCAATTCGGTGGTAGTCCGCAGGGCCATGTGGCTACGTGAATGGAAGGCAGACTCTGCTTCCAAAAAGTTCTTAACCTGGTTGCCATTTTCTGGCGGCCGCCTGTTTGGCGAGAAATTGGATGAAATCATTAATCAATCCAAGGGAAAGGACTCATCCTTACCCCAGGCCAAACCAAACAGACCTCAACCACGAAAGGTACAATCGAGGTTTCGGTCCTTTCGGACCGCGGGCAGGTCTCAATTCTCCTCGTCCAAAGGGCCTCAGAAAGATCAGAGGAACTCCGATCATGGCGGTCTAAGGCACGCCCTAAAAGGACCGCCGGAGGAACCGCTCCCAAAGCGGCCTCCTCATGACTTTCAGTCTCCTCACACCGCATCCTCGGTCGGTGGCAGGCTCGCCCGCTTTTGCGACACCTGGCTGCCACAAGTAAAAGACCGATGGGTGAGAGACATTCTGTCTCACGGTTACAGGATAGAGTTCAGCTCTCGTCCTCCGACTCGATTCTTCAGAACATCTCCGCCCCCCGAGAGAGCCGATGCTCTTCTGCAGGCGGTGTGCACGCTGAAGGCGGAAGGAGTGGTGATCCCTGTTCCTCTTCAGCAGCAGGGTCACGGTTTTTACTCCAACTTGTTCGTGGTGCCGAAAAAGGACGGATCCTTCCGTCCTGTTCTGGACCTCAAACTGCTCAACAAACATGTAAAAACCAGGCGGTTCCGGATGGAATCGCTCCGCTCCGTCATCGCCTCAATGTCCCAAGGAGATTTCCTAGCATCAATTGACATCAAAGATGCTTATCTCCACGTAACGATTGCACCAGAGCGAACACCTCCAGTTCGTGGCACTGCCTTTCGGCCTGGCGACAGCCCCACGGGTCTTCACCAAGGTCATGGCAACAGTGGTAGCAGTCCTACACTCTCAAGGACACTTGGTGATCCCTTACTTAGACGATCTGCTTGTGAAGGCACCCTCTCAAGTGGCATGCCAACACAGCCTGAACATTGCTCTGGAGACTCTCCAGAGCTTCGGGTGGATCATCTATTTTCCAAAGTCAAATCTGACACCGGCCCAATCACTGACATATCTTGGCATGGAGTTTCATACCCTCTCAGCGATAGTGAAACTTCCGCTGGACAAACAGCGTTCACTACAGACAGGGGTGCACTCTCTCCTTCAAGGCCAGTCACACCCCCTGAGGCGCCTCATGCACTTCCTAGGGAAGATGGTAGCAGCAATGGAGGCAGTCCCTCTTGCGCAGTTTCATCTGCGTCCTCTTCAATGGGACATTCTCCGCAAATGGGACAGGAAGTCGACGTCCCTCGACAGGAACGTCTCCCTTTCTCGGGCAGCCAAGGCTTCCCTTCAGTGGTGGCTTCTCCCCACTTCTCTGTCGAAGGGGAAATCCTTCCTACCCCCATCCTGGGCGGTGGTCACGACGGAAGCCTGTCAGGGTGGGGAGCGGTTTTTCTCCACCACAGGGCTCAGGGTACTTGGACTCAGACAGAGTCCTCCCTTCAGATCAATGTTCTGGAGATAAGGCAGTGTATCTTGCCCTAAAGGCGTTCCAGCCGTGGCTGGAAGGCAAGCAGATCCGAATTCAGTCGGACAACTCCACAGCGGTGGCATACATCAACCATCAAGGCGGCACACGCAGTCGGCAGGCCTTCCAGGAAGTCCGGCGGATTCTGCTGTGGGTGGAAGCCACAGCCTCCACCATATCCGCAGTTCACATCCCGGGCGTAGAAAACTGGGAAGCAGACTTTCTCAGTCGTCAGGGCATGGACGCAGGGGAATGGTCCCTTCACCCGGACGTGTTTCAGGAGATCTGTTGCCGCTGGGGGATGCCGGACGTCGACCTAATGGCGTCCCGGCACAACAACAAGGTCCCGACATTTATGGCGCGGTCTCAAGATCACAGAGCTCTGGCGGCAGACACCTTAGTTCAGGTTTGGTCACAGTTTCAACTCCCTTATGTGTTTCCTCCTCTGCCACTGTTGCCCAGAGTGTTACGCAAGATCAGGTCCGATGCCGCCGCGCCATCCTCGTCGCTCCAGACTGGCCGAGGAGGTCGTGGTACCCGGATCTGTGGCATCGCACGGTGGGCCAACCGTGGGCACTGCCAGACCGACCAGACTTGCTGTCTCAAGGGCCGTTTTTCCATCTGAATTCTGCGGCCCTCAACCTGACTGTGTGGTTATTGAGTCCTGGATCCTAGCGTCATCAGGGTTATCTCAAGAGGTCATTGCCACTATGAGACAGGCTAGGAAACCAACGTCCGCCAAGATCTACCACAGGTCGTGGAGGATGTTCCTATCTTGGTGCTCTGCTCAGGGTTTTTCTCCCTGGCCATTTGCCTTACCCACTTTTCTGTCATTCCTTCATTCCGGACTGGAAAAGGGTTTGTCGCTCGGCTCTCTTAAGGGACAGGTTTCAGCGCTCTCTGTATTTTTTCAGAAGAGCCTAGCCAGACTTCCACAGGTACGCACGTTCCTGCAGGGGGTTTGTCATATAGTCCCTCCTTACAAGCGCCCGTTAGAACCCTGGGATCTGAACAGGGTGCTGATGGCTCTTCAGAAATCACCGTTCGAGCCAAGGAAGGATATTTCTCTTTCACGTCTTTCGCAGAAAGTGGTCTTCCTAGTAGCAGTCACTTCACTTCGGAGAGTGTCCGAGCTGGCAGCGCTGTCATACAAAGCTCCTTTCCTGGTGTTTCACCAGGACAAGGTGGTTCTGGTCCGGTTACGGAATTTCTCCCTAAGGTGGTATCCCCCTTTCATCTCAATCAGGATATCTCCTTACCCTCTTTTTGTCCTCATCCAGTTCACCAATGTGAAAAGGATTTGCACTTGTTAGATCTGGTGAGAGCACTCAGACTATACATTTCTCGTACGGCGCCACTGCGCCGCTCAGATGCACTCTTTGTCCTTGTCGCTGGACAGCGTAAAGGGACACAGGCTTCCAAATCGACCCTGGCTCGGTGGATCAAGGAACCAATTTTCGAAGCTTACCGATCGTCGGGGCTTCCGGTCCCCTCAGGGCTGAAGGCCCATTCTACTAGGGCCGTGGGTGCGTCCTGGGCTTTGCGGCACCAGGCTACGGCTCAGCAGGTGTCAGGCGGCTACCTGGTCGAGCCTGCACACTTTCACGAAACACTATCAGGTGCATACCTATGCTTCGGCAGATGCCAGCCTAGGTAGGCGAGTCCTTCAGGTGGCGGTTGCCCACCTGTAGGTAGGGGCCGTTTTTACGGCTCTATTACGAGGTATTATTTTACCCACCCAGGGACTGCTTTTGGACGTCCCAATTGTCTGGGTCTCCCAATGGAGCGACAAAGAAGGGAATTTTGTTTACTTACCGTAAATTCCTTTTCTTCTAGCTCCAATTGGGAGACCCAGCACCCGCCCCTGTTCCCTTCGGGCTGTTGTTCTTTGGGTACACATGTTGTTCATGTTGAATGGTTTCAGTTCTCCGAAATTCCTTCGGATTGAATTTACTTTAAACCAATTTATAATTTTTCCTCCTTCTTGCTTTTGCACCAAAACTGAGGAGCCCGTGATGCACGGGGGGTGTATAGGCAGAAGGGGAGGGGCTTTACACTTTTAAGTGTAATACTTTGTGTGGCCTCCGGAGGCAGAAGCTATACACCCAATTGTCTGGGTCTCCCAATTGGAGCTAGAAGAAAAGGAATTTACGGTAAGTAAACAAAATTCCCTTCTTTTTGTAAGGGGTGCACCATGCCACTAGAACAGGGATTTACAAAAGATCCAAAGTTTATCAACATAAAACCTTTTTTCTTTATCGTTCCTTTGGGAGACCCAGACCTTGGGTGTTTAGCTACTGCCTCCGGAGGACACACAAAGTACTACACTTGAAAGTGCAGCTCCTCCCTCTGAGCTTATACACCCCCTGGTGAGCAGACCCAGCCAGTTTATCGCTTTGTGTTCAGGAGGCATACATCCACACATGCATTCTCATGATTTTTTCCTTTTTGGAATGAGATTGAAGAAGTGCGGGTCCACGTCTGGACCCCCGGCATGTCCCTTCTCACCCCACTGTGTCGGCGCTGTTGTAAGGTTGATTTCCGAGGCTGGAGCCTTACATGCCGTGCTCCTTCACCATCCCTCCTGGGCTCTGGCTTGAAGTGGGAGCCAGCACGGTCTCCATGCCTGGCAGGAGACCGGTCTCCATCCGCAGCCCTTCAGGACCCTGCTGGACCGGAGCACTCATCCCCAGGGACCTGGCCCTGCGTCTCAGCAGCTAAGTACCTGAGACGTTTATCTATTGGGGGTCCCTGTGCTTTATTGCTTGGGGAGAGTGTGCTTACTGTATTTATTGGCATTTCCGGCGGGTTCTCTAGTTGTCGCTCGAGAACCGCGCCGATGGTGCCTGCGCATCGGCCTCGCCGCTCAAATTTAGGCCCCGGCTTTGCCGGAGGCCTAGTTTCTGTTCACTGCCCTCGCATGTCACTCATGCAGAGGGACAGGCTCGGCTCCTCCCGGCGGCCGTTCTGCACAGGGGAGGGACACTCCCCACTGCTGTGCGTGTCTCCTCCCCTGTAGGTGTCTCTGGCCCTCCAGATCCCGCTCTCCAAGCCAAGTCCCGCCCCCTCTCTTCGCTCCGGCGGCCATTTTCTCAGACAGTTCACTCGGCGCTGGTCTGCACTCTGCATCCCTGCTGAGGTGCTGTGCTTGGGGGTCCGGGCTTCGGGATCTGGAGGGCACACAACACCGCTCCAGCGGTCTGGTAAGCCACAACCGGTCTCTGGTTGTGGACCTCTGTATATACTCTCTGGGGTTCATTCTCTTGCAGAGCCCCCACTCCAGCAGCATGTCTCACACGAGGAGCAAGGCTCCAAAGCTTTATACTATATGCGCTGCATGTAAGCTCCTGCTGCCTGAACCGAGCACCTATCCACATTGTGATGTCTGCTCTAACTTGGCGGTGCCACAGCCTGGAGTCTCACCCCCCCAGTGGTCTCTCAGGCTGCTCCTGCACCTGTGGCTGAACCCACGGCTTGGATAGAATGCTTTTCTAGGTCTATCTCCCAGTCTTTTGCTGAGTCCATGGGACTTCTGTCCAGGACTTTGATGAATATGCATCAGCCCCCTTGACAGGGTGCCTCTACTGCTAAGGGTCCCTTAGGACCGGAGCTCACAGAGGATTAATCATCAGGGCCCAGATCCCGTCCTCCTAAGAGGAGACGCAGGGTTTCCTCTCCCTCCTCCTCCCGCGGCTCTGATTCAAGAGCTGACTCGCAGGATGAGGAGGATGCCTTTACAGGGGGCTCGGAAGCTAACTCCATGTACCCCATTGATCTGTCCGAGGGTGACAGATCTTAGTGACTTGATTGCTTCCATTAATTCTGTACTGGATCTCAATCCGCCAGTATCAGAGGAGCAACCCTCTCTGGCAGAAAAGCACCAGTTTACCTCGCCTAAGAGAGTGAAGAGTGTGCTCTTTAACCACTCCAGTTTTCAGGCCGCTGTGACCAAGCCCAGGGCCTGTCCTGACAAACGCTTCCCAAAGCGTGGTTCTGATGACCGTTTTCCCTTTCCACCTGAGGTGGTCAAGGAGTGGGCTCACTCCCCTAAGGTAGACCCCCCGGTGTCTAGGCTCTCAGCCCGGACCGTTGTGTCGGTGGCTGATGGCACCTCCCTTAAGGATTCCACTGACCGTCAGATTGACCTTCTGGCCAAATCTGTGTATGAAGCGGCGGGGGCCGCGTTTTCCCCGACTTTTGCAGCAGTGTGGGCTCTCAAAGCCATCTCTGCTTCTCTAGAGGAGATGCATTCCCTCACCAGGGAATCTATGCCCGAAATGGTTGCCTTAACTTCTCAAGCTTCAGTTTTTTCCATCTTATGCCATGTCTGCCATGCTGGAGGCTTCTCACCGCACTGCGGTGGCTTCGGCTAATTCCCTCGTTATCCGCAGGATCTTGTGGCTTCGAGAGTGGAAGGCAGATGCTTCTTCTAAGAAGTACCTTGCTGGGCTCCCTTTTTCTGGGTCCCGGCTGTTCGGAGAACAGCTGGATGAAATTATTAAGGAAGCTACTGGCGGGAAGAGTACTTCCATGCCACAAACCAAAACCAGGAAACCTGCCCAGGGTAGGAATCAGTCGAGGTTTCGCTCCTTTCGTTCCTCCAACTGGTCGTCCTCTAAGCCCTTGGCCTCGTCCGCTAACTCAGCCAAGGACCAGAAATCCAACTGGCGCCCAAAAGCGCGTCCACAGAAGACCGCAGGAGGTGCTGCCACTAAGGCAGCCTCCTCGTGACTCTCTGCCCGCTCCGGCGACGTCCTTAGTCGGTGGCAGGCTCTCCCACTTTGGCGACGCTTGGTTTCAACACGTCTCCGATCAGTGGGTGAGAGATGTCCTCTCCCACGGCTACAGGATAGAATTCTCTTCCAGCCCGCCAAACAGATTTTTTCTCTCAACTCCCCCTTGCTCCAAGGCCGCCTTCTCACAGGCCGTGGCAGCCTTGCAGGCCAACGGAGTAATTGTACCAGTTCCCGCCCGGGAACGGTTCAGAGGTTTCTACTCAAATCTCTTCCTAGTTCCCAAAAAGGACGGTACCTTCCGGCCCATCCTGGATCTCAAGCTTCTCAACAAGCATGTTCAGGTGCGGCATTTTCGCATGGAGTCTCTGCGATCAGTCATTGCCTCAATGACCCAAGGGGGATTTCCTGGCATTCATCGACATCAGAGATGCCTATCTGCATGTGCCAATTGCAGTTTCACACCAGCGTTGGCTACGTTTTGCAATAGGAGAAGACCATTTCCAATTCGTGGCTCTCCCCTTCGGGTTAGCCACAGCCCCTCGGGTATTCACCAAGGTCATGGCAGCAGTGATTGCGGTTCTGCACCTCCAGGGGTTGACAGTGATTCCTTACCTGGACGACCTTCTAGTCAAGGCTTCATCCAGCGCAGACTGTCAGCGGAGTGTCTCGCTCACTATCGCCACTCTAGCCCAATTCGGGTGGCTTGTCAATCTTCCCAAATCCACTCTGACTGCGACCCAGAGTCTCACGTACCTAGGGATGCAGTTCGAGACTTTGCCGGCACTTGTGAAGTTGCCCTTAGTCAAACAGCAGTCACTCCAGCTAGCGATGCGCTCTCTGCTGAGGCCCCGCCGTTATACCCTCAGGCGTCTGATGCAGGTGCTGGCTCAAATGGTGGCGTCCATGGAGGCTGTTCCCTTTGCCCAGTTCCATCTGCGCCCCCTGCAGCTGGACATTCTCCGCTGTTGGGACAAGTGGCCTTCCTCCTTACACAGGTTAGTGGCTGTCGCCATGGACCAGGAGCTCCCTTCAGTGGTGGCTTTGGCCCCTCTCTCTGTCCCAAGGGCACTCCTTCCTGGCCCTGTCCTGGGTGATTCTCACCACGGATGCCAGTCTATCCAGCTGGGGAGCGGTATGTCTTCACCACAGACCGCAGGGCACTTGGACTCAGTCCGAGTCAGCCCTTTCAATCAATGTGCTGGAAACCAGAGCCGTGCTTCTAGCTCTCCTAGCTTTTCACCACCTGTTGGCGGGCAGGCACATTCGAGCCCAGTCAGACAACGCGACAGCGGTTGCCTACATCAATCACCAAGGCAGGACACGCAGCCGCCTGGCAATGTTGGAGGTACAACGCATCCTTCAATGGACGGAGGACTCCAAGTCCACCATATCCGCAGTCCACATCCCAGCCGTGGAAAACTGGGAGGCAGATTATCTCAGCCGTCAAACCGTGGACGGTGGCGAGTGGTCCCTGCACCCGGCAGTGTTTCAGTCAATCTGCCGCAAATGGGGCACTCCGGACGTGGACCTAATGGCATCCCGTCACAACAACAAAGTTCCTGTTTACGTGGCTCGCTCCCACGATCCTCAGGCCTTCGCCGCGGACGCTCTGGTTCAAGACTGGTTCCAGTTTCGTCTGTCCTACGTGTTTCCCCCTCTAGCTCTCTTGCCCAGAGTCCTGCGCAAGATCAGAATGGAGGGCCGTCGAGTCATCCTCATTGCATCAGACTGGCCCAGGCGAGCTTGGTATCCAGACCTGCTCAATCTGTCCGTAGAGATGCCGTGGCATCTCCCGGACCGTCCAGACCTACTCTCGCAAGGTCCGTTTTTCCGCCCGAATTCTGCGGCTCTCAAATTGACGGCGTGGCTCTTGAGTCCTGGATTTTGACGGCTTCTGGTATCCCTCCTGAAGTCCTCTCCACTATGACTCGGGCCCGTAAGTCTTCCTCCGCAAAGATCTATCACAGGACTTGGAAAATTTTCCTGTCCTGGTGTCGCTCTACCGACCATCCTCCTTGGCCATTCTCCTTGCCAACCCTTCTGTCTTTTCTACAGTCCGATCTGCAGCTAGGACTGTCCCTCAACTCTCTCAAGGGACAAGTCTCAGCTCTGTCAGTTCTGTTCCAGCGGCGTCTCGCTCGGCTGGCTCAGGTCCGCACCTTCATGCAAGGCGCGTCTCACATCATTCCGCCTTACCGGTGGCCCTTGGATCCCTGGGACCTCAACTTGGTTCTCACGGTTTTGCAGAAACCCCCTTTTGAGCCTCTTAGGGAGGTTTCTTTGTATCGTCTTTCTCAGAAGGTGGCCTTTCTGGTTGCCATAACTTCCCTCAGGAGAGTCTCTGATTTGGCTGCGCTCTCTTCGGAGTCACCTTTTTAAGTTTTTCATCAAGACAAGGTGGTTCTCTGTCCGACTCCAGACTTTCTTCCTAAGGTGGTCTCTCCTTTCCACCTTAACCAGGACATTACCCTACCTTCCTTCTGTCCGGCTCCTGTTCATCGCTTTGAAAAAGCGCTGCATACTCTGGATCTGGTGCGTGCTCTCCGGATCTATGTGTCTCGCATCGCTGCGCTTAGGCGGTGCACCTCTTTTTGTGCTAACCACAGGTCAGCGCAAGGGCCTCCCTGCTTCTAAGCCGACCTTAGCCCGTTGGATTAGATCGACCATTTCGGACGCCTACCAGAGTACTCAGGTGCCTCCCCCGCCGGGGATCAAGGCACATTCGACCAGAGCTGTCGGTGCCTCTTGGGCTTTCAGGCACCAGGCTACGGCTCAACAAGTCTGTCAGGTTGCCACTTGGACTAGCCTGCATACCTTCTCGAAGCACTACCAAGTGCATGCTCATGCTTCGGCAGATGCGAGCTTGGGCAGAGGCATCCTTCAGGTGGCTGTCGCCCATTTGTGAAGTTAGGTTCTGCCTACTTCTTAGTTTTTCTGTTTATTCCCACCCATGGACTGCTTTGGAACGTCCCATGGTCTGGGTCTCCCAAAGGAACGATAAAGAGAGAATTTTGTTTACTTACCGTAAATTCTTTTTCTTATAGTTCCGTATTGGGAGACCCAGCACCCTCCCTGTTGCCTGTTGGCAATTTCTTGTTCCGCGTGTTATCCCCGGCTGTTGTCGTGGACAGAGTCTCCGGTTGTTCCGGCTCTTGCTCTGTTCTACTTGTGGGTGGCTATTCTCCTTCAGCTTTTGCACTAAACTGGCTGGGTCTGCTCACCAGGGGGTGTATAAGCTCAGAGGGAGGAGCTACACTTTTAAGTGTAGTACTTTGTGTGTCCTCCGGAGGCAGAAGCTAAACACCCGTGGTCTGGGTCTCCCAATACGGAACTATAAGAAAAAGAATTTACGGTAAGTAAACAAAATTCTCTTTATTTGCCTAAAATGTGATAATTAGTGATGGGCGATCCCCCCTGATAGTCAGGATCAGGAAGACTTGCCCAATCGTTTTGTAAAGATCGGGATCGAGAGAACACTATCTTTTGTCCAATCACAGATCTTGGACTTTACAGTTATGAGATGGTGTGGGGGCGGGCGGGCTGTAAAATAAAGAATATAGTTAATAATAAACTTTGTCATTATACTTGCAGGTCCCGCGAGGCATCCTGCAGACTCTGTCTCTTGTCGCTTCTGCTTCCGAGTCCGATCATTGCTGTGCCCTCCTTGTAACCACCGCTGACTAAAGGACCTTCCGTGACATCATAGCCATGTGGACCAGTCAGGTGTGAATTTTGTATTGCCTCGTTGGTTACAGACTGGTCACATGGCTATGACGTCATGCAAGGTCCTGTAGGGTCAGTGGATAGGGATGGGCGAGCATGCTCAACGGTACTCTGTGCTCGCATCTCGGTACTCTGTGCTCGCATCTCGGTACTCTGTGCTCGCATCTCGGTACTCTGTGCTCGCATCTCGGTACTCTGTGCTCGCATCTCGGTACTCTGTGCTCGCATCTCGGTACTCTGTGCTCGCATCTCGGTACTCTGTGCTCGCATCTCGGTACTCTGTGCTCGCATCTCGGTACTCTGTGCTCGCATCTCCGGTGCTCTGTGCTCGCATCTCCGGTGCTCTGTGCTCGCATCTCCGGTGCTCTGTGCTCGCATCTCCGGTGCTCTGTGCTCGCATCTCGGTGCTCTGTGCTCGCATCTCGGTGCTCTCATCTCGGTGCTCTGTGCTCGCATCTCGGTACTCTGTGCTCGCATCTCGGTACTCGGTGCTCGCATCTCGGTACTCGGTGCTCGCATCTCGGTACTCGGTGCTCGCATCTCGGTACTCGGTGCTCGCATCTCGGTACTCGATGCTCGCATCTTCGTACTCCAGATACTCGCCGAGTACCGGCGAGATGCTCGAGCACATGCTCGGCTCCCCCTCCCTGCATGTTGGCGTTCTTTACAGAGTCAGCCCACATGCAGGAATTGGCTGCCACACACTGTAATGCCACAGCCGGTGAATAGCGGCGCCGGGAATTAGGTGATCGGAGATCACCATTGTTAAAGTAACCCACTCGTTATGTTACTATGGCAGCAGTGATGTCACCGCTTACAAACCCGCAGTCTCTGCTCCACTCATTGAGTGATTAGACAGCACGGGGAGCAGAAGCGTTCTTCCTCCCCTCGTGCTTTCTGATATATAGCAGAGCTAGATTAGTGACAGAAGACCAGGATCGTGGAGGGCTCTGAGGGGGAGTAGTATAGATGGAGTGTATGTGTGTGTATCTATATATGTATATATACCCTTTATTAGAGATTCTTAAAGGCTGGGTCAAACTTGGCCTGACATTAAGAATCTCAGGCTGGTATTAACCCCTTATTACCCAGCGTGCCACCGGCACCAGGGCCACTGGAAGGGTTGGATACGGCGCCAAAAGATGGCAGTTCTATGAAAGCGCCATTTTCTGGGACGACTGCAATTTGCAGTGGGGGGGGCAAAGAAAGCTTTGGCCACTATACGCTGCAGATTTCAATCTCCAGCTGCCTAGCTATACCTGGCTGGACACAAAAATTAGGCGAAGCCCACGTCGTTCTTTTTTAAATTTAATGAAATAATTTAAAAAGGGCTTCCCTATATTTTTGGTTCCCAGCTGGGTACCAATAGACAGCTGGCAAAAAACTTAAAAAAAAAAAAAAAAACAAAAAAAAAAACTTCCCTAGATTATCCATTGCCGGTGAAGGTGACAGCAAGCAGTGGGGGTTAGCAGCCAGTAGCTGCTTGGATTACCCTTGCTAGCAATAGAAAATGCAGCGGGAGCCCACTTTTTTTTTATTTTTTTAAAATAAAAAAAAAAAGGGCTTCCCTGTACTTTGCCAGCCAAGGTAAAGCCATGCGGATGGGGGAGGTAGCCCACAGCTGTCCGCTTTGTGCCCTGATAATCAAATACGACAGAGCGCTACGTCATTTTTTAAAATTATTTTTATACAACTATATATTTCTTCATCGTTCCTTATGGGAGACCCAGACCATGGGTGTATAGCTTCTGCCTCCGGAGGACACACAAAGTACTACACTAAAAGTGTAGCTCCTCCCTCCGAGCATATACACCCCCTGGATGACAAATCTAACCAGTTCAATGCTTTGTGTTCAGGAGGTCACACACACACATGCATTCTCATCTGATTTTTGATTTCAAAGATTTGGAAGAAAAGCGGGTCCAATCTGGACTCCCGGCATGTCCCTTCTCACCCCACTGTGTCGGCGGTGCTGTTAAGGTTGATTTTACAAGGCTGGAGCCTTCACATGCCGCGCTCCTTCACCATCCCCTGAGGCTCTGGCTTGAAGTGGGAGCCATCACGGTTCTCGCTGCTTTGCAGGAGACCGGTCTCCATCCGCAGCCCTTTCAGGACCCTGCCGGACGGAGCGCTCACCCCCCAGGGACCTGGCCCTGCGTCTCATAAGCTAAGTATTGAGACGTTATTCAGGGGTCCCTTGTACATTTATTGTGGGGAGAGTGTGTTATTTCACTTTGCTGTGATTTCCGGCCGGTTCTCTGTTTTTTTCCTGAGAACCGCGCTGAGAGTGCCTGCTCGTCGGCCGCATGGGAAAATCTAGGCCCCGGCTTCAGATGCGGCCTAGTTTCGTTTTCAGTGCCCCTGCATGTCAGTCATGCAGGGGAACAGTGCGGCGCCGCCCACCGGCCGTTCAGCAGAGGGGAGGACACTAAACACCAGTTTACCTCACCTCAGAGAGCAAGGAGTATGTTTTTTAACCACTCCAGTTTTCAGGCCACTGTGACCAAGCCCAGGGCCTGTCCTGACGAAACGCTTCCCAAAGCGTAGTTCTGATGACAGTTTTCCCTTTCCACCTGAGGTGGTCAAGGAGTGGGCTCATTCACCAAAGGTAGATCCTCCGGTGTCTAGAATCTCAGCCCGGACAGTTGTATCGGTGGCCGATGGCACCTCTCTTAAGGATCCCACTGACCGCCAGGTTGACCTTCTGGCCAAATCTGTATATGAGGCGGCAGGGGCCTCGTTCTCCCCGTCTTTTGCAGCAGTGTGGGCTCTTAAGGCAGTCTCTGCTTCGCTTCTCCTGGCAGAGATACATTCCCTCGCCAGGGACTCTATGCCCGAAATGGTTGCCTTAACTTCCCAGGCTTCGGCTTTTTCATCCTATGCCATGTCTGCCATTCTGGAGGCTTCTCACCGCACGGCGGTGGCTTCCGCTAATTCCCTCGCGATCCGCAGGATCTTGTGGCTTCGAGAGTGGAAAGCAGACGCTTCTTCCAAGAAGTACCTTGCTGGGCTCCCCTTTGCTGGGTCCCGGCTGTTTGGTGAACAACTGGATGAAATTATTAAGGAAGCTACTGGCGGGAAGAGTACTTCCTTGCCACAAACTAAAACCAGGAAACCTGTCCAGGGCAGGAACCAGTCGAGGTTTCGTTCCTTTCGTTCCTCTAAGTGGTCATCCTCTAAGCCCTCAGCCTCGTCCACTAACTCAGCCAAGGATCGAAAACCCAGCTGGCGCGGGAAGCCGCGTCCTCAGAAGAACGGAGGAGCCGCTGCCACTAAGGCAGCCTCCTCTTGACTATCTGGCCGAGCCAGCAACGTCCTTGGTCGGTGGCAGGCTCTCCCACTTTGGCGACGTGTGGTTTCAACACGTCTCCGATCAGTGGGTACAGGATATCATCTCCCACGGCTACAGGATAGAATTTTCTTCCAGCCCGCCAAACAGATTTTTTCTGTCCACTCCCCCCTGCTCCAAAGCCGCCGCCTTCTCTCAGGCCGTGGCATCCTTGCAGGCCAACGGAGTAATTGTTCCGGTTCCCGCCCGGGAACGGTTCAGAGGTTTCTACTCAAACCTCTTCCTAGTCCCCAAGAAGGACGGTTCCTTCCGGCCCATCCTGGATCTCAAGCTTCTCAACAAGCATGTTCAGGTGCGGCACTTTCGCATGGAATCTCTGCGATCGGTCATTGCCTCAATGACCCAAGGAGATTTCCTGGCATCCATCGACATCAGAGATGCCTATCTGCATGTGCCAATTGCAGTTTCACACCAGCGTTGGCTACGTTTTGCAATCGGAGAGGAACATTTCCAATTCGTGGCTCTCCCCTTTGGGTTAGCCACGGCCCCTCGTGTATTCACCAAGGTCATGGCAGCAGTGGTTGCGGTTCTGCACCTCCAGGGGTTGGCAGTGATTCCTTACCTGGACGACCTTCTAGTCAAGGCTTCGTCCAGTGCAGACTGTCAGCGGAGTGTCTCGCTCACTCTCGCCACGCTTGTTCAATTCGGGTGGCTTGTCAATCTGCCCAAGTCCACTCTGACCCCGACCCAGAAACTTACGTACCTAGGGATGCAATTCGAGACTCTGCCGGCACTTGTGAAGCTGCCCTTAGTCAAACAGCAGTCCCTTCATCTGGCGGTGCGTTCTCTATTGAAGCTCTGCCGTCATTCCATGAGGCATCTCATGCAGGTGCTGGGTCAGATGGTGGCGTCAATGGAAGCGGTTCCCTTTGCCCAGTTCCATCTGCGTCCTCTGCAGCTGGACATTCTCCGCTTTTGGAACAAGCGGACCTCTTCCTTGCACAGGCTAGTGGCTCTGTCGCCACAGACCAGGAGCTCTCTTCAGTGGTGGCTTCGGCCCCTCTATCTGTCTCAGGGACGCTCCTTCCTGTTTCCGTCCTGGGTGATCCTCACCACGGATGCCAGTCTCTCCGGCTGGGGAGCAGTATTTCTCCACCACCGAGCACAGGGCACTTGGACTCCGTCCGAATCAGCCCTCTCGATCAATGTGCTGGAAATCAGAGCTGTGCTCCTAGCTCTCGTAGCTTTTCACCACCTGTTGGCGGGCAAGCACATTCGAGTCCAGTCAGACAACGCGACAGCAGTTGCCAACATCAATCACCAGGGCGGGACTCGCAGCCGCCTGGCGATGTTGGAGGTTCAACGCATCCTTCAGTGGACGGAGGACTCCAAGTCCACCATATCCGCAGTCCACATTCCAGGCGTAGAAAACTGGGAGGCAGATTATCTCAGCCGTCAAACCGTGGACAGCGGCGAGTGGGCCCTGCATCCGGCAGTGTTCCGGTCAATCTGCCACAAGTGGGGCACTCCGGAAGTGGATCTAATGGCATCCCGGCACAACAACAAGGTCCCGGTTTACGTGGCTCGCTCCCACGATCCTCAGGCCTTGGCAGCGGACGCGCTGGTTCAGGATTGGTCCCAGTTCCGTCTGGCCTACATGTTTCCCCCTCTAGCTCTCTTGCCCAGAGTCCTGCGCAAGATCAGAATGGAGGGCCATCGGGTCATAATCATTGCTCCAGACTGGCCCAGGCGAGCTTGCTACCCAGACCTGCTCCGTCTGTCCGGAGAGGTGCCGTGGCATCTCCCGGACCGCCCAGACCTTCTCTCTCAAGGTCCGTTTTTCCGCCAGAATTCTGCGGCTCTCAGATTGACGGCGTGGCTCTTGAGTCCTGGATCCTGACGGCTTCAGGCATTCCTTCCGAGGTCATCTCCACTATGACTCAGGCTCGGAAGTCTTCCTCGGCCAGGATTTACCACAGGACTTGGAGAATTTTCCTGTCCTGGTGTCGCTCTTCCGGCCATGCCCCTTGGCCGTTTTCCTTGCCGACCATCCTGTCCTTTCTACAGTCCGGTCTGCAGCTAGGACTATCCCTCAATTCCCTCAAGGGACAGGTCTCTGCTCTGTCAGTGTTGTTCCAGCGGCGTATCGCCCGACTGGCTCAGGTGCGCACCTTCATGCAGGGCGCATCTCACATCATTCCTCCTTACCGGCGACCTTTGGATCCCTGGGACCTTAATCTGGTCCTCACGGCCTTACAGAAACCCCCCTTTGAGCCTCTTAGGGAGGTTTCTTTGTTTCGACTTTCACAGAAAGTGGTCTTTCTGGTGGCCATAACTTCTCTCAGGAGAGTCTCTGATTTGGCTGCGCTCTCTTCGGAGTCACCCTTTTTGGTTTTTCACCAAGACAAGGTGGTTCTCCGTCCGACTCCGGACTTTCTCCCTAAGGTGGTGTCTCCTTTCCACCTTAACCAGGACATTTCATTGCCTTCCCTTTGTCCGGCCCCTGTGCATCGCTTTGAGAAAGCGTTGCATACTTTAGATCTGGTGCGGGCGCTCCGGATCTATGTGTCACGCACCGCCGCTCTCAGGCGGTGCACCTCTTTTTGTGCTAACCACAGGTCAGCGCAAGGGTCTCTCGGCTTCTAAACCGACTCTGGCTTGTTGGTTTAGGTCGGCCATATCCGATGCCTACCAATGTTCTCAGGTGCCTCCCCCGCCGGCGATTAAGGCGCACTCGACCAGAGCTGTCGGTGCCTCTTGGGCTTTCAGGCACCAGGCTACGGCTCAGCAGGTTTGTCAGGCTGCCACTTGGTCTAGTCTGCACACCTTTTCGAAGCACTACCAAGTGCATGCTCATGCTTCGGCAGATGCGAGCTTGGGCAGACGCATCCTTCAGGCGGCTGTCGCCCATTTGTGAAGTTAGGTTTTGCCTACTTCTCAGTTTCTGTTTATTTCCCACCCATGGACTGCTTTGAGACGTCCCATGGTCTGGGTCTCCCATAAGGAACGATGAAGAAAAAGAGAATTTTGTTTACTTACCGTAAATTCTTTTTCTTATAGTTCCGACATGGGAGACCCAGCACCCTCCCTGTTGCCTGTTGGCAGTTCTTGTTCCGTGTGTTTTCACCGGCTGTTGTTGTAGACAGAGGTTCCGGTTATTCCGGGTTTTACTCTATCTCTACTTATGGGTGGATGTCCTCCTTCAGCTTTTGTACTAAACTGGTTAGATTTGTCATCCAGGGGGTGTATATGCTCGGAGGGAGGAGCTACACTTTTAGTGTAGTACTTTGTGTGTCCTCCGGAGGCAGAAGCTATACACCCATGGTCTGGGTCTCCCATGTCGGAACTATAAGAAAAAGAATTTACGGTAAGTAAACAAAATTCTCTTTTTTGTGTGTGTGTGTGTGTGTATACACACACACACACACACACACACACACACACACACACACACACACACACACACACACACACACACACACACACAGCCAGCTCTGGCTAAAACTTTCTCTTTTATAGGTATACTAGCTGTACTACCCGGCTTCGCCCGGTTTAATAACTGCTGTTTACAAAATAGAATGTATTAACAAAAATGTATTCTGCACACAAAACCACAAAATAGATAGAAATGTAATTATAATTTCTGTCTCCCACTCTGTATATACCGCTCTCTTTCTCCGTCTGTCTCAATCTCTTTCCCTGTCTGTCACTTTCCCTCTGTCTCTTTCCCTGTGTCTGTCTCTTGACCTGTCTTTGTCTCTTACCCTCTTTCCCTGTCTGTCTCTTTCCCTGTTAGTCTGTCTGTGTCTGTCTCATTGTGTCTGTCTCTTTCCCTGTCTGTCTCTTTCCCTGGCTTCATTGTGACACGTCAACATCTAATATATAAAGCCGTGTGTGTGTGTATTTACGGGATTGGCATCCGCACCGTCGCAGCTACAGCCCCAAAATTTGCACACTCACACTTCTGGACCCCAAGAGCGTCATAGGCTATGTTTTGAGGGAAAATTTTAACCCCGCTCTTTACAGTTATTCACCAAAAAACCTGCCTTAATTAAAGCGAATAGAGCTGGGAGCCACAGTGCAGCCAGAACTTCAGAAGAATGCGCAGCCACTCCCTTATATGGAATGTTGGCGTGTCACAATGCAGCCAGGGAAAGAGACAGATACAGACAGGGAAAGAAACAGACACATACAGG
Organism: Anomaloglossus baeobatrachus; assembly: GCF_048569485.1. Classification (NCBI taxonomy): domain Eukaryota; kingdom Metazoa; phylum Chordata; class Amphibia; order Anura; family Aromobatidae; genus Anomaloglossus; species Anomaloglossus baeobatrachus. Next base: position 48,446,711 of record NC_134356.1, on the reverse strand, counting down.
GTAAGAGACAGACGGAAGGAGACAGACTGACAGGGAAGGAGACAGACTGACAGGGAAGGAGACGGACTGACAGGGAAGGAGACGGACTGATAGGGAAGGAGACGGACTGACAGGGAAGGAGACGGACTGACAGGGAAGGAGACGGACTGACAGGGAAGGAGACGGACTGACAGGGAAGGAGACGGACTGACAGGGAAGGAGACGGACTGACAGGGAAGGAGACGGACTGACAGGGAAGGAGACGGACTGACAGGGAAGGAGACGGACTGACAGGGAAGGAGACGGACTGAGATATATACAGAGGGGGAGACAGAGAATGGGAGAGAAACGGAGAGACAGTTACTATCCCGGGCGTTAATACATTCTATTTATACATTCTATCCCGGGAATGTTAATACATTCTATTTTGTTAACAGCAGTTATTAACCCGGGCGAAGCCGGGTAGTACAGCTAGTTCCATATAAGGGCGTGGCTGCGCATTCTTCTGAAGTTCTGGCTGCACTGTGGCTCCCAGCTCCATTCGCTTTAATGGAGGCAGGTTTTTTGGTGAATAACTGTAAAGAGCGGGGTTAAAATTTCCTCTTAAAATATAGCCTATGACGCTCTCGGGGTCCAGAAGTGTGAGTGTGCAAAATGTTGTGGCTGTAGCTGCGACGGTGCAGATGCCAATCCCGGACATACACACACACATTCTACACACACACACACACACACACACACACACATTCTACACACACACATTCTACACACACATTTTCCACACACACACATTTTCCACACACACACACATTCTACACACACACACATTCTACACACACACACATTCTACACACACACACATTCTACACACACACACATTCTAAACACACACACATTCTACACACACACACACATTCTACACACACACACACATTCTACACACACACACATTCCACACACACACACATTCTACACACACACACATTCCACACACACACACACACATTCCACACACACACACATTCCACACACACACACATTCTACACACACACACACATTCTACACACACACACATTCCACACACACACACATTCTACACACACACACATTCCACACACACACACACACATTCCACACACACACACATTCCACACACACACACACACATTCTACACACACACATTCTACACACACACATTCTAAACACACACACATTCTAAACACACACACATTCTAAACACACACATTCTACACACACACACACACATTCTACACACACACACATTCTACACACACACACACATTCTACACACACACACACACACATTCTACACACACACACATTCTACACACACACACACATTCTACACACACACACACACATTCTACACACACACACACACACATTCTACACACACACACACACATTCTACACACACACACACACACACATTCTACACACACACACACACACACATTCTACACACACACACACACACACACACATTCTACACACACACACACACACATTCTACACACACACACACACACACATTCAGCTTTATATAGAGAGAGAGATATAGCACAATATATAGTTGTATAAAAATAAATAATTAAAAAAAAATGTAGCGCTCCGGTATTTTTGATTCTCAGCGCAGATAAAACGGACGGCTACGGGCTGTCTCCCCCAACTGACTGGCGATCCAAATACAGGAAGCCCATTAATTTTTTTTTTTTAATTAAAAAAAATAAATGCGTGGGCTTCCGCAGTATTTTGATCGCCGGTCAGATAAAGCCAGGCAGCTGAGGGCTGGGATTCTCGGCAGCCCGCAGCCGCCCCTGGAAATGGCGCATTGTTACTTAGCGCCATTACCAGGCGTTTTACCCAGCATGTCCAGCAGCCCTGGTGCCAGGTGGCAAGCTGGGTAATAAAGGGGTTAATACCAGGTTTGTATTCTCAGATAGTACTAAGCCCGAAATTCATGGTGTCACGCCAAATTAGACATGGCCACCATGAATTTCTAATAAACAGTAAAAAAAACCCTGAAAAAACATTATTTTTTTTTATTAGAAATAAAACAAACATTCAAAGACTATTTTTATTATAAAAACAATCCTTAGCCCGACTTAATCCACAGGGACAGCAATGTCAGCTCTGCTTCATCACTCTGTACAGACAGTCTATACTCAGTGAGAAGCAGAGAGCATTGTCAGCTCTGCTACATCGCTCTGCACAGAGCGAGAAGCAAGCTGACAGTGAGGGGATGATTGCACTTATGTCTCGCATTGCATCACCCCGCACCTGATGCTCTCAGGACCACGAACGCCTCAGCTGCATGGAAATACATGCAGCTTAACCCGCTGCTGTCAGGAGATTGTGCGCTGTGATGAGATGCGACACTCGCATAGTGACAATCAAAGTTCAGTTACCAGGACCTCGGATTACGTCAGTCATGTGACTAGTCTGTAGCCAATTAGGTGATACAATATTCACACCTGACCGGTCACATGGCTGTCGTCACGGAAGGTCCTTTCAGTCAGGTAATTACCGGGGGGCGACAGCAATGATCGGATGGACTCTGAAGCAGCGTCCAGGAGACAGTTTGCAGGATGCGTCGCGGGACCTGTAAGTATGATCATAATGGGGTTGGTTTTTCTTTACACCCCTGGACCTGATCTGTAACACGAGCGTCCCAGGAAAGCTCATGATCGGGATCGTGTATATGATGACTATGCAATCGGTACGATTCCCAATCTTTACAGATCGGGATCGCTCATCACTAGTGTTAATCATAATTAGAGAACAGCAATGACTGTAGCACAGAGAAAGATAAGTACAGTTTATGAAGGTAACAGTCACCATCAGTAGGACGTGTACAGGCTTTGCTGTGAATGACTTCAGCACATCTGCAGCCACAGGACATCACTAGTCTTTCACACTGCTCTGGTGTGATTTTTGGTCCACTCTTCTTCCAGTCTTTTCCACAGTACTTTAACTATTGTGGGTTTCTTGGACATAACTTTGTCACATAGGATTTTCCAGAGGTTTTCTATTGGGTATAGATTATTATTCTGGGAGGCAATTTCATTGTTTCAATGTCTGTTTCAAGGAGCTGCTTTCCCTGTCTTGCTGCGTGACAGACTGTTTGGACGGGAAAATTTAACCCAGCGCTTTACAGTTGCTCTCCAAAGTCCTGCCTCTGTTAATCTGAATGGAGGTGGGAGATACGGGCTATTAATAGCAACTGTCAGTGGTTGCTATAGGAACAAAATAAACTGTTAGTATAAGAAGCTTATGTGTGAGGTAATATGATGTCGGTGGAGAGACGGATAGAGAGACACAGACGAGGAAAGAGACAGAAAGCTAGAGACAGAGACAGCCGGGCAAAGAGACAGCCCTGGAAAGAGACCTACTGGGAAAGAGACAGCCCTGGAAGGAGACAGCCGGGCAAAGAGACCTACTGGGAAAGAGACATCCCTGGAAGGAGAGAGACTGGGAACGAGACAGACAGACACAGAGAAAGAGAGACACAGAAATGGAGAGAGACAGACAGACAGAGACTGATACAGACACACAGAGACAGGCAGACAGACAGAAACTAGAAGAGAGATAGTTACTATCGCGGTCAACGCCACACACATCGAGTGAAATGAGTATTGAACACGTCCCCAATTTCTAAGTAAATATATTTCTAAGGGTACTTTCACACATCCGGATTTTTGCTCTGCGGCACAATACGGCGTTCTGCAGAAAAACCGCAACCGGCTTTTGTAACGCCGATTGCGGTTTTTTTTTGCATTGACTTACATTAGTGCCGCATTGTGCCGTAGGGGCTTGCGTTCGGTCCGGTTTTTGCCGCATGCGGCAGATTTAGCCGATGCGGCGGCCGGATCGAACGTACCCTGCAACGTTTTTTGCTCCGGCAAAAAACACCGCATCGCGCCGAATCCGGCCGCTGCGGCGCATTTTTCAATGCATCCCTATGGAGGCCGGATGCGGCGCGATGCGGAAAAAACCGCATCCGGTCGCCGCATGCGGTATTTTCCACTGCGCATGCTCAGTAGCATGCCGCAACCGGAAAAAACCGGACCGGCCGCATGTAAAAACTGATGCAAAGGATGCGGTGTTTTCACCGCATCCGTTGCATAGTTTTCACAGCCGGATTGAGCCGCAGGGCTCAAACCGGATGTGTGAAAGTAGCCTAAGGGTGCTATTGACATGAATTTCTCTCCAGATGTCAACCACTCATCCATACCACACAGGCAAAGAAATCTAACCACAGATGTCCATAAGTTTAGTGATGTGTAATAATGAGAAATATCGGAGAAAAATATTGATCACACTTTATAAAATGTAATTAATGCTTCATACAAAGACCTTTGTTAGGGATGACGGCTTCAAGTGGCCTCCTGTATGGAGAAACTAGTCGCATGCATTGTCCATGTGTGATTTTGGCCCATTCTTCAGTGCAGGTTAGGAGACCCAACATCCGATCGTACTTGCCTACCGTTGAGCACATTGGCGTTTGAAGGGCTTCCCCTCTCCAAAGAAATCCCGGAAGCTTCGGTCATGCCAACTTCACTTGGGAGTGCTATGCTTATTTTTTTTAAACTAAATAAACCCATTTTTTTGTGGCCTTGCCCCTTTCTGCTCCTTGATCTTGTCACCTGAACATTCAGCTCTGCGCTGGAGCAAGTCTGATGGAACAGCTTACTGATCACATGCACTGAAAACGTCTAGGGGGCGCTGCTTTCAGTAAACTCCTGCATCTCCATCGGAAATTGTGTTGTCCAGTGGGTTTACCCCTTTGTTCCGGGAGCCTTTGGACAATCCAAAAATATTTGCAGAATCCTGGTCTGGTGTCCACATTGGTACTCCGAGGACAGTATGATCTTCTTTTGCCAGCACTCAAATATCGGCATACTGGGCGCCTTTTCTGATTATTAAGCCCCCATGATATTGCGGGGCCCTAATAATCTCAAGAGGTTGCAAGGATGCCCACATTTAGCGGCCTGACAAGTTTATACTGCCCTGGTCTGGAAGCAACGAGATACCAACGCGGATGACTGACCAAGGTCCTGCAAATCTTTTTGATTAATTCTAGTTCTGGATCAGTTGGCAAATATGGTTTAAATGGTGGTTTCATTTTTCTTGCGTTTATATGACTTGTTTTTTTTTTTTAAGAAATTAATGGAAACCCAACGCCAAGGAGAAATTAATGACATAGATTAGTGATTGGATCCACAGTTTGAATGAGCTCTGCTGGAAAGTCCTGGGACAGTCTACCCTTAATAGATGATTAGTGATGAGTGAGCACTACCATGCTCGTGTGCTCTGTACTCGTAACTAGTGATGAGCGGCCACTACAATGCTCGGGTGCTCGGTACTCGTAACTAGTGATGAGCGAGCACTACCATGCTCTGGTGCTCAGTACTCGTAACTAGTGATGAGCGGGCACTACCATGCTCAGGTGCTCGATACTCGTAACTAGTGATGAGCGAGCACTACTATGCTCTGGTGCTCGGTACTCGCACTACCATGCTCAGGTGCTCGATACTCGTAACTAGTGATGAGCGGGCACTACTATGCTCGGGTGCTCGGTACTCGTAACTAGTGATGAGTGAGCACTACTATGCTCTGGGGCTCGGTACACGTAACTAGTGATGAGCGGGCACTACTATGCTCTGGGGCTCGGTACTCGTAACTAGTGATGAGCGGGCACTACTATGCTCGGGTGCTCGGTACTCGTAACTAGTGATGAGCGGGCACTACTATGCTCGGGTGCTCAGTACTCGTAACTAGTGATGAGCGGGCACTACTATGCTCGGGTGCTCGGTACTCGTAACTAGTGATGAGTGAGCACTACTATGCTCTGGGGCTCGGTACACGTAACGAGCAGTTGGACGCTTGGATGGGTGTGACTCAAGTACCCAAATATAATGGAAGTCAATAGGGAACTGGAGCATTTTTCTGGAAAATTTCCCGTAACAATGCTTAAGTTCCCCATTGACTTTTACTATACTCTGTACTAAAGTTGCGCCCATCTGAGTACCTGAGCATGGTAGTGCTTGTTCATGACTAATGATAATGTTGGGAAGATTGCCGTTTCCACAAATGTCCGACAACTGGCTACATGTAATGATGGGAAAGCATGCTCAGTACTTGATTCAGCATTTGGATGCTCAGGTACGCTTGGTGTTCACCTGAGTGCTCGTGTGCCCCCCCCTGTAGCGGTTCGAACCGCTCGGATCCTGGGGTGATTATTCTTGGCTCGAGGGTCTCCGGACCCGGGGGCCAGGGGCCACACTCAAATGAAGAGGGGGTATTTACAGGGGAGATATAGTTCGTTACGCCACCCGTGGTGTACGGTAATCGGGAGTACCGCCGCTGCCATTGGGAGTACCCGGGGTGATGGAGCGGGACAGCTAAGGTGTCGTCGCCCTCCATGGGTAGGGGTATGCCCCGGGACTCGGTGGGATGCAGGGGTCACTCAGGTACTCACTCAGTCAATAAGCAGACGCTGACAACCGGGTAAACCAAATCTCAGGGTATCGCTGTCGCTTGAGGGGAGCACGTCTGGGTCCCGTCCCCTATGGTGTTGCCTGGTGATCCGTGACCTGCCTCCTGGCACTAGGTTTAACTTCAACGTGGTGGCCCTGTAGTCTGAAACTTGCCGGGTCCCGTTCCCCACTGTGGCTAAGTGTGGGAGTCTTCTCTTAGGGCTCACGCTTGGGATTTTCTGGACCGTTTGTTTGGAAGGCCCTATCCCCCTCGTTGCGCTAGTGCCCCGATTCTGGAGAGGGTGGGAACAGATCGTAAAGGCTCCGTTCTCCTCAGGTTAATTGCCGGGTTGCTTGAAGCTTCTCCCCAACCTAGGGTCCGTGTACCCCGCCGTGTCTTCGGTCCCGGACCGCTGATAGTGCCATGCTGCTGACCGTCCTCCTTGACACATCCAGGCTCCTAGCCGCAATCCCCTGCAACCGGGGGTCCGACTCCTCTAGATCCAGACCACCGTCTGCAACCTAGACAGCTTCTCTTGGGAGCCACCACTCCCAACCTCCTCTGAGCTCACAGCTCAAGGGCTACTTCCCAACTCTCTACTCACTGACCGACTGACTACACTACTCACCTCCCCTCCCTCACCCCCAAGTGGGTGACTCTATTCCACTCAAGCCCGTCCACTGGTGTATCTGGTGGGTGTGGTGCAGGGTGCATCTAGGATTTGATTTGCTGTTGGAGGTAATACTATAAGATAGGGACCCAGAGCCATGAGGGGCTTGGAATACTGCACGGGAGGGCAGCTTGTGCAGTACCCTGTGACGACCTGATAGTCCAGGGGCGTCACACTTGGATGTATCGTTCTTGAGACTTGAAGCACAAAGCACAGGTTCGCTTCACTGAAGGATGGGTGCCAGCACCCCGGTGAGAGCCACTTGCAGTCTCTGAATGGCTCTCACTGAGGAAAAAAGAATCTTTTCGGATGTAGTGTGCTCCAAAAAAACCCCCAAAAAACCAGCCTCTCAACTCATGCACATGGAGGACCTGACCTCTTCTGTGCATGACTCCTACACAAAATTCTGGGCCACTTGGAGAGAGTGGATGGACTTCCAACAAACAGTGGAGTACCGAGACCTGGTGGGGGATTGCGCAGGGTCCAATGGTGGGGCGTCATTGTAGGTCTGGAGTGGCGCTTGGCTTGGGTTCGGAGAGACGGTGGGTTGCCTTGCCTTGTTTACCCTATCTCTCTCCCCCCCCCTCCCTCCCTTTCTTCTATACCCCCTGTTCTGGTCTTTTCTTCTTCCTTTTTCTTTTTTCTTTCTCTTCTGATCTGCTTTAGGCTATCACGTCTGAGAGTCTGTTATAAGTCTAGTTGCCTTTCTATTAGGTCTATTGTTTACCTTGTTTTTATTTCACTATTTTCAATATTTGGAATCTTAGGCGGGCTTTGCACACTACGACATCGCAGGTGCGATGTCGGTGGGGTCAAATTGAAAATGACGTACTTCCGGCATCGCATGCGACATCGTAGTGTGTAAGGCTACATGCGCACACTGCATCTTTTTGTGTTCACAAACTGCAGCCAAAACTGCACCTTGTCAGAGAGAGCCTGGAAATGTCACAAAAAACGCATGTAATTTTAGGTGCGTTTTTGGTGCGTTTTCGGTGCGTTTTTCACACCCTGCGTTTTTGCTGCGTTTTTCTGACAAATGTTGACAAAAACGCAGGAAGAATGAACATGCTGCATTTTATTTGTCACAAACCTTTGACAAATAAAACGCTGACAAATAAACTGCAATGTGCGCATGACAAATCTGACTTCTCATAGACTTTGCTGGGAAGTCAAATGTCAGAAAGTTCTGACAACAAAACTGCAGCCAAAAAAGCAGCGTGCGCATGTAGCCTAAAGGTTCGATGATACGATTAACGAGCGCAAAAGCGTCGTAATCGTATCATCGGTGCAGCGTCGGCGTAATCCATAATTACGCTGACGCGACGGTCCGATGTTGTTCCTCGTTCCTGCGGCAGCACACATCGCTGTGTGTGAAGCCGCAGGAGCGAGGAACATCTCCTACCGGTGTCACCGCAGCTTCCGTAGGATAATATAAATAACGGCATAACCATCAGCATGTTCATAAGGATATATCAATATATCATGTATGTAAATCCTAAATTGAAAATAAGGACTACTAAATATGGACCAAATCGCTAAAAAGTTACAAGAGAGGCAAGGAGAGAGGCGATCAATTGGTACAAAAATTATTTTTATTCACAATAATAGCATACAGGTGAAAGGATGGGAGGCAAAAAGCGATTTACATCACCACAGTGTAAGGTGATAATATTTAGCAATAAAATGGCTAACAAGTGGTGCATAGAGGTATATGTGTTGAGCCCATGCTGCCATGTACAGCACCAATATCCTTTATATCCATATCATTGTCACATCAGCAACATGGGGTCAACACAGCACATGCCATACACGGACAAATAATCAAACACATATGTTCATATCAGTATCATGCTGCTATGTCCATGTAAGCATTTATTCATTTCTCCATGATCACAATAATTCTGATCATAGAATATAACCTGGCGCTACGATGAAGACACATATGTCAGGGATTAATAGAGAAGGCTCATTGCATATCTATATATTTAAATGGAAACCCATCAAAAAATATATCATCCACCATAGGATCAAGGGATGTCTATTCAATACTCCAACACATACTCGCAATAAAATACATAATGGAGTACACCTCAGACATCACCACATAATCACATGCAGAGAAAAAAATATATATATCTAGCATGAGATCATAAGAGGTGTCTCACAGGTAGTCCATTAACTGATTGCGTTCAAATAGAGAGCCAACACCATTCCCTTATATGTCAACCAAAAAGGCGCAGTCAATTGCAGCACACATAGCACGCCAGGATACCATAGACACAGCCATACATTTATCGGTACTCATACAAAAGTGCAGAGAATAGAAAAAATGCAACGCCAGCCATAAAACAGCGTGGATAACATTACCTAGATGATAATAAACACTGTGATGGTAATGCGCATTATGGGTTTCCATTTAAATATATAGATATGCAATGAGCCTTCTCTATTAATCCCTGACATATGTGTCTTCATCGTAGCGCCAGGTTATATTCTATGATCAGAATTATTGTGATCATGGAGAAATGAATAAATGCTTACATGGACATAGCAGCATGATACTGATATGAACATATGTGTTTGATTATTTGTCCGTGTATGGCATGTGCTGTGTTGACCCCATGTTGCTGATGTGACAATGATATGGATATAAAGGATATTGGTGCTGTACATGGCAGCATGGGCTCAACACATATACCTCTATGCACCACTTGTTAGCCATTTTATTGCTAAATATTATCACCTTACACTGTGGTGATGTAAATCGCTTTTTGCCTCCCATCCTTTCACCTGTATGCTATTATTGTGAATAAAAATAATTTTTGTACCAATTGATCGCCTCTCTCCTTGCCTCTCTTGTAGCTTCCGTAGGATATGCGGAAGGAAGGAGGTGGGCGGGATGTTTACATCCCGCTCATCTCCGCCCCTCCGCACCTATTGGCCGCCTGCCGTGTGACGTCGCAGTGACGCCGTACAACCCGCCCCCTTAATAAGGAGGCGGGTCGCCGGCCAGAGCGACGTCCCAGGACAGGTGAGTCCATGTGAAGCTGCCGTAGCGATAATGTTTGCTACGGCAGCTATCACAAGGATATCGCAGCTGCGACGGGGACTATCGCGCTCGGCATCGCAGCATCGGCTTGCAATGTCGCAGCGTGCAAAGTGCCCCTTACACTCATCTTGATGTAGTTGGGCCGTTGAGGAACGAACACCCGAGCATCATAGTGTTCTCTCATCATTATAAGTACTGAGCACTGCAGTGCTCGCCCATCGCTAGCTACATATTGATTTCGACCTTAACAAAAGTCACATGAACAAAAATTGCTACATCACTTTGCAATACAAGTGCATGTGTCATGGGTGAAACAGTCATGTGGTTTCTGGCCATAGAAGGTCACAGCGTCTGGCTGCACAAAATGCTCCCTGACTTTCCATTGTTCCTGCTGTCAATGTCTATTGCAATAGGTAGCTTTCCTGTTGGATTCATCTCTCCCCTTTAAGACCCAGCTGAGCCCTCCTTCCACCCAGCTGCTGATTATCAGCATTCTCCATGTGCTTAAATACTCTCTTCTTCCCTGGACTGGTGCTGGTGATATTATTCAGTTCATTCAAGCTCTGGTTGCAAGCAGGTGGCTTGTACTCAGTTGATGTGTTGCTGTTACTTTGCTGAATTTCTACCTGAGTCATGTGTGGATAAGTGCTCTCACAGTGTTCTCCCCGTGTGTCCTCTTTGTTGTCATCTTTAGTGTTTAGTGGGATTGACTAACGGCTCTTTCTACCCGTTCCCTATTTAGGCCCCAGCACTAGGGTCAAGTATCCGGCTCAGAAAATAGGTGCCAAACCTATCTAGGGTGGTGAGGGACCCCAGGGACAGGGTGGTAGGTTTGGTCATGGGTCACCATCTCCTCCTTCCTCAGACACAGGGTTTCCCTTCCCTTTTGCCGTTCACTTGGTACTTCCCTGTATCTAGCGAGATGGCATGGCTTTGCATTGTGACCCTGTGAGTACTGGAATGTTGACAGGTTGCAAAAAATTGTGTCCTGTTGGATTTTTTTGCCATTTGCTTGTCTCTTGGGATTGGCATGTGACCCTATTCACTTGTATAACATCGCAATGTAGCAGCAACCTAGCAATTTTTGGCTATGCGACATGTCCTGGCCAAAGTCATCCTGTACATCAAGCCTTCTACACTCTCAAGTTACTTAAAGGGAAGGTGTCACGGTTTTTTATTTTTGTATTAAAAATAGTGATTATGAAATCAAGTATTTTTAATACAAAATTAAAATCACTGCTTATTTAGTTTTTATTTAATTCTAATTTTACTGGAGGCACTGGGGGCTGCCATGCTGGATTTGCAGTGTGTAACGACAGTCACTCACTCCTTTATGGCAGCCCCTGTGCATAGAGAACAGTGGTCGGGATCCAACCCCATTTAGTAACCTTAGAGTAGGCGTCTGCTGTGACCTGGACGTTCCCCCTGGGCTGTGCAGATCATAGCAGAGGGAGGAGATCAGCGCCATCATTGTGGAGCTCACAGCGTATGCTGTTTGCTCCACTTTACCCCTGTCAACCTCCAGGATGTGTGAGTACGGGCCGCCTCCCCTCCCCCCACCGTCTCCAATGACATCCCCTCCCTCTGCTATACCCAGCCCCGCTCTCCCCCCGCTACTGCTACACCCCCTCCCCCCACCGTTACCGTCTCCAATGACACCCCCTCCCTCCACTCTACCCAACCCCGGCTCTGCGCCCCGCCGCTGCTGTGTGTGTGTTTGTGTGCCTCTACATGTGAGTACCAGCGTCCCTCCCCCACCACCGCCGCTGCTACCGTCTCCAATAACACCCCCCGCTCTCCCCCCTAAACCCCCCCCCCCTTCCGCCTGCCACCTGTCGGCCTGTGTGTGTACCGGTCATAATGTCTGCAGAGTTGTGTATCTAATCCTATCCTGTGTGATACTGTCTGCTGAGCTGTGTATCTAATCCTATCGTGTGTGATACTGTCTGCAGAGCTGTGTATCTAATCCTATCCTGTGATACTGTCTGCAGAGCTGTGTATCTAATCCTGTCCTGTGATACTGTCAGCAGAGCTGTGTATCTAATCCTGTCCTGTGTGATACTGTCTGCAGAGCTGTGTATCTAAACCTGTCCTGTGATACTGTCAGCAGAGCTGTGTATCTAATCCTGTCCTGTGTGATACTGTCTGCAGAGCTGTGTATCTAAACCTGTCCTGTGTGAATCTGTCTGCAGAGCTATGTATCTAATCCTATCCTGTGATACTGTCTGATGAGCTGTGTATCTAATCCTATCCTATGTGATACTCCAGTTGTCCTTGGTGACACTTTAGACATTTCTGGTCACCAACAAAATGGCTTCACACTATGATCCTAAATTTCATTCTCTGTTATCCTTTGGAAACACCCAGATTGGGAGGGGGAGGCGTGCCATCACACACAGGAGAGCAGACTCCGCCCACTTTACTGCAGCTGTAATCCAGGCTATCTCTACAGTAGGATTTCTGTAGGATTTAAGCAGCTGCTCCCCCTAGTGTTTAACAGTAGAAAATATCAAACTTTTTAATTTTTTTTTTATATTTTGCTCAATTAAAAACAATATTTAAACAAATCATTAAAACATTAATACTTTACATTTTTTCAGTTATTTTTAATTTTTATTTTTTTTTTTTACGACACCTTCCCTTTAATATACATCTCTATAGAGTCCAAAATGTCTGACTGCGGTTGATGATTCCTATTTCAGCTTAAAGATGTTATGCAGCTTTGGGGCTGAAATATGAATCCGACTAAAAGGAGAACATCATTGATGAGCAACAATGGGCATGTAGAGGTCTCCATCAACAGCAATAACCGGAACGGACTCCTCAAATGTTTTAGAAATGATAAAGTTTACTCTAATCTGGGACAATGCTCTGCATCCAGTCATACTGCACAAACGCATTTGGATAATTCCATATCTGTACATTGGTTAGTCATTAAATTAAAAGAAATATAAAGTATTGCACACAATACATTCAATTACAAGCAAATTTTCGATTATGATCTACCAGGAGAGCCGTCGTTGGGGCAGGACGTGATGTCCATCTTTACCATATGTCACCAACCACATTCATCAACTTTGATGGCCTAATATAAAGATACTTGGGTCAAAATGGACTTTCTGAAGCAGAGGTCCCCTACCGGTGTCTCTCCAAATGTTGTCAAAGCAGTAACTGCTGGAGAGACAGGTTGGGGACTGCTGGAGAGACAGGTTGGGGACTGCTGGAGAGACAGGTTGGGGACTGCTGGAGAGACAGGTTGGGGACTGCTGGAGAGACAGGTTGGGGACTGCTGGAGAGACAGGTTGGGGACTGCTGGAGAGACAGGTTGGGGACTGCTGGAGAGACAGGTTGGGGACTGCTGGAGAGACAGGTTGGGGACTGCTGGAGAGACAGGTTGGGGACTGCTGGAGAGACAGGTTGGGGACTGCTGGAGAGACAGGTTGGGGACTGCTGGAGAGACAGGTTGGGGACTGCTGGAACGACAGGTTGGGGACTGCTGGAGAGACAGGTTGGGGACTGCTGGAGAGACAGGTTGGAGACTGCTGGAGAGACAGGTTGGAGACTGCTGGAGAGACAGGTTGGGGACTGCTGGAGAGACAGGTTGGGGACTGCTGGAGAGACAGGTTGGGGACCACTGGTTTTAAGACTGGAGATCTGTCCACTTAGGGTTATAGGTTGGATCAGACCCTGGTTACAGTTGGAAATGCCTCGCCAATCTGATGACCATCCCAATATCTGACCCAAGCCAAAAACCCAATTCAATTTTAACACTTTGGTGTTTTATTTTTTTTGGGGGGGAAACACTTTTGGCCTACAGAACAATAATACATTTCCAGAGTCGGTAAGGGACAGTTCTCGAGGACGTCACTCTGCTTTCTTGGGCAGATCCGGAATGCTTTGAGTCAAAGGCGTAAAATTCAGTAGTAAAATGTGCCTGTCGTAGGCCTTGGTTTGCTTGAATATCAGATCTGTGCCATGTAGTCTGTCAAAAACTCCTAATACTCCATAGCACTGGTTAAATCTAAAAGGGAGAGAAAAAAATTACACAAAATTAATATTTGTCTTAAACTACACAAAGTTACATAGGTTGAAAAAAGACCTAGGTCCATCTACATTAACCTTCTTCCACCAAGTCTACATTGTCATTAAGTCATTTATAACCAACAATGTTGTGTGTAGTGAGGAAATCCTCCAGCCCTGATATAAAAGCTGTTATAGTATCTGCCATTACTACCTCTTGTGGTCGGCATTCCACAGTCTGACTGCTCGAACTGTAAAGAACCCTTTCCTATTTAGCTGCTAGAATCACTTTTCTTCCACTCGCAGTGAGTGTCCCCTGGTCCTTAGTATTGGAAGGAATAAGTCATGTGCCAGTCCTTTATATTGCCCACACATGTATTTATACATATAAAGGAGATCTCCTCTGAGAGATCTTTTTTTTTTTTTCTAAGCTTCTAACCTTTTTAACCTCTCATCATATGGGCGGCCTCCATTCCTTGTAGTAGTCTAGTCGCCCGCCTTTGAACTGACTCTAACTTCTGAATGTCCTTTTTTAAAATGTGGAGCCCAAAACTGGATCCCATATTCCAGATGTGGCCTTACAAGGGATTTATAGAGGGGTAACAATACGTTGGGATCACGGGATCTAATCTCTCTTTTTATACACCCTAGAATCTTGTTTGCTTTTGCAGCTGCTGCCTGACATTGAGTACTGCTGCTCAGCTTATTTGTAATGAGAATACCCAAGTCCTTCTCCTGCTCTGTAGTCCCGAGTTTACTTCCATTTAGGCCTTGTGCGCACTAGGCGTTTTTGCTGCGTTTTTAGCGGCGTTTTTTACCGCGTTTTTGTGCTGAAAACGCAGTGACATTGCTTCCCCAGCAATGTCTATGGGTTTTCATAAGTGCTGTCCGCACACAGCGTTTTTTTGTAGCTGCGTTTTTGTGGTGACCACAAAAATGCAGCATGTCAATTATTTCTGCGTTTTTCACTGCGTTTTTCACCCATTAAGTTCAATGAGATGTTCAACAACGCAATGAAAAACGCATATAGCTGCGTTTCTATGACTAAAAACGCAGCTATAAACGCAAGGGGTGGGCAGTAAAGTGACGTGTACAGGAAGAGGATTCCTTCTGTTGGTAAACACAGAAGCATGAATCCTCCCGGTACCGTCACCGCTGCGTCCACCTCCCATCCTGTGCATGTATGCTGCCGTGCGGCGCCATGTCTGGGCGGGAGGTGGAGGCAGCTGCGAAAACAAAAGTGAACAGTAGAAAAAAAAAATGTCATATATACTCACCTGTCTGCAGGGTCCCGGTGCCATGCCCGCTCCCATCTCCTCCCGGTTCCGCCGCTCTGGCTGTGTGCAGTCTCCCCGGGGCACGTACGAAGCTTGCAGGACCTGGCGGTGGATCACCTGATGCAGTCACCTGACGCATCAGCTGATCGTAATTCTCGCGGTGTCACCGGCTTTTTCGCGCCCGGCCGGCTATCAGCTGATCCTGCCGTCAGGAGACTTCATCAGCTGATTAGCGGCAGCTCCTGCAGCGATGGGACAGGATCAGACTCTCATCCGATCGCTCCAGGAGCTGCCGGTAATCAGCACAGACGTGAGTATTTTTTTTTTGTTTTGCACTGATTCTTCAGCTGATTGTATAATCGGCTTTTATACAATCAGCTGATGTGTGATGGAATTCACATCCTTGATCCTGACACATCATCTGATCACTTTGCCTTCCAGCAAACCGATCAGATGATATTGGATCTGGATTGGACGGCGCGGGACCCTGACCCAGGATTACTGCGGAGGGGGGTTCTTTATTTCAATAAAGATGGAGTCACTAATTGTGTTGTTTTATTTCTAATAAAAATATTTTTCTGTGTTGTTTTTTTTTTTTATAATTACTAGAAATTCATGGTGGCCATGTCTAATATTGGCGTGACACCATGAATTTCGGGCTTAGGGCCAGCTGATAATATACAGCTAGCCCTAACTCCATTATTACCCAGTGAGCCACCCGGCATCAGGGCAGCTGGAAGAGTTGAATACAGCGCCAGAAGATGGCGCTTCTATGAAAGCGCCATTTTCTGGGGTGGCTGCGGACTGCAATTCGCAGTGGGGGTGCCCAGAAAGCATGGGCACTCTGCACTGCGGATTCCAATCCCCAGCTGCCTAGTTGTACCTGGCTGGACTCAAAAATTGGGCGAAGCCTATGTCATTTTTTTTTTTTTAATTATTTCTTGAAATTCATGAAATAAAAAAAAAAAAAAAAAAGGGCTTCCTTATATTTTTGATTCCCAGCCGGGTACAAATAGGCAGGTGGGGATTGGGGGCAGCCTGTACCTGCCTGCTGTACCTGGCTAGCATACAAAAATATAGCGAAGCCCATATCATTATTTTTTTTTTCTTTTTGGGCAAAAAACTCCTGCATACAGTCCTGGATGGAGGATGCTGAGCCTTGTAGTTCTGCAGCTGCTGTCTGCTCTCCTGCGTACACTAGTTCTGCAGCTGTCTGCTCTCCTGCATACAATGAACATTTTGAAGAAGGAAATGACATCAGATCTTTTTTTTTTTTTCATCAACAATCTTTAATGGCATTGTGCACTGATTAAAAACGCAGTGAGCAAAAACGCAGCAAAAAAACGCACCAAATAGCGTTAAAAACGCATGCGTTTTTGTTGCGTTTTTAAGCCGCGGGGGCGTTTTTTGAGACCAAAACGCACATAAAAACGCAGCGTGAAAAAAACACCTAGTGCGCACATACCCTTAATGTATACACAGCTATAGGATTACTCCGTCCTAGGTGCATTACTTTACATTTATCAACATTAAATCTCATTTGCCAAGTATCTGCCCATTCTGACATCTTATCCAGATCTTTTTGTAATATTGTACTATCAAGGTCAGTTTTTAATATCCTACATAGTTTGGTGTCATCAGCAAAGACTGACACTTTACTATCAATCCCATCCACGAGGTCATTAATAAAGAGATTAAAAAGAATTGGTCCTAGCACAGATCCCTGCGGCCCCACTGCTGACTATGGCCCATTTAGAGAATGTACCAAAATTAATATTTGTCTGAAAACTACACAAAGTCTACTTGCTGATTTATAAATTAAAGGCGTACCAAGTTTGGAGGTTATCCCCTATCCATTGGTAACTTCCCGATCACTGGGGGTCTGACAGCTGGGACCCCACAGATGCGGAGAATCAAGGCTCTGAAAGGCCCCATGTGAATGGAGTGGTGGTTGATCATGTGCTCCTCTGCTTCATTCATTCTTATAGGAATGCTGAAGACCAGTTATGGATGTGCCCCACTCTGGGGGGGTGGGGGGGGGGACTTCTGACGAGTCTGGGACCAGAAGGTCCCAACGCCTTATTGTGCACACGTCTCCATCTTATGTATAATGTTAAGGACTCTTCCCTATCTGACTATCCTTTGGAGCCTTAATCGCAAGTCCAGTTCTTTGTGACTACTCCCCTTTGCTCTAAATATCGTAATCACGTGTCTTAACATTTGATGCTGGTTATATAGATTCTCATATCTAAGCTGTTGACTTTGGAAGGAGCCAGTCTCTGGTGGAAGCTGAAGTTTCTTGACAGTTCTTTGGACTTTATTTCCCCTTGCCAGTCTCCCTTCCCTCGTGCTGGATTATTGCAGTGGTCAGACTAGTGCTCTCACCATCCTTCTCACTAGCCAGGGTGAGTTCAGGGCAAGCGAGGGCCTAGGCATGTGATCGGCTAAGGGGAGAAGTAACCTGTTAGGGAGAGCAGGGATCAGCCTCAGATGAGTGCAGGAAGTAACCCTGCTCCCCTCTCCCTAGCGCCAGGCCCCATTGTTGTATCGTGTTTCCGGTGTAGCCTACTTGTTGCAGCGCTCGCTGGTGGTTCCCTTAGTCCCGGCAGAACCCTGGTAGTCCCTACGTGACAAGACCATCCGAATTCTGCACTCAGTTATCTCTGGTAAGCCCATAAAGAATGAATGGAGTGGAAGTACCCCAGATCGGCCACAGCTACATTCACAAGGGGCTTTTCAGAGCCCTGGTTCCTATGATCGATGGGGTCCCACCAATCAGGAAGTAAGCCCCTAAACCACAGAGAGAGAATAACCTCCAAACTTGGTACAACTCTTTTAAAGGAACAGAAAAGGAAATCATCACTTAAGGGAAAACTCTGGGGCAGAAATCATGTTTTGTGTTATGCTTATGGAGAGATCTGCAAGGAAGAACAAGCATGAGCCTCCAAGATCTCACAAAACAAAATTTCCCCTCCCCTTATTTTGGCTTGCTTATCTTTTGGATCCGACAATCAAGCTCCATTCATCAGCCTAACTCCACCCTCCACTAAGTGATTGACATGCTGTAGAAGTACATAATAGCTGTCAATCACCCAGTGGAGGGCGAAGTTAGGCTAAGAATGGAGCTGGGAGCCGAGGCAGTGAAGTGCTCTGCTCTGTCCAAAGCGCCTCCATCTTCTAAAGTGGATCCCTCTGCACCAGATCAGCGTTTTTGTTTCATACAGGTATGAATTCACTTGTATTCTTATTACCTACACATCATTGGTTTGGATGGTGGAGCTGAAAGGTTCCCTTTAGTGGCTATGAATACCTTTGCCATGGAAGACTTGATAGTAGTTACCTGTAGTTAGTGCAATTTTGATAAGCTTCAGTGCTGCAATTTTTCCTCCCTCATTAATTTTCAGACCCCTGATATGTAGACTGCATCCTGATCCAAGTTCAGATTTTTTACTCTTGGAGCGTCTCTCTCAGTATTATAGGCTGGACGTGAGCTCTGTGTGTTGCTGCTTTCACTGCTAATATATCAGCACAGCTTCTATCCTGCACTTATTTCCTCAAGTACTTTCTTGCTTTTCTATAGGCAGTTTTCTCCAGATCTGAGTAAAACACCCTTTCCTTCCCTTCTGCTATCTCTAACACTAAGAGGGGGAGCAGGAGATCTGATGAGTTGGTTCAGATTTGCAAAACACTGAGCTCGATAAATGACTTACAGACACTGCACTTGGTCCTGGGCAAGTTGATGTCCTAATCCTGGGCGGTGTGAACAGTCCATCCTTCTATCCCCTTGAGGAAATATAATGTTCCATAGCTTTGATTTACAACTTACTTGAGATGATGAAAGTCGTGGAACTCGGGGGAAGGCAGGAAGGGCAGATGGTAGCCGCAATGTGATATGGTGGTGGTAATCAGAGCAAGGCAAAACCACAGCATGATGGTGGCTACGTGTGATCCCATCATCATCGGTCCGGCCATGGATGGTAACATGTTGGAAAACTGAAGTTTCAAAAAAGCATATTTATTGTGGCGCGTACAAGAGAAGTGATGACTATTAGGCTATGTACACATCTCATTTTTCTCCACATCGGTGCCAGTGGACACACCAGACATATTCCCATGCCATGTCCACAGGCACCGATGTTCCCAGAGTACAGCATCAGTATGTCCATTTGGAGTACACAAGTGTTGGAATACCCTTGTTTTTCTGTATAGGAAAGTGTAGACTTTTTTTTTGTTTTGTTAGTGCCTATAAATATACTCTTTTTTTTGTATGGGAGGCTATAGATGTAGTATTTTTTTAGATTGGGTGCTAATAGATGTAGTCATTTTATTTTTTCTTTGTCTGTCTGTCTTTCTCTCTTTCTGTTTATCTGTCTGTCCCTCCCTGTTTTTCTCTGTCTGTGTCCTTGTCTGTCTTTCTGTCTGTCTCTTTCTCGGTCTCTCTCTATCCATCTTTCTTTCTCTGTCTGTTTTTTTCGGTCGGTCTGTCTGTCTCTTTCCCTGTCTGTCTCTGTCTGCCTGTTTGTCTCTGTCCGTCTCTCTCTGTATCTCTGTGTCTCTCCACAGAAATCCTATTACCTCACACATAAGCTTCTTCTACTAACAATGTCCTTCGTTGCCTATAGCAACCAATCACAGCTTCTAATAATGACCTGTAGCTACCAGCTCCATTCACTTCAATGTAAGCAGGTGTTTTGGAGAGTAACTGTAAAGCGCGGGGTTAAATTTTCCCCTCAAAACAGTCTATAACGTTCCCTGAGTTCCCTGTGCAAAATGTTGTGATTGTAAATGCGACGGTGCGGACACACACACACACACACACACACACACACACACACACACACACGTACAAGTGTGTGTGTGTGTGTGTGTGTGTATGTATGTATATATATATATATATATATATATATATATATTATATACACACACACACACACACACAGCTTTATATATTAGATAGGAGCCTATAGGTGTAGTAATTTGTTTCTGCATGGAAGCCTATAGGTGTGGTCATTTTATTCTCCTTGTGGAAGCCTATAGGTGTATTCATATTTTGCATGGGAGGCTACGGATGTAATAATTTAAGTGGTGCCTATAGATGTACTCATTTTAATTTGCAGTGCGAGCCCATAGATGTATTTTTTTTAGTTTTTTTATTGCAGTGGAAGCCTATAGGTGCAGTTATTTTTTAGTTTTCCAGTTTTCCTATATGTATATATTTTTAATTTCATTTTTTTTTGCAATGGATCCCTATGGAAGTATTTTTTTCTACTTGTAGAAGCCTATTGATGTACTAAATTTTTTGTATGGGAGCCAATAGATGTAGTCATTTTTATTTATACTGGGAGCCTATGGATGTAGTAATTTTTTTCCCAGTTGGAGCCTATAAGTGTACCCATTGTGTTTCTTTTATTGGATCTTCTAAATGTAGCCCTTTTTTAAGTGGATGCCTATGGCTGTATTACATTTTTTTTATTTCTTTGTGGTTGCCTAGAAGTACAGTATACTCATATTTTGCATGGGAGGCTATTTTTTTAGGTTGGAGCCTATAGATGTTGCCATTTACTTAGGTGGGTGCATATAGATGTAGCTATTTTAATTTGCAGTAGTAGTCCATAGATGTAGTTTTTTGTTGTTTTGTTTTCAGTGGAAGCCTATAGGTGCATTTATATTTTATTTTTCCAGTGGGAGCCTAATGGCAGATTTTTTTCCTTCATTTTTTTTTGCAGTGGATGTCTATGGATGCATTTTTTTTTTCTTCTTGTGGGAGCCTATATGTAATTTTTGCATTGCAACCTATACATGTTATTTTTTTAAGTGAGTGCCTATAGATGTAGTCATTTTTATTTGCTGTAGGAGCCTATAGATGTAGTCACTTTTTATTTAACAATTTTGCAATATGGGCCTATAAGTGCAGTCACTTTTTTTTAAAATTTTTGCAGTACGAGCCTATAGGTGTAGTCAATTCTTGTTTCAGCGGGACCTGTAGATGAAGTCACTTTGCAGTGTGAACCTAATGGTAAAATCATGCAGATGTTCTCTTTTTTTTTTTTTTTTTTTCCCCCCCCCCCAAAAAGAGCCTATATGCAGCATATCCTACTGTGGATCTCAGCCTCAGGCTCCAGGTAACATATAAATGCCGCTTTCCATACATATTTAGTTGTGATTTGTCATTGTGAGCTGGTGTGCATTAAAATCAACATCAGTGTTCCTGCAAATAACACTGAGAGCTGCCGATAGTCACCGCAGGGCAGGTAGGATGTCACGGGGGATCGTAACCCACACAAGGTCAACACTTCTGTTTGGACTAAATTACATCTCATGTAAATCAGATTAACGTCTCTTACAAACGCAGTCACTGAGGGTGCAACCGGGAGAGAAAAGAGGTGTATCCAGCCCCCCAGGTGGACACTATCTTCAATGGAATCTGCATCTTCTAGGGGGCAATATAACTGTGTGGGGGAACAAAGGGGGCAATATTATTGTGTGTGGGAACAAAGAGGGCACTATTATTGTGTGGGGGAACAAAGAGGGCACTATTATTGTGTGGGGGAACAAAGAGGGCAATATTATTGTGTGGGGGAACAAAGAGGGCAATATTATTGTGTGGGGGCACAAAGGGGGCAATATTATTGTGTGGGGGCACAAAGGGGGCAATATTATTGTGTGGGGGAACAAAGAGGGCAATATTATTGTGTGGGGGAACAAAGAGGGCAATGTTATTGTGTGGGGGAACAAAGGGGGCAATATTATTGTGTGGGGGCACAAAGGGAGCAATATTATTGTGTGGGGGAACAAAGAGGGCAATATTATTGTGTGGGGGAACAAAAAGCTATTTATTTATTTTAAACAAAGGGGGCACTATTATTGTGAAAAGGCACAGAGAGGGGCTATAACTTATCTATAAAGTCACAATGGGGGGACACATTTTATATAGGTACAAAGATGGGACATTACTACTGTATGGGGGGTATTATTATCGTGTAAGGGCACATAGGGGGAATTATTACATTGCTATATGCAGGGCTGTATTTTGCCTTCGTGCTGCCCTAGGCACTTTAAGTGGTCGCGCCCCTTAGTGACAACGTAACACTGAGTTCTCGCACACGACATCTGTTTAAGGCAGATCTACTCTGTAAAACACTTGAAAAAGTATCAATGAGAAACGAAGGGCACTAACCCCCCCCCCCAATGGGGATCACCACAGGCACATCAAACCATAGCATGAGTATAAAATATTCCCACCAAACCGTCCCCACTTATATACTGTGACTGTCACACTGCCCCTAATAAACTACACACTGCCCTCCCTTATAAATTATACCCACCACACCTTCCTCGATTATGAAATATGATCTGCACATTGACCTCACATCATGCTGCCCCCTCCTCACAATGTCCCATGCATGCTGCCCCCTCCTCAGTGTCCCATGCATGCTGCCCCCTCCTCACAATGTCCCATGCATGCTGCCCCCTCCTCCCAATGTCCCATGCATGCTGCCCCCTCCTCACAATGTCCCATGCATGCTGCCCCCTCCTCACAATGTCCCATGCATGCTGCCCCCTCCTCCCAATGTCCCATGCATGCTGCCCCCTCCTCACAATGTCCCATGCATGCTGCCCCCTCCTCACAATGTCCCATGCATGCTGCCCCCTCCTCCCAATGTCCCATGCATGCTGCCCCCTCCTCACAATGTCCCATGCGTGCTGCCCCCTCCTCACAATGTCCCATGCGTGCTGCCCCCTCCTCACAATGTCCCATGCGTGCTGCCCCCTCCTCACAATCTCCCATGCATGCTGCCCCCTCCTCACAGTGTCCCATGCATGCTGCTCCCTCCTTACAGTGTCCCATGCATGCTGCTCCCTCCTCACAGTTTCCCATGCATGCTGTTCCCTCCTCACAATGTCCCATGCATGCTGCTCCCTCCTCACAGTTTCCCATGCATGCTGTTCCCTCCTCACAATGTCCCATGCATGCTGCCCCTCTCCATGAGCTCCTAATGCTGCCTTCCTCTTTTTCATAATGACACCTCCATGCTGCCTCACTCATCCTAAGACCACCACACTAACGCTTATGCTGAGACACCCCTCCCACACACACACACACACACACACACACACACACACACACACACACTACCCCACTCTTGATATTGACTCCCCTACATTGCTCCACTCCATATTGAGCCCACACATGCTGCCCCTTCTCCATAATGAGCTCCCAATGCTGCCCCCCTCTCATTCTGAGTCCTTACACTCCCCCGCCATCTATTTGGTCATTGCACTATCCCTCAACCCTTGTCCTCTGTCTCTAGGATTGGCCCCTCTCTCCCATTCCCCCAGCAGCAGCCGCTCTCCCCCGCCTTCACCAGCAGCCTCTCCCCCAGCATCAACCTCTCTCCCCCCAGCGTCCCCCAGCTTCAGCCTCTCTCCCCCCCAGCCTCTCCCAGCTTCAGCCTCTCTCCCCCAGCATCCCCCAGCATCAGCCTCTCTCCCCCAGCTTCCCCCAGCATCAGCCTCTCTCGCCCAGCTTCCCCCAGCATCAGCCTCTCTCGCCCAGCTTCCCCCAGCAATCAGCCTCTCTCCCACAGCTTCCCCCAGCATCAGCCTCTCTCCCCCAGCTTCCCCCAGCATCAGCCTCTCTCCCCCAGCTTCCCCCAGCATCAGCCTCTCTGCCCCCAGCATCAGCCTCTTTGCCCCCAGCCTCCCCCAGCATCAGCCTCACTCCTCCCAGCCTCCCCCAGCATCAGCCCCCCCAGCATCAGCCTCCACCCTCCCAGCCTCCCCCAGCATCATCCTCCACCCTCCCAGCCTCCCCCCTCACAGCCTCTCCCAGTATCAGCCTCCCCCAGCATCAGCCTCTCTCCCCCCAGCCCACCCAGCATCAACCTCTCTCCCCCCAGCGTCCCCCAGCTTCAGCCTCTCTCCCCCCAGCCTCCCCCAGCTTCAGCCTCTCTCCCCCAGCTTCCCCCAGCATCAGCCTCTCTCCCCCAGCTTCAGAATCTCTCCCCCAGCATCAGCCTCTCTCCCCCAGCTTCCCCCAGCATCAGCCTCTCTGCCCCCAGCATCAGCCTCTCTGCCCCAGCATCAGCCTCTCTGCCCCCAGCATCAGCCTCTCTTCTCCCAGCCTCCCCCAGCATCAGCCTCACTCCTCCCAGCCTCCCCCAGCATCAGCCCCCCCAGCATAAGCCTCCCCCCTCACAGCCTCTCCCAGTATCAGCCTCCCCAGCATCAGCCTCTCTCCTTCGAGCCTCCCGAAGCATCAGCCTCTCCCAGCATCAGCCTCCCTCAGCATCAGCCTCCCTCCTCCCAGACTCCCCCAGCATCAGCCTCTCTGCCCCCAGCATCAGCCTCTCTTCTCCCAGCCTCCCCCAGCATCAGCCTCTCTCCTCCCAGCCTCCCCCAGCATCAGCCTCCCCCTCCCAGCCTCCCCCAGCATTAACCTCCCCCAGCATCAGCCTCTCTCCTCCCAGCCTCCCCCAGCATCAGCCTCCCACAGCATCAGCCTCCCTCCTCCCAGCCTCCCCTAGCAAAAGCCTCCCCCCTCCTAGCCTCCCCCAGCATCAGCCTCTCTCCTCCCAGCCTCCCCCAGCATCAGCCTCCCTCAGCATCAGCCTCTCTCCTCCGAGCCTCCCGCAGCATCAGCCTCTCCCAGCATCAGCCTTCCTCAACATCAGCCTCTTTCCTCCCAGCCTCCCCCAGCATCAGCCTCTCTCCTCCCAGCTTCCCCCAGCATCAGCCTCCCTCAGCATTAGCCTCCCTCCTCCCAGCCTCCCCCAGCATCAGCCTCTCTCCTCCCAGCCTCCCCCAGCATCAGCCTCTCCCAGCATCAGCCTCCCTCAGCATCAGCCTCTTTCCTCCCAGCCTCCCCCAGCATCAGCCTCCCTCAGCATCAGCCTCCCTCCTCCCAGCCTCCCCCAGCATCAGCCTCCCTCCTCCCAGCCTCCCCCAGCATCAGCCTCCCCCAGCACCAGCCTCTCTCCTCCCAGCCTCCCCCAGCATCAGCCTCTCTCCTCCCAAACTCTCCCAGCATCAGCCTCCCCCAGTATCAGCCTCTCTCCTCCCAGCCTCCCCCTCTCTCCTCCCAGCCTCCCCCTCCCTCAGCATCAGCCTCTCTCCTCCCAGCCTCCCTCAGCATCAGCCTCCCTCAGCATCAGCCTCCCTCCTCCCAGCCTCCCCCCTCCCAGCCTCCCCCAGCATCAGCCTCCCCCAGCATCAGCCTCCGCCAGCATCAGCCTCCCCCCTCCTAGCCTCCCCCAGCATCAGCCTCTCTCCTCCCAGTCTCCCCCAGCATCAGCCTCCCTCAGCATTAGCCTCTCTCCTCCGAGCCTCCCTCAGCATCAGCCTCTCCCAGCATCAGCCTTCCTCAGCATCAGCCTCCCTCCTCCCAGCCTCCCCCAGCATCAGCCTCTCTCCTCCCAGCCTCCCCCCTCCCAGCCTCCCTCAGCATCAGCCTCCCTCCTTTCAGCCTCCCCCAGCATCAGCCTCCCTCCTCCCAGCCTCCTCCTCCCCCAGCATCAGCCTCTCTCCTCCCAGCTTCCCCCAGCATCAGCCTCCCTCAGCATCAGCCTCCCTCAGCATCAGCCTCTCTCCTCCCAGCCTCCCCCAGCATCAGCCTCTCTCCTCCCAGCCTCCCCCAGCATCAGCCTCCCCCAGCATCAGCCTCAGGAAGGAGCTGATTGGCGCGCCTGTGACCCCGGAAGTGCAGGCGCCGGCAGTTCCGTGGTCAATCAGCTCTCTGTGCCCGGCCGCTGCAGTTTGTCTGCATTTGCGTCTTAATTGACGTGGATACAAATAAATAAAGGTGCGCCTCTCCCCCCTCCGAAAATACAGCGGATTTAATGAATGTGTAAAAAAAAAAAAAATATATTTTTTTTTTTTTTTTTACTGCTAGAAGGTGCCGCCCCCTGCATCCTGCCGCCCTAGGCACGGGACCACGGGTGCCTAATGGTAAATACGGCCCTGGCTATATGGGGACATAACTAATACAGAGGCACAAAGAAAAGATATTATAATTGTGTGTGGGCATTATTATTGTGTGGAGAAACAAGGGGGGCACTATTATTGTGAGAATGCAAAGAGGGGGATGTAACATATGTAAACTCACAATGGGAGGGGGGAATACCGTACGTATTTCATACAAGTACAAAGATGGGACATTACTACTGTATGGGAGTAGTATTTTTGTGTATGGGCACATAGGGAGAATTATTGCATTGTGGAGGCTCAAAGGGGGCATTATTCTATGGGGACAAAAAAAGGGGGCATAACTGCAATTAAAAAGGCACCAAGAGGGGGGTATAATTGAGTGTGGGCACAAAGTGGTCATTATTATTGTGTGGAGAAACAGTGGGGGGATATAACTAATATATACAGTCACAAAGATTGGGGGGGGGGGCATACGTATTATATGTATGGGGGTAGTATTTTGTAAGGGTACATATATATATATATATATATATATAGATATAGAGATATATAGATATGTATGTATGTATGTGTATGTGTGTGTGTTTATATATATATAATTGCCTTATTCTGTCTGTCTGTCTTGCTCCAAAATGATGTCATTACAGTGACAACCATCGCATTGGCTGCTCGGCCCGCCCCCCGCACGCATTGGCCGCTCGGGTCGGCTCAGCCAAGCCCCCCTCACACTTTGCCTGCTCGGCCACGCCCCCTCACACTCTGCCCGCTCAGCACACACTTGGGAGGATGAAGCATGATGGAGGTGCGCAACATGGAAGATGGAGCAGATGGGAGTGCGCATCATGGGGGATGGAGCGCGATGGTAGGTGCGCAGCTTGGGGGATGGAGCATAATGAGAGTGTGCAGCATGGAGGATGGAGCACGATAGGGGTGCGCAGCATGGGGATGAAGCACGATGGGGGTGCACAGCATGGGGGATGGAGCACAATGGGGGGTGCGCAGCGTGGCGGATGGAGCACGATGGGGGGTGCGCAGCATGGCGGATGGAGCACGATGGGGGGTGCGCAGCATGGGGGAAGGAGCACGATGGGGGTGCACACCTCCCCCCAAAACACACACACCCATCGAACAACACACCACACACACACTGGGAACCACAAACATCACCCTACACAGACACCCACACACACAGACAACGCCACACACACAACACCCAACACACAAACACCACGGCACACACAAATATACGCACATACCGCCTAACACAAACACACACACTGCACAAAACATACCTCCCCCAAAACACACACACACTTTCACACACAAACCGCGCAACACACACAGCACCACACACACACAACGCTGCAGACACACAGCGCTCCACAAACAACGCAACACACACAATGCAACACACAAACACCGCTCTCACACCCCCCCCCCACCCAGACAACACCCAGAACATTTACAGCGCCCTACACAAACACTTGGCAACTACACCACACAACAACATATATATATATATATATATATATATATATATATATATATATATATATATATATATATATATATATATATATATATATATACAAAAATCATACATCAACTACACAGTAAATTCTAGAATACCCGATGCGTTAGAATCGGGCTACCTTCTAGTGTATATATATAAATATAAATATATATATATAATATTGAAGGTTTTTGGGCTTTTTTGTTTTTTTTTTAGGTGGGTTGCCGCAACAACTCCAACATTAAAGGGTTTGTTTGTCATGTGACAACTACTTTAAAGACGACCTGTCACCATACCAAAAATGGCCAGTTTTTGTTCTTATCTTATTCCTGCCGCTCCCCTGAGTATTCCACTTTTTTATTTTTATAATTCTGCCATACAGTTCCAGAGATATGGGCCTTTTTATTTCATGCTACTTTTTAATGATCTTTTTAAAGGGGCGTGGCTCAGAGTAATTATGCAGAATGGCACAAATACACGCCCTCAGAGAAAAATGTGAGCCACACCCCCTTGATAAATACCATAAAAATAAGCACTAAATAAAGATAATAAAATGTCATGCTCAGGAAAACAGTGAGAATAAAATAAGTGCTACAACTAGCCACTCTTGATCTGGTGACGGTCCCTCTTTAAAGTTGATATTTTGACTTGTAGATGATTTTTACTGTACTTACAATGTGCTCCAATGGATGAGCATACAGAGCCACCACTCCTACAGGGGCCGTCCACTCGTGGTGCTGTTTGTGGATACGTTTGTAAATGCTTGGGTGATGAAACAATCTGTAAAAGAAGAAAAAAAAGTAGCTCCATAAATATATATCTGCCTTCCAGAAAAGCCCATTCATTGAACATATCCTGAAAAATATAAATGCAACTCTTGTTTTTGCTCCCATCATTTTTCATGAGCTGAACTGTAAGATGTAAGACTTTTTCTATGGACACAAAAGGCCTTTTTCCCTAAACTATTCACAAATTTGTGTAAATCTGTTAGTGAGCGCTTCTCCCTTGCAGAGATAATCCATTTACCTCACAGGTGTGACATGTCAAGATGATGGTTAGACTGCATAATTATTGCACAGGTGTGCCTTAGGCTGGCCAGCATGATTATTGCACAGGTGCGCCTTAGGCTGGGCCGCATGATTATTGCACAGGTACATAGAATGCATAGGATGTAAGCTTACGAGCAGGGCCCTCACTCCTCCTGGTATCTTAATTTTGTTATTTTGTATTGTCTCATATTGTCTGTACATGTCCCCTCTTAATTGTAAAGCGCTGCGGAATATGTTGGCGCTATAGAAATAAAACTTATTATTATAGGTGCGCCTTTGACTGGCTAGCATGATTATTGCACAGGTGTGCCTTAGGCTGGCCAGCATGATTATTGCACAGGTGTGCCTTATGCTGGCCAGCATGATTATTGCACAGGTGTGCCTTAGGCTGGCCACGATAAAAAGCCACTCTTAAAATGTGCAGTTTTATCACACAGCACAATGCCACAGATGTCGCCAGTTTTGATGGATCGTGCAGGTGTCATGCTGACTGCGGGCATATCCACCAGAGCTGTTGCCCATGAATTGAATGTTCATTTCTCTACCATAAGCCGCCTCCAAAGGCGTTTCGGAGAATTTGTCAGCACATCCAACCGAACGCAGACCACGTGTAACCGCACCAGCCCAGGACCTCCACAGCCAGGATCTTCACCTCCAAGATCATTGAGATCGGCCACCCGGACAGCGGCTGCAACAACCGGAGCAATACCAAAGAGCTTCTGTACAAACCGTCAGAAACCGTCTCCGGGAAGCTCATCTGCTGCTCGTCCTCCTGATCGGGGGTCTCCACCTGACCGCAGTTTGTCATCATAACCGACTTGCGTGGGCAAATGCTCATATTCAATGGCATCTGGCACATCGAGAGGTGCTCTCTTCACGGATGAATTCCAGTTTTCACTGTACAGGGTAGATGGCAAACTGGGAAATAGTGGCCAAACCAGATACTGACTGGTGTTCTGACCTCCTGCACCCCAATTCTGTAAAACTGCATATTTTAGAGTGGCCTTTTATTGTGGCCAGCCTAAGGCGCACCTGTGCAATAATCATTCTGTCTAATCAGCATCTTGATATATCACACCTGTGAGGTGGATGGATTATCTCGGCAAAGAAGAAGCGCTCACTAACACAGATTTAGACAAATTTGTGAACCATATTTGAGAGAAAAAGGTCTAATCTGTACAAAGGAAAAGTCTGAGTTCAGCTCATGAAAAATGAAAGCAAAAACAAAAAGTGTTGTATTTATTTTTGTTCAGTTTAAATATGAACAAGTATCAGAACATTTCCCTTTACTTTACTCCTCCCCCTACACATCCATAATCGGACCATTATATGCATAAGGCCTTAAAGGGATTGTCCATCCACAATTTTGAGCTCATGTTGTTATTCTCAGGAGCTCCCTCTAGTGGTGGCAGAATGTTATCATCTAAGTCTATTTGGGAATTTTGTGCTGTATACCAGAAAAACAAAGCTGCAAACATAATTAATCTGCACCGACCTAGAAATGTAATGGTGTAAGAAGTTGGATATTTAAGTATACTGGATTCCTGTGCAACCACTGATCTATGAAATGACCTCCAAATCACCCTCATTATCCTCACCGTCGTACCTGTGAGAGTAATAGAAAAGGATTTCTTCAACCAGCACAAAAATGGAAAGTTCCAGTAAAACCCAGTGAAATGTGGGCAGCTCCGTGCCACAAGGGTTACCCCGCCACTTCATAAATGGGTACATGAGGAGAACCATAGGAAATGAGAGTAAAATCTGGTTGAAGAAGACAACTTTTACTGCATGTTTGAGCTTTGCTGGGTCCACCTGGAAACATCAGACAGAAAACAGTCGTATTAGAGGCATTATATCTCAGACATTTTACATTTAAAGGGAATCTATCAGCATGATGTAGGGGCTGAGTCCCTGATTTTAACAATGTGTCACTTGTGTGGTGCCGTTTCAATGAAATCAGTGTTTTATCAGAAGGAGATTATCACTACAGGACTAGGAGTCTCGTACCTCCTAGTCAACTGCTTTGTGTAACCCCAATCCACCACTAATTGGCAGCTTGCTGACTGTGCAGTGTACACAGAAAGCTGCCAATCAGTGGTGTGGGCGGGGTTCTATACAGCTCAGCAGTCAAAGAACTGCTAAATCTGCAGCAGAGAAAACAGGGATTCTATTAAAATAACAGGAAGCAGACCAGCAAGTGACACATCGCTGGAATCAGGGAGTCAGCCACTACATAAGGCTGCTCTCAAATTACATAACAAAAATCTGGGGACAGATTTAACATTTGTATTAAAAAAAATTTTAGAAATCCTGGAAATCTCACGCTTGCCACTGGGGCTATTTTAGACTCTAAATTCCTGTTTCAAAAAATCCACATGGACATTTGCCACATTTAACTGACTCAGACCCTATCTTCTGTTTTGAAGCATACAATGGACATGGCAAAGATCATTGTGAAGTGAGCAGGGGGAGCTGTAAAATTGCCTATTGTGAGTGGTGGATCCTCTGTTATGTACTGCATATAGAGGTGTTGTTTGGCATTGCCTCTGCTGATGAGGAGCTTGCTGAAAACTCTTCATGAGTGAACAGGAAATACAGGTCTGAAATAGCTATTATTCCGTCTCTGCTGATAAGCAGTCTGCTGAAAACTCTTCATAAGCAAACAGGATGCACAGGTCTAAAATAGCTGTAATCCTGCCTCTGCTGATAAGGAGACTGCTGAAAACTCTTCATAAGTGAACAGGAAGTATAGGTCTAAAATAGCTGGCATCCTGCCCCTGCGCATAAGGAGCCTGCAAAAAAACTCTTCATTAGCGAACAGGAAGTATAGGTTTAAAATAGCTG
This sequence comes from Anomaloglossus baeobatrachus, assembly GCF_048569485.1. Classification (NCBI taxonomy): domain Eukaryota; kingdom Metazoa; phylum Chordata; class Amphibia; order Anura; family Aromobatidae; genus Anomaloglossus; species Anomaloglossus baeobatrachus. The sequence goes on along the minus strand of NC_134356.1, from coordinate 48,414,881 downwards.
TAATCCTGCCTCTGCTGATAAGGAGTTTGCTGAAAATTATTCATGAGCCAACAGGAAGTATAGGTCTAAAATCGCTGTTGAAAACTCTTCATGAGCAAAAAAAGAAATAGAGGTCTAAAATAGCTGGACCCCTGCCTCTGCTGATAATTTGTCTGCTGCACACTCTTTATGAGTGAACAGGAAGTATAGGTCTAAAATAGCTGTAAATCTGCCTAGGCTGATAAGGAGCCTGCTGAAAACTCTTCATGAGCAAACAGGATGTATAGGTCTAAAATAGCTGGCATCCTGCCTCTGCTGATAAGGAGTTTGCTGAAAATTCTTTATGAGCGAATAGATGGTACAAGGGACCTACACAAGATAATGGCTGTATATACCCAGTGCTTGCTTCAGTTTTAGCTAAAATCTCTGGTTTCCTTCCATCAAACATATTGATAGGATTTATGAAATGGTACATAGGCTGCTATCTAGGACTGACTGGCTTTCATACTTACCGGGTCGTTCTTCCCAAGCTGAATTCTGTACCGAGTTATAAAGTTCGGTTTTCCAGTCAGGTCAGTGACCATTAAGACGGCATTGTACATCCAGAAGGACAGACTGGGAATTATCATGGCCCCTGGATAACAATATAAAAAAATATATCAACTTGGTTAAATGATTTACAATGGAACTCGGCTAACAGAGGGTCAAGACGATGTTGGTAAGAAATGTCTTGATATTTTTCATCCAAGACTGTTTCACGGGCCAATTTCAACCCATAAACAGGTGCTGATCACTATATGGGGAAGGAAAAATTGTTAATATGATCATTCTGGCCCCATACAGAATGCACAATGTCGGCCGCACTTCCCCTGTTAATAAGGGAAGGTGCCGGATGTGACTTTGGGTGGAGTGCAGGACACTTACTGATGTCTTCAGGCCGGTGTCCGTCACCCTGCTGCCAGTCGCCATCATGGACAGTCCGTAACACCAGACTTTGCTTCGCCAACCAGAATAGTTCATGACAGACGTGGCTGTTATGATTCAGGGACCGAGGAGGATCAAAAAATGCGGAATCCCAAAAAGGTAACCGAGTGGCTGGAAACTTAACGGACTGCAGACCTAATCCTGATACACAACTAGAAGTAGCCATGGGACGAGGCTACAATGACCTAGACACCTCGACAAAGCCGGAGAACTAAATAATCTCACAGATAGAAATATAAGAAAAGCTAATCTGCCTCAGAGCAGTCCCCAAAGATAGATAGATAGCCCCCCACATGTAAAGGCTACGGTGATATAGAAAAACACAATACAAAGCCAGAAAAGACAGATTTCAGCAAAGGTGAGGCCCAAACTATCTTTATAGGAAAGGATAGAAAAGAGCAACTGTCTGCAGCCGTAAAAACCCTAATATATACCAGCACTTCTGATATGAAAAAAATCCTGAGGTCACACAACCTCTCCCCCACTGTATCAGCACTCAGATGTTACTGGGATCCAAAAACACTAATACAGATGAGGGACTGAATTATTACCAAGCATGACAAACACAATACCTTGCAGAATCATGGAGCTAAGTATACAGACACTTCCAGCAGGGAATTATCCCATGCCACCAAGAACTCCACACATACAAAATAGGAATCAAGCCTTAGTATTAAAGCAGAAAAAAACACCAAGAAAGTGGAAAACAAACAGCAGAGGTACAAAGACCACTTATCTTAGAGGAGTTCTGGTAGTGAGCAGAGCTGGTTACAGAATGTCCTTAACACACATGAGACATTGACCACCCGTAAGAAACAAGAGAAAACCACTCAGTTATATAGTCCCAGTCTGACCCTGATTGCCAGTCTTCCACAGGTGTGTAGCTTTTATTCCACACATCAACTGCACCGCCAGCACTGACCACAAGAGGGAGCCCCAAACTGGAAAACGTAGTCACAACACGTGGCCTTCCTTTCCTCTTTGAGGTACTGCTCCTCAACCTCTCTTCCCCCCCCCCCCCCCCTCGCTATCTTGGATTTCGCCCTCAAGCTCCGTGCTCTGTTTCCTTACCCCTAACTCTATTCACATTCATTTGATTCTGATGGTTCTCTAGTCGGACGACTCTTTAAGCCCGTCGGGGTGAGCCATAGGCTCTGGACCTCTCGAGGTAACCTCAGGGTTCTTTGACTGGCCCTAACACCAAGGCCACGTCTTCTCACACTTGGACCCTATTCTCTACTGGTCCCCTCTCGAGCCTTCCCTCCTGTCCTCTTTCCCGTCATTTGCCACTCCTCCTTTCTGCTATCTTAACCCTATCATATCTAACCTCTATGCTAGAATTGACTTGCCACTAGATGGCAGTTGTGGGTACAAACATATACATCTTACAATATTCAACAGTCTATAAAACCTGGTACATGAACACTTTGTGGTGCGGCCCCCCTACTATGTTTACATGGTGTGACGTGCTGCCGATAAGATTATTTAAATGACCCACGTAAACAATATGCTTCTTCTTCATTTGAGTACTGTAGCGCTGGTGGGTGAGGACAAGGTCAAGAGAGAACAGCAGAAACCTTCTCTGGGTCCATCTTGAGACCCTGTTTGAAGACAACGTAGCCGAGGAAGAGCAAGAACGTTTTTTCAAAGACACATTTAGACAACTTCACATCAAGTTACGTATAAGCCCCTCTAAGATCCAATTTTGTGAAAATCTTTGGCCCACAGATTCTATCAAATAACTCCGAGATCAACATCATTGGGTACTTGTTCTTGATCGTGATTTTGTTAAGACCCAGATGAATGCACGGACGTAGCGAGCCATCCATCTTAGCCACAAAGAAGAAGTTGGCTCCAGCCGGAGATTAGGTTTTATGGATAAATCCTTTGGACAAGTGTCACACTAGGTACGGAGAAGTACCAAGCGTACGGCGAAAGGGAAGGGAAACCCTGTGTCTAGGGAAAGGGAAGATGGTGACCCCTGACCAAACCTACTGCTGGTCCTTGGGGTCCCTCACCACCCTAAATAGGTTCTGCACCTATGCGCCGAGCCGGATACCTGACCGTAGTTATCTCTAGTGCTGGCCATAAATAGGGAAGGGATAGGATGAGCTCTTCGTCAACCCCACTAAACAACTATAGACGACACAAGGAGGACACACGGGGAAAAGTTCAGGAGAGGTGGGAGTCCAGCAGAGCTTTCAGCAAACGATACCACATAGGAGTACAAGCCACCTACTTGCAACCTCAGCTTGAAGGAACTGAAAATATCACCAGCACAGTCCAAAGGAAGGAAGGGGTAGCTAAAAACCAAGGGAATAATAGCTGGCTGGAAGTTGAGCTCCTGCTGGGTCCAAAAGGGATAGAGATAAATCTAGCAGGAAAGCTACCTATACCAATGAATTCTGACAGCAGGAACAATAGAAAGTCAGGGAGCATTCTGCGCAGCCAGACGTGATGACCTTCTGTGGCCAGAAACCACAAGACTGTCTGTCACACATGACACGTGACACTTGTGACAACACATTTTCTTGAGTGCATTCGGACAGGCCCAAGTTTCAGGCAGAGATAGTGGACGCACCCGATCCCAGGGAGGTGAAGTACCAGGTAGAAGATCGATGGGACAGTCGTAAGGTGGCAAGACCTCAGCCTTCTTTTCACAGACGACATCTGCAAAGGCACAATAGTGGATGGGCAAGGAAGCAGTGTTCAGCACTGAGGGCACAGTTTTGAGAGTGACCTTGGTGAGACAGTTGGCAGCACAATATGGTCCCTAATGAAGAACCTAACTGGTAGACCAGTCAATAACTAGAGCATGAAGATGTAGCCATGAAAGGCCCAGGGGAACAGAATTCAGGGATTTGGGTAGCCCAAAGAACAACATTTTTTCAGGATGCAGGACTCCAATGCGCAGCTTAACTGGTAGCGTGACAAATCGAATAAGCTCTGCCATGAATTGCCCATTAATATAGGCAATAGTCAGGGGTGGATCCCGCTGTTGTGCAGGGAGCTGAAGTTGATGGACCATATCATGATGGGTGAAGTTGCTTGTGGATCCAGAGTCCAGATGGGCAACCGTGGGGAGAGACCTCTCCTCCCAAGCCAAGATTACTTCAGTCATAAGCTTTGGATAGCAATTACTCTCACCTTGGGTCATAACTCCAGCCAACCCTGGGTGCTGGAGTTTCCTGGTTTGAAAGGGCACCGGAGAACAAAATGTCCCTTTCCTCCACGGTATAAGCATACAACCAACTAGCACAGGGGTGGGCAATTAATTTTCTCATGGGGCCGCATGAGAAATTGGGATGGTTTTAGAGGGCCGGACTAATATAATTAACTCAGTTTTACCCAATACTGTATATAGCATATATACTATCCCTTCATATACAAACAGTAAGTTACGGACTGTGTGACCCCTCGTGGCCCTGCACGCACACATGTCCTTTTTTTCTCTGGCAGCACGGGTGTCACACGGATCACACACTGATGTGATCTGTGTGACATCAGTGTGACAAATACCAGAGAAAACACGGGTCTTTTTAATAAAAAGATTTTCTATATTTACCTCTCTCCAGCGCTGCTGTCTCTGGCTCTGCTGCCTCCCGCTCCTTATCGCTGGTAATTATACTCACTGAATATTCACTGCAGTGAGCAGCTGGAAGCAGGGACAGCGCTGGGGACCGAATCGCTGGGTGAGTATACAGGTGTGTGTGTGTTGAGAACCTGGAAGCCGGAGCATCTCGGGGACTAGTCACAGTTCCCAATGAACTCTGATGAACCCATGAAGCTGTAGCGTGGGTGTCGCAGGATGGTCATCAAAGTTCATTGGAAACTCTGATGACCTCCTGGAGGTCACTGTGCTTGCAGAATACTCACCTGTCCCTGCTGTGATGTCCTCAACGGTGCTGTGCCCGGTGCGGTCATCGCGATGCTCCGGCTTCCAGGTCCTGAGTGCGGTGAATAATCAATGAATGAGCAGTGGTCAGGAGCGGGAGGCAGCAGAGCTGAAGAAAGCAGGTAAATATGGAAAATCTTTTTATTTCACAGACTCGTGTTTTCTCCGGTACCTGTCACATGTATGCAAACAGGTACCGGAGAAACGCAATCAGGCCCTGTAATGGCGGTATGGCGCTGCAGGGGGCGGGGAGAGAGCACGTGGTACCCGATGTAACTCCAGTACCACTCGCAGTTACGGGCTTTTCTCTCTGCACGCACACACACGTACATACACACACGCACACGCTATATACATATATACACAAACAATCCCCATATACTACATCACTACACCCCCATATACACCTGTAATATACATCACTACACCCCCATATACACCTGTAATATACATCACTGCACCCCCATATACACCTGTAATATACATCACTACACCCCCATATACACCTGTAATATACATCACTACACCCCCATATACACCTGTAATATACATCACTACACCCCCATATACACCTGTAATATACATCACTACACCCCCATATACACCTGTAATATACATCACTACACCCCCATATACACCTGTAATATACATCACTACACCCCCATATACACCTGTAATATACATCACTACACCCCCATATACACCTGTAATATACATCACTACACCCCCATATACACCTGTAATATACATCACTGCACCCCCATATACACCTGTAATATACATCACTGCACCCCCATATACACCTGTAATATACATCACTGCACCCCCATATACACCTGTAATATACATCACTGCACCCCCATATACACCTGTAATATACATCACTGCACCCCCATATACACCTGTAATATACATCACTGCACCCCAATATACACCTGTAATATACATCACTGCACCCCCATATACACCTGTAATATACATCACTACACCCCCATATACACCTGTAATATACATCACTACACCCCCATATACACCTGTAATATACATCACTACACCCCCATATACACCTGTAATATACATCACTGCACCCCCATATACACCTGTAATATACATCACTGCACCCCCATATACACCTGTAATATACATCACTGCACCCCCATATACACCTGTAATATACATCACTGCACCCCCATATACACCTGTAATATACATCACTGCACCCCCATATACACCTGTAATATACATCACTACACCCCCATATACACCTGTAATATACATCACTACACCCCCATATACACCTGTAATATACATCACTACACCCCTATATACACTTGTAATATACATCACTACATCCACATATACATCACTAGACCGCTATATACTACACCTGTAAAACTACATTGCCATATACTACATCCAAATATTACTCACCAGTTACCCCCCCCCCCCCTCACCTCCACTCCCCCCATTGTCCCCTCTGGTTACTAGTCACCACTCACCTTTCCCTCCTCAGACACCTCCGTACAGGCTCCCGCTGACATCTTTGTCTTGTACGGCTCCCCGCTGAGCTGCTTCCTCTCTTCATAGAGGCCCTGGCTGCTGCATCTTCTTCTCCTGCCGGGGCGGGAACTTTTCAAATGACACACACGCGCGCCGTACTGACGACATCAGGGCGCGCGCGTGTGTGTCACAGAGAAAGTGCCGGCAGGAAACAGAGGACAGATTCCTGCGTTCCGCTGCTGCACTATCTGTCCTCTGTTCCCTGCCGGCACGCAGCGTGTGATGAGGGCAATCTGACCACGGGCCGCCCGGAGCCTGGAGCTCCGGACAACAGGTCAGATTGCCCTCATCAGTGACCGGCCAGCAAGGACACCCGGAGCCAGGCGGGCCGGTCACAGAGAGTAGGCGGGCCGGATGTGGCCCGCGGGCCGCCCCTTGCCCAGGTCTGAACTAGCACAAACAGGAACTAGAGACAAACTCCCCAGGGGAGCTGCGTAATAAAACCCTGCTACCTAGGAATAGGTTGGGGAAGTTAAATCCTGCAGGACACAGCAGGCATAAGTTTCTACAGGAACTGGCTGTGCCTCCCTATAGCCAGGTGGAGACAGCAGGGATATGCATCAGAGTTGGAAGAGCTGCATGAAGATTCAGCGTGGTGGACGGAGCAGAGCGGTGAATGTAGTGAGTAGCACATTGCTGTGCGTTACCATCGTGAGAGCACTACATGCTTGGCTTAGCAAAGTGTACATGTTATGCCAAAAATATATGGGCCATGAACAAAACAAACAATAATGGTGTCCCTGAAGCACCAAAAGACAAGATGATATCCAGGTTATGAACACCCTAAATTTAAAGTATATAAGCACCATAAAAATTATGAGAGTGAAGAGCAATCACGTCCTAAGTATTCACATATTAACTCAGTCAAATGTCTCAATATCTGCAACCGATATGCATTTCACCCAAGGCTTTGTCAGGTGTCAAGCACATTTACTGTGTTTTTTAAGTTAGTGTGTGTGTTGGTTTACTGCACGGACGCAGTACTGGCGTCTCTGATTGGTTGCAGTCAGACCGTGCCCCCACTCTTTGTGACAGTGTGTCTGCACTCCCCGTATCTCTGCTTGGTTGAAGTCAGATCGCACCCCCACTCTGTGTGACAGCGTGTCTCACTGCTTGGAATCGCACACCCTGTCTGTGTCTCTATAGTGGTGTAAAAATACATAAATACATTAAACAAATTGTTGTAGGTTGCCACATATTGTGATATCCAGCACGGATAAAGCATACGGCTACAGGCTGCAGCCCCCAGCCGTGCGCTTATCTTGGCTGTGTATCAAAATAAGAGGGACCCTATATGGATTTTTTTTTTTTTTAATTATTTAAATAAATAATTTTAAAAAATGGCGTGCGATTTTCCCCCCAATTTTAATACCTCTTACTTTTATACATAGCCAAGATAAGCGCACGGCTGGGGGCTGTATGTTTTATCTGTGCTGGGTATGACAATATGGAGGGACCCTACGCAAAATTTTTATTTCACTATAGAGATGCAGACAGCGTGTGTGATTCCAAGCAATCACACACGCTGTCACACAGGGTGGGGCGCGATCTGACTGTAACCAATCAGAGACGCCGGGACTGCCGGTGGGCAGGGGAAGCAGTGAATATGTATGAGGGTAATGAATGGCCCTGGAGGTGTACCGCCCCAGGGCTATGGGTTACCTGGTCCCGGGCCGTCTATATACAGGGATGCTGTGTCACGGGTGTGCTGTGGCCGTTGCCCGGTTCCGTGACCCTGGGGACGCTTTTAAAAGGGGTGTATATACAGGAGAGATGAAAGAGCTTATATCCTGATGCCACTTGCAGGTTGCGGCTAAGTAGTTGGAGCTGCCGCTGCACAGTCTATGGCCACTGGGGCTGGTGGTGATGACAGCTGAGATGTTGGGCCCTCCGCAAGTAGGGCTGAGCCCCAGGGTGTAGATGATGGAGTGCGGCGTGGAAAGAATGGAGACCACATGATGGGAATGCAGTGCAACTTGGACTTTACTCAAAGCAGATGGTGTACTGGACGGCTGGTTCAGACCCCTGGTCCCTGTAGTCCCAGTGTCGGTGTGGTACCCTGATGACTTCTTTCCCCTGCACCTCTCTGTCGTTTTGTGGAACCCTGTAGCTTGGAGCATCTCCGGCTGTCCCCTCCTTTTAGTTGTCAGGCTCTGGTTCGTATGACGGGCAGTGTGAACCCTGTCGGGTCGGTGTTCTGTTCCGGTCCCTGGCTCAATCGTTACTGCTGGTGCCCCGGGATTCTTGGGTCAGTGAGGTCCATGAAGGTCCCCTCACTGTGCAGGTTACAGAGGTACCTCGTCGTACCATCCCTGTCAACCACTCTCCTGTACCAGTCAGGCCACCGTTACACGACCCCGTTCAGAGACACGTCCGTCTCCTCAGACTGTCACTACTGACTGACCCGTCGTCTGTCTCTTCCCCCCGGGTTGTTCGCTAGTGGACTGGATTGGCTCCACCCCTAGGTGGCCATCCACTGGGTCCCCTGTCGCGGGCGGAGGAGGGGACGCCGCGCTCTCCCACTGCTCGGGTCCGGCTGCCGCGGCTGCTGCGGCCTGCTGCTGCTTGGTGGCTCGAGCGATGGGCCGGATCCCGGGGACTCAAGCGGCGCTCCTCGCCCGTGAGTGAAAGGGGATTGGGATTTGGGATAGTTTATTGTCCGTGACGCCACCCACAGTTGTGGTGATTAAGTGGACACCACCGCTGCTCTGTCTGGAGAGCCCGGGAGTGATGGTACGGAGCAGCCAGTTGTTGATTTGCCCCTCCGTGGGTAGGGGTTTTGGTGCTCCCGGGGCCCAGTGATGGGGTTGGAATGGTGGACAGGCGGGTCTGGGGCCTGTGGAGGTGCAGGGGCGCAGGGGCAGCGCTGTGCCGTACGGCACGGAGGTACTCACTCAGCCAGTAAACACGACACAGTTCTCGGTAAACAAACGGCTGGTTGGACGGGTCCCTCGGACGGTTCACGGTGCAGATGTTCCCTGCAGTTAGCGGTGACGGTCTCTTCCCTGCACCTATGTAAAGTCTCTTGGTAGCGATGGGTCCCCACCGGTTACCCACTCCTCGGCTTCAAGCTGGGCCGAAGGAGCCTTACTTTGCCCGCAGGCGCTGGCCCTGGGAAACTGGTGCCCTGGCGGTGGCGGTGTCTCCCCTTCACGGTCGGGCTGTTGCCTTCAATCGGGACTTGGTTGTTAGGAGACAGAGGTCCCCTTCACTGACGGATTTGGCAAATTATGGCGACTCCTAGCCTTGCCGGCATCCGAAAGGCCCCTGCCCTGGTGCTGACTGTTCTTCGTATACTGCTCCGGTACCGCTGGGTCACCACCCGTCCACGGTCCTTCCAGCAACCTCCGAGCAGTCCCCCTGCAGACTATCACCGCCGTCTGCTGACCTTGCTGTCACTGTCCGGGGCACACACCCGGACCAACTTCAGGCTTTACAAACTGTTTCTTTTCACTTTACTTCAGCTTCTCTCCTAAGCTCCTCTACCACTTCACTTCCTTCCACTTTCACTTCCCTCACTTCTCTGAACTGCCTGGTTTTCCCGCCTCCAGGGCTGTGAACTCCTCGGTGGGCGGAGCCCACCGCCTGGCCCACCCCCTGGTGTGGACATCAGCCCCTGGAGGAAGGCAACAAGGATTTTGGGTTAGCTTGATGTTCCTGCAGGGAGTGTGGGGTGCGTGTGGTGTTGTGACCTGTGACCCCTGGCTTGCCCAGGGCGTCACACCCCAACTAGTCAGTCATCCCTACCTGGGTGAGGGAACTGATGATGTTATGTGTTTTGATCGGTACTGGCATTGAGCTTCCAGGTCCCTGGAGGTAGGCCCTGCATCTGTGACAGGATGCAGTACCTAGTAGTGCCCTGAAGGGTTCAGGCGCGCTACAGAGGCAGTGTCACAGCTGCGCAGGAGACTCGGTAAGAATAACGCTCTTGCTTTATTCCCTATTTTCTTTCTTTTTCCTTTTTTTTAATTATGTGGGTGGCTGAATCCAGATAGTTACATAGAGTTCCATGAAAATTCTGTGGTTGGGGTCGGTGCAACAATACTAGGTATCCGGAATCCATGTTTAATTCTGAGCCTAGAGTACCTTGGTGCCCTTCTTAGACTCTGGCTGGGCCCTTGGGTTTATTGTCCTTGTGCCCCTTGGTATATCCAGACCTGTATTGAATCTATAAGGGATGCAGATACAAAAGTCAAAAGCGCAAGTTCAAAAAGTACACGGGGCAAGTGAGGTCCGATACTGGGCTTAATTATGTCGTCAACAAATCTAATGTACCTAAATTGTAAGTCACTTGGAGCAGAAGCTCATAGGGAGGCAAATTCATTATTAGTATATGGTGCCTGCAGGGGGTTAGGGCCTCCTTTCGTTTATATTAGCAGTATAAAATAGCTGCTTTCAGGAAAACACCGATAATCTGGATTAAAATACCAGCCCTGCCTAACTATGCCTGGAATGTATGTTAGCAGACATCAGAGGAATATTAGAATAAGTCACATGGAACGAGTTGTTCCACTTCTGCAGAACTGATATATACATCTCTATCAGTTATATAAGATTTATTATATGACATATATACAGTATGTCACAGAAAATATCAACCAAATAGATAATACCACTGGAGAAGCATTAGGTACTAGCGCATGCGTAGAGCTGCGCAGCGCTGTTCTATAGAGGCCGCTGATGGAAAGGATCCGGTCACATGCTCTTCCAGCAGCGCACATGTTCTGGACCATACCACCTAACTGTTGGGGTGCCGGACTTTTGACATGAGGACATTGGCAGCACATAACTTCAATAAAGTAGACAACTATTTTAATTCACTAAAATACAGTGAGGAAAATAAGTATTTGATCCTCTGCCTTACAAAGAATGGAGAAGTCTCTAATTTTTATCATCGATGCACTTCAACTGACAGACAGAATAAAAAAAATCCAGAAAATCACATTGTATGATTCTTAAGTAATTAATTTGCATTTTATTGCATGAAATAAGTATTTGATACAATAGAAAAACAGAACTTAATATTTCTTAGAAACCTTTGTTTGCAGTTACAGAGGTCAGATGTTTCCTGTAGTTCTTGCCCAGGTTTGCACACACTGCAGCAGGGGTTTTGGCGCCACTCCTCCATACAGATCTTTCAGGTTTCGGGGCTGCCACTGGGAAACATTGAGTTTCAGCTCACTCCAAAGATTTTCTATTGGGTTCAGGTCTGGAGACTGGTGGCCACTTCAGGACCATGAAATGTTTCTTACAGAGCCACTGCTTAGTTGCCCTGGCTGTGTTTTTTGGGTGATTGTCATGCTGGAAGACCGAGCCATGACTCATCTTCAATGCTCTTACAGAGGAAAGGAAGTTGTTTGCCAAAATGTTGCGATACAACCCCAAGACCCACCTCTTCCAACAAGCCTACAACCTACAATAGCCCCTCAGTCCAGTACACCACTGCGCAACCAGCTCTGTCCTTACCTACTATACCATCACCCATTCCCTGTAGACTGTGAGCCCTCGCGGGCAGGATCCTCTCTCCTCCTATACTAGTCTGTTTTGTACTGTTAATGATTGTTGTACATATACCCTCTTTCACTTGTAAAGCGCCATGGAATAAATGGCGCTATAATAATAAATAATAATAATACATGACCCCATGCATCCTCCCTTCAATATGGTGCTATCGTTGTGTCTCTTTTACAGAAATGCTTCAACAAAGTATGATGTTTTCACTCCCCGTAGTGTATTATTAATGGTAATCTTTGAGCCTATGGCCTTGGCTATATTCAGGTAATTGACCAGGTCCTCCGGTTTAGCTCTGAGCTGACTCCTGACCTTTCTCAGAACCATCCCTACTCCACAAAGTGAGATCTTGCATGGAGTTCCAGACTGAGTAAGATTGACAGTCATCTTGTGTTTCTTCCACTTTCAAATAATTGCGCCAACAGTTGTTGCCTTCTCACCAAGCTGCTTGCCTATTGTCCTGTAGCCCAGTCTTGTGCAGGTCTACAATTCTGTCCTGGTGTCCTTAGACAGCTCTATGGTTTTGGCCATGGTGGAGAGGTTGGAGTGTGATTGAGTGTGTGGACAGGTGTCTTTTATACGGGTAACAAGTTCAAACAGGTGGAATTAATACAGGTAATGAGTGCAGAGTAGGAGCTTCTTAAAAAAGAATAACAGGTCTGTGAGGCAGAATTCTTGCTGGTTGATAGGTGATCAAATACTTATTTCATGCAATAAAATGCTAATTAATTATTTTAAAATCATACAATGTGATTTTCTTTATTCTGTCTGTCACAGTTCAAATAAACCTACGATAAAATTACAGACCTCTCCATTCTTTGTAGGTGAGAAAAGTTGCAAATTTAGCAGTGTATCAAATACTTATTTTCCCCCACTATATGTGGCACAATATTACATAAGAGACATATATTGACTCACACTCACCCAAACAGAATAAAGACAGTTCATTGCCCCCATAGTAGTCATGCAGCTTGCCCCACAGGGATTGCCAGAAATCACCAGATGCACCCCAAAAATGCTGTAGATGCCTAGGAGGGTGACAAAGCAATGAGAGGAGAATGTATAAGTTAATAAAAAATAAACTCCCTTGTACTATATATATATATATACGTAGACATCTAGAATAATGACCAACCCAATGGGTGATAATTTGCTGATCAATGAGGATCTCACCACTGGGATCTGCACCAATCGGAAGATCAGGGAAACTTTATCCCAATTGGAAAATGGAGCGGCAGGTTGGGCGCCGTCTGTCAATCTATTCATTTCCTATGGGGCTGCAGGAAAAAGCCAAGAGCAGGGGTTGACAGCACCTTAGGGGATGGAAGATGTGTAGGTTGCGCATATACACTGACTTTCCATTCCAGTGGGGATAAAGGTTCTACAATCTGCAGATCGGTGCGAGTTCCTGAGGTCGGACACCCACCGAACAACAAGTTATCACCTATCCAGTAAATGGGTGACAACTAGTGATGAGCGGGCACTACCATGCTCGGGTGCTCAGTACTCGTAACTAGTGATGAGCGGGCACTACCATGCTCGGGTGCTCAGTACTCGTAACTAGTGATGAGCGGGCACTGCCATGCTCAGGTGCTCAGTACTCGTAACTAGTGATGAGCGGGCACTACCATGCTCGGGTGCTCAGTACTCGTAACTAGTGATGAGCAGGCACTACCATGCTAAGGTGCTCTGTACTCGTAACTAGTGATTAGTGGGCACTACCATGCTCGAAAGCTCAGTACTCGTAACTAGTGATGAGTGGGCACTACCATGCTCGGATGCTCTGTACTCGTAACTAGTGATGAGCGGGCACTACCATGCTCGGGTGCTCTGTACTCGTAACTAGTGATTAGTGGGCACTACCATGCTCGGGTGCTCAGTACTCGTAACTAGTGATGAGCGGGCACTACCATGCTCAGGTGCTCAGTACTCGTAACTAGTGATGAGCGAGCACTACCATGCTCGGGTGCTCTGTACTCGTAACTAGTGATGAGCGGGTACTACCATGCTCGGGTGCTCAGTACTTGTAACTAGTGAAGAGTGGGCACTACCATGCTCGGGTGCTCTGTACTCGTAACTAGTGATGAGTGGGCACTACCATGCTCGGGTGCTCAGTACTTGTAACTAGTGAAGAGTGGGCACTACCATGCTCAGGTGCTCAGTACTCGTAACTAGTGATGAGTGGGCACTACCATGCTCGGGTGCTCAGTACTTGTAACTAGTGAAGAGTGGGCACTACCATGCTCGGGTGCTCTGTACTCGTAACTAGTGATTAGTGGGCACTACCATGCTCGGGTGCTCAGTACTCGTAACTAGTGATGAGCGGGCACTACCATGCTCGGGTGCTCAGTACTCGTAACTAGTGATGAGCGAGCACTACCATGCTCGGGTGCTCTGTACTCGTAACTAGTGATGAGCGGGCACTATCATGCTCGGGTGCTGTGTACTCGTAACTAGTGATGAGTGGGCACTACCATTCTCGGGTGCTCAGTACTTGTAACTAGTGATGAGCGGGCACTACCATGCTCGGGTGCTCAGTACTCGTAACTAGTGATGAGCGGGCACTACCATGCTCGGGTGCTCATTACTGGTAACTAGTGATGAGCGGGCACTACCATGCTCGGGTGCTCATTACTGGTAACTAGTGATGAGCGGGCACTACCATGCTCGGGTGCTTCGTACTCGTAACCAGCAGTTGTATGCTCATTTATGAGGTGGTCGCGCCCCTTACTGTTTTATACTGTCTGTAATACAAAATGTTACGTGTTAGAAATGTGTTTTGTGCAATCATTGGTGCTAATGAACTACAGGTCCCCAAGGTAGCAGAGCCAGAACTGTGTAGCAGCCAGCGCCACCTAGTGGTCAGGTAAGTTATACAAGTTGTTTTCACTGGACAACCCCTTTAAGTGATTGTTTCCATTTTCATGAAGTTTTACAAGAAATTTGCTAAAGATTTATTGCTTTTTAACCAATGTGCTTGCAGAGTCTTTATCTTATAGTTAAACGCAATTTTATAATAATCTTTTTTTTTTAGAAGAACCTTAAAGGGGAATTTATCAAATAGGAAGGAAAGTTCTAAACTTAATCTAGTAGGAATGAAAAAAATTGCTATTTTAAAACCTGTTTCAATTCCTATTTACATGGGGTTTGTTTGTTTTTTACAGTAATTCCATCATTCTGTGGTTGTTGAAGAACTGCAGTAGAGTCATATGATTGAGTCATCAGACTTCCAGCATAGTACAGACTGATATTTATCAAAGAATATGATGATATGTCATATAAAATAATAAAATAGATGAAAAATATAATAATCTGGGAAGTGTTATCTGTATGTCCTCCTGTCCTCATAGTTGTGGCTCCATTTGTTGTTACTGTGATGTTTTTGTTCTTTGTTGACTGCTAGCTTGTCTTCTCCATTTTATGAGTTATGACTTGAAATCGCTGCCAAACACTTTCAGCTACACAATTAGTCAGGAGAGGGTCCGTAGTCTGGAGGAGGAGATCAGCAGGGGAGGTACCAGCTTCAGCAGGGGCGGTACCATCATCAGCAGGGGGAACACCAGCATCAGCAGGGGCGGCACCAGCTTCAGCAGGGGAGGTACCAGCATCAGCAGGGGCGGCACCAGAATCAGCAGGGGAGGTACCATCATCAGCAGGGGCGGCACCACCTTCAGCAGGGGGAGGTCCAGCATCAGCAGGGGCAGCACCAGAATCAGCAGGGACGGCACCAGAATCAGCAGGGGAGGTACCATCATGAGCAGGGGCGGCACCAGAATCAGCAGGGGAGGTACCAGCATCAGCAGGGGCGGCACCAGCTTCAGCAGGGGGAGGTCCAGCATCAGCAGGGGCAGCACCAGAATCAGCAGGGGCGGCACCAGAATCAGCAGGGGAGGTACCATCATCAGCAGGGGCGGCACCAGCTTCAGCAGGGGGAGGTCCAGCATCAGCAGGGGCGGCACCAGCTTCAGCAGGGGGAGGTCCAGCATCAGCAGGGGCGGCACCAGAATCAGCAGGGGCGGCACCAGAATCAGCAGGGGACGTCCAGCATCAGCAGGGGCAGCACCAGAATCAGCAGGGGAGGTACCAGCATCAGAAGGGGCGGCACCAGAATCAGCAGGGGAGGTACCAGCAACAACAAGGGTGGCACCAGAATCAGCAGGGGTGACACCAGCTCCTGCAAGGGCGGTATCAGCATCAGCCTGGGTGGTGCCATCAGCAGCAGGGGTGGCACCAGCTTCAGCATCGGTGGCACCAGCATTAGCATGGGTGGAACAAGCATCATAAAAGGTGGCATCAGCTTGAATAGGGGCGGCACCATCATCAGCAGGGATAGTACCAGCATCAGCAGGGGAGACACCAGCATCAGCAGGGATAGTACCAGCATCAGCAGGGGAGACACCAGCATCAGCAGGGATAGTACCAGCATCAGCAGGGGAGACACCAGCATCAGCAGGAGCGTTATCAGCTTCAGTAGGGGAGGCACCAGCATCAGCAAAGGCGGTGCCAGCTTCAACACAGGTCGCACCAGCTTCAGCATGGGCGGCACCAGGTTCAGTAGGGGCGGTATCAGCATCAGCCTTAGGAGGAGGTAAAATTGGGTGACGGCAGCTGGAAGAGTCCGGCTCTGTCCACCTTACCAGAGGTTTCAACAACAATGTAGAAGTCAACATAAAAGCTGGATGTACAGCCGCAGTGAATCTTCATAAAATAATAATATGTCACCGGGTGTAAGGATTACTTTATAAGAAATAAGAAACTATATTGAACTCTTGTGGTGTCTCCGATAATCAAGTAATGTTATTAGGCCCTTTTTAAGGACAAAATGCACTTACTTACTATATACCATATATACTGTATATATATATATATATAGCTTTGCTCCTCACCATGTGACTGTGTTCCTGAAAGCAGCAAAGGTAAGAAGCCCAGTACCCAACACAAAGGCTGTTTTCTTCACAGAGTCCCAAACCTGACCATCCTAATGAGTGAGACAGAGAATATTCATTATTGGGTAAATGGACGCCATGTTATCAGTATTATGGTGTAGTATACATCTTACCTGGGCCCTACGTTCTGGGAGGGCAGAAGTTTCACTTTTGCCCATCTGTAAAGAAAGAAAACCAACAAAATTAGGAGTGCAGGACTCAACTTGAGGACCACCTTGGCCAATGTAGAAACCATAACACGTCCTCGTCCTCCATCAACCGAGTTCTTTCTACAATATTGGTGCCTTCTTATCCCCAAGAGACGGGTGCAACTGCGACCTCTGCACCACTTCTTGTCTAACCTGATACTTCTACACCCACTAGATCTTGTCTTCCAATTTTCCTTTGATATAGATGTATGAGGCCTTGATATTTTGCAGTCCAAGCTATAGTTTCATATTGCACCATTAATTTTGCCATACAATGACCAGGTCAGCGTGATTACGGCAATACCAAACTCGCATTGATTTTGTGAAGCCATTTTCCGAGACCATTAATATTTTTATTTTTCTATCAATTGTGCTAAGTTTTGGGAGGGTTTTTTACGTAGTGAGCTGATGTTTTTATTGATACCAATTCGGGGTACATACGATGTTTTGATGAACTTTTATTGCATCTTTTTGGGAGGTTACTAGAAAAAAAATGCAATTCTCTATTTTCTTTCATTACAGTGTTTACTGTAGGAGTTAATTAATTCTACATTTTGATCTTGTACAGATGAGTGATACCAAATATATATATATATATATATATATATATATATATATATATATATAAATTTTAAAATTTATTTATTTTTAATTTGTTATCTTTACTTTTTATTATTATTTATTAGCCACCCCGCATTTGTTTAATTGCCTATTTTATATAGGGACTAACATGTAATCTCAACCCTATTTTAAAATGTGCAATTTTTATTAATATTCATTAAAATGTACCCACAAACAGACACACAAACATAAATGAGAATGGATCACGATATCCTTGTAAATAACCAAGGAATTTTATATACACACTCACTTTAGGAAAGGGAAACTAATATAGCCCTATAAGGGTAGTGTATCCCTACCTAACAACGGAGGGTATGACACCATAAGTTACCGGGCGCCCCCGTTCCACGTCGGCTCTCCCTCTCCCTGACCCTGATATAGGGATGGGATGGAAAGCCCTATAGTGGTGCTTGCACAGTACAATATATATGAGTCCCCAAATGGTAATACTCTTCCCTGTATTGTTTTCCTTAGATCAAGAAGGTATCAATTTACTGATCTACAACCAGGCATTCCTATTCATGATACTAGCACTGTACAAGACGTATAGACTTCTATTCCTAATAAATTATCTTTATGCAAGGTAGTGATCCATAAGAGTTATTTACAACCACATATGTTACAGGGTGGTATACCCCACAAGTATATTACAGTCACCTAGAGTCCTATCACAAGGGGCTCAGATAATCTCCCCATTATACCCCAGGAGCTGAAAGAAAAATGGGATACAGACACCCCTGCAAATTACTGGCTTACAGCCATGGATTGTTATTGAACAGGACCCGCTGCCGTCTCCCCTTAGCCTCCTGATGACCCTCTAAAGGGAGAGGAGAAACGCGTTGAGGCCTGGCAGGCCTGGATTCCTGCTTCTCAGGGAAGTAATTCATCTTTTCTCCCTGTTATACTATATTATATAGAATATGATTGGAGCAACCTTTTCTATTTTGCAGTAATTTGCAGGGGTGTCTGTATCCCATTTTTCTTTCAGCTCCTGGGGTATAAAGGGGAGATTATCTGAGCCCCTTGTGATAGGACTCTAGGTGACTGTAATATACTTGTGGGGTATACCACCCTGTAACATATGTGGTTGTAAATAACTCTTATGGATCACTACCTTGCATAAAGATAATTTATTAGGAATAGAAGTCTATACGTCTTGTACAGTGCTAGTATCATGAATAGGAATTCCTGGTTGTAGATCAGTAAATTGATACCTTCTTGATCTAAGGAAAACAATACAGGGAAGAGTATTACCATTTGGGAACTCCTATATATTGTACTGTGCAAGCACCACTATAGGGCTTTCCATCCCATCCCTATATCAGGGTCAGGGAGAGGGAGAGCCGACGTGGAACGGGGGCGCCCGGTAACTTATGGTGTCATACCCTCCGTTGTTAGGTAGGGATACACTACCCTTATAGGGCTATATTAGTTTCCCTTCCCTTTCCTAAAGTGAGTGTGTATATAAAATTCCTTGGTTATTTACAAGGATATCGTGATCCATTCTCATTTATGTTTGTGTGTCTGTTTGTGGGTACATTTTAATGAATATTAATAAAAATTGCACATTTTAAAATAGGGTTGAGATTACATGTTAGTCCCTTTTTGAGCACTCTACCCATCTTTTTAACTCTGTTAGTTCCTATTTTATATAGTGCAAAACCAATGTATTGCAATATGCAGTGGAAATCATAGTCTCAGCCTGTGCCTAAACTTAATAAGAGAACCAAGATGGCAACGATGGGGTCTTCAACAAGCTCTTGGCTTCCATTGTAACGTCTCCTGCTATCAGAGCGGCCAAAGGGAAATAATGCACACTAGTACTGTCGTCTTACATTTAAATGGTTAACAGCGCCACTAAATGGTTAACAGCAGCAATTGTAGCTCAGTCGAAGCCTTGATTGTGAGAGACAGATGCCGGTTATGTAATATAGCCGGCATCAGCCACGTGTGGAGGGAACTCAGCTCCTGAGACCTCTTCATAAATATGGACCCCTCCCCAGGATGGTAATTAACATCTTATTACGCAAAGGGATTAATGATTGTTGTTCAAAATACAGTTTTTGTCAGCATGTGTGAATGGGACAGTAAACAGGCGC
The DNA here is from genome assembly GCF_048569485.1 of Anomaloglossus baeobatrachus. Classification (NCBI taxonomy): domain Eukaryota; kingdom Metazoa; phylum Chordata; class Amphibia; order Anura; family Aromobatidae; genus Anomaloglossus; species Anomaloglossus baeobatrachus. The sequence goes on along the minus strand of NC_134356.1, from coordinate 48,395,098 downwards.
CAATCATCTTGTATACACTGACAAGCAAAAGGGTAACAATATTTAGAACTTTTGACTTTCAGGCTCCATATCTCACCATCCACTACAGCTTTGAGTGTGAGACGACCTTCATTTTATGGACAATCTTCTTGGCTATCTCATACATAAATTTGACTTGCAGCTATTTAAGCATATGTTTAATTATGCAGATTCTTGTCATGTCACTGCATTGTTACTGTTTTGCTCCTGGTGTTTAACTTACAACCTGTTCTCATTACCTAATAGTTCAGTGTGTTATTAGGTTGATTCCCAAGTGAAAGGTCACTGGTTTGAATCGAGGAGCAGCCATGAAAAAGATTTCCCAAGAAAAGAGAAACAGCATCATCCAGCTCATAGATAGCGGTCTCTTGGGCAAGAAAATTGCCAAATTGCATCATGTGAGCGCCATGACAGCTGGAAGAATATACAATGAAGTCTATCCATCCATTGAAAAGCCAAGAAGAGGCAAAATATCGGCGTCAACAAGTCGGCTCATTACAAGGTCTATTAGTTCTGGCGCAACAAATGCGGCAGTGGAGGCGGCTGATATGCTTCATAATAGTGAGAGCACTGATGTCCATGCAACCACTGTGCGACTCACAATACAGAAATTTTGAATGGTGGCCAAAAAAAAGGTGAGAAGCCTCAATTTCAATATCGTCATAAGATATTGAAATTGAGGCTTCTTCACCTTTTTTTAGCGTTAGTTCAAGTGTGCAAAAAATGGACAGTAAAAGATTGGAAACATGATTTGGTGAAATGAGACAAAAATTAACAGGCTCTGATGGGTGCAAATGGATCTGAAAGAAACATGGGAAAGAAGGGGCTAATGGATTGAGAAATTGAAGGAACTGTAAAGTTCGGTAGAGGAAGCCTGATGATATGTGGTTGTTTCACAGCCAAAGGCGTTGGATACTTGACGAGGATTGATGGTGGTCTCCATGCTGAGCTTCATGCGAGTATCCTACAAGACGAGTTACTTCATACACTCGAGTACTATGGATATGAAAAGGACGACATAGTGTTCCTGCAGGACAACAACCCGAATCATACATCGAGATTGTAGAAGAAATGGTTCAATGACAATGAAGTAGAGGAGCTGGATTGTCCCCACAGTCCCCTGACCTCAACCCAATCCAATACTTGTGGGTAGAGTTGAAGAAAAATCTGTATACATCCCCAAGAGAGCCGACCAGTATACACCAACATGGGGAACGTGTAGAAGAGACCTGGGATCAGATTTTGGTTGAAACTTGCTTGATTTGGATTGAGAGCCCAGAAGGATTCAAAGGAGATTTACAAAATAGTAACAAATAATAACAATTAAAATTTAGATTTTTAGGAACAAAACAGTAACAATGCAGTGACATGACAAGAATCTGCATAACTAATCATATGCTAAATAGTTGTAAGTCAAATTTAGGTATGAGATAGCCAAGATGATTGTCTATAATATGAAGGTCGTGTCACTCTTAAGGGGGCTTTACACGGTAGCGATATCGCTAGCAATTTCTAGCGATATCGAGCGTGTAAGTACCCGCCCCCGTCGCGCATGCGATTGTTTGTGATCGCTGCCGTAGTGAACATTATCGCTACGGCAGCGTCACACGCACTTACCTGGTCGGCGGCGTCGCTGTGACTGCCGAACAATCCCTCCTTCAAGGGGGAGGGACGTTCGGCATCACAGCGACGTCACCACAACGTCACTAATCGGCCAGCCAATCAAAGCGGAGGGGCGGAGATGAGCAGGACGTAACATCCCGCCCACCTCCTTCCTTCCGCATTGGGGCCGGTGGCAGGTAAGGAGACGTTACTCGCTCCCGCGGTGTCACACATAGCGATGTGTGCTCCCGCACGAGCGATGAACAACATGGATAAACAACCCTTACCGATTTTTGAGTTTGGGACGACCTCTCCATGGTGAACGATTTTCACCATTTTTGAGGTCGCTTAAGGTCGCTTGTAAGTGTCACATGCTGCGATATCGTTAATGACGCCGGATGTGCGTCACTAACAACGTGACCCCGACGATAAAACATTAACGATATCGTAGCGTTTAAAGCCCCCTTTAAAGCTGTCGTGGATGGTGAGATACGGAGCCTGAAAGTCAAAAGTTCTAAATATTGTTACCCTTTTGCTCCTCAGTGTAAGTCGACCAATGCTCGTTAACAAGACAAAATCAGCCCAACTAAATTAGTAGTTAGTATACCTGTGTAAGCAAAAAATGGTACGTGTCCAGAATGAGCAAGGCAATATCCTAGAATAACACTAGTTTTATCGCACTTTTACCTAGGCTACTTATCTAATTGTAGAGAAAAAAAACACCAATAAACAAGGACAGATAAAACGTAAGTGCTCTTCTTATCATGTTATGATACTAGTGTCATATGACCTTGAGATGAAACTGTTAAAGTATATATAAATTACACTTTTCTGACACTTTCTGAAACTAATCGGGATAATTACAGCTGACACCTATAGCTAAACTTACTACAACACATTTACTATAAGGCCTAAGCCACACGGCATGAAAATCGGACCGAGTGGAATGCGATAAAACATCGCATTCCACTCAGACCAATATTAACCTATGTCCCAGCACCCATGAGCGATTATTTTCTTGGCCCAATTGGACCGAGAAAACAATTGCAGCATGCTGCGATTGTAATTCGAGACTCTTTCTCTCGCAGCTATTCAAGTCTATGGGGCGAGAGAACGATCACACTGCACTCGCTGTACACCGTTGTACTGCGAGTGCAGGGTGAGAATGGCAATAGCCGACTACGGAGGAGAGAGGGAGATGAATCCCTGCCTCCCCTCCTCAGCATTGGCCTGCCCCTCCTCAGCACTGGCCCGTCCCCCGCAGCTGAGGTCCATTCGCATGATCGAACCTCAGTCGCAGTGACACTCACATGGCACTCGGCTGCTGCTGTGCTGCTGTGGAGGTGGTCTGAGCTATAGCTTGTTTGTTTAAACGTAATAAAAATATCTGTGTATGTAAATAATCAAAATATAGATGTAGTTGCATAATTATCTGTCTGTCTATGTAGCAATCACATAGACCCATAATATGATTCTAAGCTGTATAGTCATGAAGGGGTTACCAAGGATAAGTGAACGGATGTACAAACAGTGAAAGTTTTATAATAATGAGCAAAAGTCTTATCAGTAGCTTTCACACAGAAACAATGTTTTAACGAACAAAGATGTGTTTCATAACATGCTGGGAGAAATTGGGGAGTAGAATCCTCCCTAAGTTCTGTGTTCTGGCTTCAAGGTTATTGATGCATACTGTATAATTGGATCTATTGAATACACGAAAGTCTGTTGGTGACGCTGGCTCAAGGAGAACATGTCTCATGTATTCATTGTCTGATTCATTAATATCGGCTCTGATATATATAGTTAATATGGCACCGTCTCTGATACCCTGTATGAAGATACCATTAGCTATCTTTACCCAAAATTCCTCCCTTGACACTGCCAGCGCGAGCCGAGTGTCCTGCGAGGATCGTATTAGATCCCGTGTGGCCCAGGCATTATAGACATTTATGGATGAGAATACCATGAAAGTTTGAAACTAAACTCATCAATCCAGACAATGGAGGTGTCAGTCTCTATATCCAGCAAAGAATTGACTGGGTATGTTATCCCTTTAAAAGTGTGTAATTTTAAAGGGATGGTCCGGAACTTAGATTTTAGGCAATAGAAATAAAAGGAAGATAGTTACTAACAGAGGCAACTACCTACCTGTTCTACCCGGCATCGGCACATAGTGGTTACCAACTTCTCTTGCCGCCAGTGTCTCTTCTTCTTCCGGGCTGCTCTGTTGACGGGGCATGACTGCCAGCATCTTGCTGATTGACGGCCAGCTCCTGCAGTTTGGCACCGGCTGTCAATCAGCATGAAATCGGCACTCACGCCCTGTCGAAAGCGTCGAGCAGAAAATGAGCCACGGCTCTGTTGACGTGACGTCAGCGGAAGCTGCTGAATTGCTGGCAGGAGCAATCTGTGACCGCTCTGTGACGACGCCGGGCACAACAGGCACAAAACCCAAAAAATTACAGGAGAAAATTGTTTGCACCTTTCCAAAATTGTGGGTTAACAACATTGTTTCAAGTATTTGATGCTCATTCAAACTCACCAGTGGCAAGTAACAGGTGTGGGTAATATGAAAATCACACCTGAAATAATGTAAAAAGGGGAGAAGTTGACTGAATCGTTGCATTATGTGTCTGTGTGTGCCACACTAAACATGGAGAACAAAAAGAGGAGAAGAAAACTGTCTGAGGACTTGAGAACCAAATTTGTTGAAAAATATCAACAAGCTCAAGGTTACAAGTTCATGTACAGAAATCTTGATTTTCCTTTAGCCATAGTGCACAACGTAATCAAGACGTTTACAACCTATGGCGCTGTAGCTAATCTCCCAAGATGTGGACAGCAGATAAAAATTGATGAAATATTGCAATGAAGGATAGTGGATAAGCCACCCCAATCAAGATCCAGAGAAATTCAAGATGTCCTGCAGGCTCAGGGGGCATCAGTGTTAGAGCAAACTATCTGTCCACATTTGAATGAAATTAAACGCTATGGCAGGAGACCCAGGAGGACCCCACTGCTGACACAGAGACATAAAAAAGTTAGACTGCAGTTTGCCAAATTGTAGGGGAGAAGGGAAAGTGTCTTGTGAACAGATGAGACGAGTAGAATTTTTTTTGGTAAAGCACATCACTCCACTGTTTATCGAAAATGGAAATGAGGCCTACAAAGATAAGAACACAATACCTACAGTCACATATGGTGGAGGCTCAAATATGTTTTGGGGTTCTTTTGCTGCCTCTGGCACTGAGTGCCTTGACTGGGTGTAAAGCATTATGAAATCTAAAGGTTACGAAGGGATTTTGGGTTGCAATGTAATTCCCAGTGTCAAAAAGCTGGGTTTGTGTCCTACATCATAGGTATTCCAGCAGGACAATGACCCCAAACATACTTCAAGAAGCACAAGAAATGGACAGAATACACAATACTCTGTGTGTGGAATATATCATACTGTTTTTAGGGACTGTGGGAGATCTCATACTGTCTGAGGGTGGCTGTGAGAAGAATCATATCATGTGGGGGGAGGGGGCACCATTCTGTGTGTGGAGAGGTGTAGTGGCATCGTACAGTGTAGGTGCCTGTGGAGTCATCATACTGTATGAAGGTAGCTTTGGGATTTCATACTGTGCTTAGAAGGCTAGAGGGGCATCACATAGTGTGGGGTGGGCTGTGAAGGGATCACTTAGTGTAGGGTGAGCTGTGGAGGCATTGTACTGTGTGGGGGACTGTGGGGTCATGTACTATAGGGACATCATCCTGTATGGGGGCAAAGTTTTGGCATTCTACTAGTAGTGTGTGGGCAGCATCATACTATATAGGGGGCACAGAAAGGGGCATGAAAGCAGTACCATACTATGTACACATTTAACTGTGGACTGGGCAAGGTCAGGGAAGCAACATAGCATAAAACAAAAATTACTTAGGAAATGAAGGACATATACTATCTGTCATAGTTGAGTCGTAAAAAGAAAGTACATTGCTCTGTATACAAACACTCATACAACCAATGCAGGAACGTTGCCAAAAGCAACCAATGTCGTCAGGAGATATTGTTATTAATAACCAATCAGATGACAGTTTACATTTTTAAACCTGCACTGATGAAATGAAAGCTGGAATCTGATTGGTTATAATACTGAACATACACACACATGCAGCCTACTGTATGGGATAAACTATAAAGTGCCCATTCATATTAAAGGAGCAGTTTATAAATAATTAATCTTTTCACTGTACACGTCATCCCATAAGAATTTTTCATCTTATCGATGTGCCTCAATACAAACAGGTTCAATGTACAGTGCTCGCACATGTCTGTCATAAGGCCCTGAGGGGTAAATAGAGCGAAAGTGGAAAGTATATATCCAGGCAGTGTCCGGATGTAAACTAAGTTACCTAGAAAGCCCGAGCACCGAGCTTTGTGTATAGGGGCCTACAGGGGTGGTCCCAATTATGGCAACCAGACATCATAGTGAAGGGTCCGCCACTGGATCTCTATAGACCCCATATATCTTTGCAGTAAATAAACGTAGCTGGGTGTGAATGCCCAAGACAATAATTAATATTTTATGTCTACAACTCTTACGCAAACCTATGTGTCGCCATGGCTACAGTCAACATACATATCCAGCCTAGTACCACAGTTCATGCTCTGCCATCCATCCCCTAACATGTATATGCCCTGATGAAGCCTCAGGCGAAACACAAGGTGCAGACGGATATCTGATTCTCACTTTCTCCCTGGTATTTTTTACTTCTTTAACAATTTGGTTTGTTTTGGCTAACATTTTGTTAGGTGACATGTTTTTTATTATTTCATTTTTTCACATTATGTACAGTGTGCTTTGCTATTTTATTTTCAACACGGTTTGCTTATATCCTTATTTGCACTGATGTTCATGCAATTTTGGTATCTTTTGTCCTTCACTTCCTGCTTGCCTAGGTGGTTTTTACTATATATATATATATATATATATATATATATATATATATATATATATATGCATACATACACCGTGTATATGTAGGTTTTTTATGTGTATGGTGAAGTAAAGATTATTAATTTTAGTCGTGTATCCTGCACATATTGTTTCTTTGGTGTTCTAATGTATGTCTATCACATGGACAACATTTTTGGGACATGTGACTTGTTTTTTGGATTCAGGTTCCTCATTCAGTTCAATTGTCCTAAGTATTTACCATCCAGCCCCATTGCCTCTGGTGTATAACATCCGACCCCCTCACTGTGCCATCTGACTTAAGGCTGGGGTCACACATAGCGACGCACCAACGATCCCACCAGCAATCCGATCTGGTAGGGATCGTTGGTGCGTCGCTACATGGTCGCTGGTGAGCTGTCAATCAGGCAAATCTCACCAGAGACCAGCCATCAGCCACCAGTGACTCGTGTAACGATGCTGCGCTTGGTAACCAGGGTAAATATCGGGTAACTAAGCAAAGCGTTTTTGCTTGGTTACCCGATATTTACCCTGGTTACCAGCATACACCGCTTACAGGCTGCTAGCGCTGGCTCCCTGTATAAGTAGCTAGTGTACACATCGGGTTACTAAGCAAAGCGCTTTGCTTAGTTACCCGATATTTACCCTGGTTAAGAGCGTACGCTGCTTATACAGAGCCGGCGCTCGTTGGTCTCCTGCAGTCCAACACGCCGATGCGTGTTGCACAGCGGGAGACCAACAAGCAAAAAATGAACCAGAACAGTGTGTAACGATCAGCGATTTCACAGCAGGGGCCAGGTCGCTGCTTAGTGTCATACACAGCGAGATCGCTGATGAGGTCACTGGTACGTCACAAAACCTGTGACTCAGCAGCGATCTCGCTAGCGATCTCGCTATGTGAGAAGTACCCCTAACTTACATGTGTGACACAATAGCTGGTGGTAAAGAGCTCACTGATACCAGCGCAAATACTGCTCCCCATCAAGAACTTCATGGCCAAGCAGCAGGAGCAGCCGTACATCACCAAGCACAATGCCGAGCCGTACATCACCAAGCACAATGCCAAGAGTCGGATGGCGTGGTGTAAAGCCACCACCACTGGAGGAAACGTCTTCTGTGCAGTGATGGATCACACTTTTTTATCTGATGTCTGATGGACGAGTCTGGGTTTGGTGAACATTACCTGCCTGACTGCATTGTGCCCGCTGTACAGTTTGGCGGAGGAGAGATAATATTATGAAGGTGTTTTTTAGGCACCAGCTTTGGATCCTTAGTTTCAACTCAGGAAAATCTTAATGATTCAGAACAAGACACTGTGGACAATTGTAGCTTTCAGCTTTGTGAGAACAGTTGGAAGAAGGCCAATTTTCTGTTCCCCATGAACACAAAGTACGATCCATAAAGATACAGGGCAGGGTTCCTCAAAGATTTAACTCCAAAAATTGTAGAAAGTTGCATAATTTTGGGCAAAAATGTTGAGATTTTGCCATTGTTGCCCCAGTTTCTACCAGATCGGAAAAAAATGGGTGAAGCTGGGAGGGATTGGGCACCGTGGGGTCTAATTCATGACAAGGAATGGTTCCTTACACCAGATATATTACTCTAATCCAGTGTTTCTCAACTCCAGTCCTCAAGTCCCACCAAGAGATCATGTTTTCAGGATTTCCTCAGCATTGCATAGGGAATAAGTCTATCATCTGTGCAATACTAAGGAAATCCAGAAAACCTGACCTGTTGGTGGGTCTTGAGGACTGGAGTTCAGAAACACTGCTCAAGTCCATAGAGTAAGTCCCTGGTGTGCACCTCTTCATGAACTTCATGAATCAAGAGCTTCCAACTACTACATACTCCCTCATCAAGACCAAAAGAAAATCACCAGTCTTGATGAATCAGGACCATTGTTGGGGGAGTTTGGTGTGGAAGAACATGAAATAAATAGAGACTGTGAGCCTAGCCCTCCTTCCAACATTGGTGTCTGACCTAAAAAAAATGCTCTTCTGGATGAATGGGCAAAAATGACCACCAACACCTCCAAAGTCTTGCCGGAAACCTTCCAAGAAGAGTGGGAGCTGTTATAACTGCAAAGGACCAACCCTATGTGAATTACTTTGGATTTAGAATGAGACGTCATGCTCCTCTAGATGTAGTACCCTACACATTACCCTTATGACATTTCATTCTAAAGCCAATAGTTTTGATAAAATCACAGTTTAATCAGCAGGAGATTATCACTAGAGGCCTAGTAAATCTGCTTCCATGTAGTGCTCTATATTCATGAGCTCGGTGTGGGTTCCCATCGGGTTCTCCAGCTTTCTCCCACACTTCAAAGACATGCTGATAGGGATTTTAAATTGTGAGCCCCACGGTGATCACAATGTTTTTAAAGGCTTCGGAATTAATGGCACGTGAGAAAAAAATGCTTTTTGTGTTCATAGAAAAAGTCTTAGATCTTTGAGTTCAGTTCATTTTGTGAAAAATGGGAGCAAAATCAAAAGGGTCTAGTTCATATTTTTTGTTCAGTCAATATGAGGCCGGTTACAGACGTCCGTGTTTTAGGTACATGTGACATCCGTTTTTAACATGTTATTCTCTGGAGTTACACACATGTCTGAGTTTTCACACGGACTGTGTGACCCCGCGTGATCCCCACGCACACACAGAGACATGTTCGTTTTTTCTCCAGCATCACGGGTGTCACACGGATCTCACACTGATGTGAAACGTGTGACACGTGTCATAGAAAACACGTGTCTTTGTAATAAAAAAAATTTCTATATTCACCTGTATCCAGCGCTGTTTTCTTCGGCTCTGCTGTCTCCAGCTCCTGACCGCCGCTCATTATACTCATTGAATATTCACTGCACCTTGGACCTGGAAGCCGGATCATAGCCCGAGGACAGCATCGCTGAGGACAGCATCGTCAAGGACAACATTGCTGGGGACAGGTTAGTATTCAGCAAGCAGTGTGTGTGCAGTGACGTACAGGAGGTCATCCAAGTTCCCAATGAACTCTAATGAACCTGTGATGTCACCATTATGACACCCGCTGTAGCGTGGGTATCGCGGGGGTGTCATCAGAGTTCATTGGGAACTTTGATGACCTCCTGGACGTCACTGCACACACACTGCTTGCTGAATACTCACCTGTCACCGGTGATGCTGTCCCCTGCGATGCTCTGGCTTCCATGTCCGAGGTGCAGTGAATATTCAATGAGAATAATTAGCTGGGGTCAGAAGCAGGAGACAGCAGAGCCGAAGAAAACAGCGCTGGATACACGTGAATATAGAAAATCTTTTTATTACAAATCCCAGTGTTTTCTCCGGAACATGTCACACGTATGCAAACACAGATGTCACAAGTATGACACCCGTATGAAACCGGCCTCAGAGTGGCTTTTTATTGTGATCAGCCTAAGGCGCACCTGTGTAATAATCATGTTGTCTAAAAGGCATCTTGATATGTCACACCTGTGAAGTGGATGGATTATCTCTGCAAAGGAGAAGTGCTCATTTAACACAGATTTACACAAATTTGTGACCAATATTTGTTTTGTGTGCATAGAAAAAGTCTTAGATCTTTAAGTTCAGCTTTATATTTTCGTTCAGTATATGTGTATACAGTGGGGAAAATAAGTATTTGATACGCTGCCGATTTCACAAGTTTTCCCAACTACAAAGAATGGAGAGGTCTATAATTTTTTTTATCAAAGGTACACTTCAACTGTGAAACAGAATCCAAAAAAACCCCCGGAAAATCACATTGTATGATTTTTAAATAATTAATTTGCATTTTATTGCATGAAATAAGTATTTGATCATCTGGAAACCAACAAGAATTCTGGCTCTCACAGAGTTGTTATTTTTTCAATAAGAAGCTCCTACTCTGCACTCATTACCTGTACCAATTGCATCTATTTAAACATGTTACCTGTATTAAAGACACCTGTCCATACACTCAATCAATCACACTCCAACCTCTCCACCATGGCCAAGACTAAAGAACTGTCTAAGGACACCAGGGACAAAATTGTAGACCTGCACAAGGCTGGGATGGGCAACAGGACAATAGGCAAGCAGCTTGGTAAGAAGGCAACAACTGTTGGCACAATTATTAAAAAATAGAAGAAACACAAGATGACTGTCAATCTTACTCGGTCTGTGGTTCCATACAAGATCTCACCTCATGGGGTAAGGATGATTCTGAGAAAAGTCATTAATAAGACAAGAACTACATGGGACTACCTGGTCAGTGACCTGATTAGAGCTGGGACCACAGTCTCAAAGATTACAGTTGTTAGTAACACAATACACTGCCATGGATTAAAATCTTATAGATCCCCCTGCTCACGACAGAACATGTCTAGGCCCGTTTGAAGTTCCCCAATAACCATCTGGATGATCCAGAGGAGGCATGGGAAAAGGTCATGTGGTAAGATGAGCCCAAAATAGAACTTTTTGGTACCAACTTCACTTGAAATGTGGAATGGAAGAAGGATAAATAAAACCCCAAGTACACCATCTTAACCGTGAAGCATGGAGGTGGAAACATCATACTTTGAGGGTGCTGTTTTGCAAAATGGACAGGACGACTGCACCGTATTGAAGGGAGGATAGATGGGCTCATGTATCGTGAGATTTTGGTCAACAACCTCGTTCTCTCAGTTAAAGCATTGAAGATGCGTCATGGCTGGGTTTTCCATCATGATAATAACCCAAAACACAGAGCCAGGGCAACTTCCGTAAGAAGCATTTTTAGGTCCTGGAGTGGCTTAGCCAGACTCCAGACCTGAACCCAATAGAAAACCTTTGGAGGGAGCTGAAACTCAATGTTACCCAGCGACAGACCCGAACCCTGAAAGATCGGGAGAAGATCTTGTATGGAGGAGTCACCAAAATAAATCCCTGCTGCAGTGTGTGCAAACCTGGTCAAGAACTACAGGAAACGTCTGACCTCTGTAACTGCAAACAAAGGTTTCTACCAAATCTGTTTTTCTATTGTATCAAACACTTATTTCATGCAAAAAAATGCTAATTAATTATTTAAAAATCATACCATGAGATTTTCTGGATTTTTTTTTACAGATCTCATCATTCTTTGTAGGTCGTAAAACTTGTGTATCAAATCCTTATTTTCCCCACTATCTATCTATCTATCTATCTACCTATCTATATCTATATATATATATATATATATATATATATATATATATATATATATATATATATATATATACATACACACGTATATTAGAGATAAAAGAATCAATTTGCAGGTCCCTGGTCGGGTGGCCAGGTCGGTACTCCTTGGCCATTGTACGAGGGCACCGAGAATCGCCTCCTACCTCCTACCTATTCGCGGCTCTTTTTTTGATTCGCCATGTTTGGGGTGAGGCGATCTTAGTTGGTGGTGCCTGTCTTTTTTTATGTTTGTCGTCCTTCATTAGCCACCTAGTGTGACGTTGTGTGTGTGTCACACCACACCGACGATGTCGCATCAGTCTGGCTAAACAGAAGAGAACCCAAGGATGTCGTCTGGTAGGAGGCAGTTCTCGGGGCTTCCCATGCAGGAGGCAAGGAATACTGACCTGTTCGCTGATATCTACATACACACATATTCCTTAGATAAGATATTGGTCCAGCACTTTGTCAGTTTGAACCTCAAAGTGAACTTAGGGCTCAGTGGTTAGCACTGCACTCTTGCAGCGCTGGGGTCCTGGGTTCAAATCCCACCAAGGACACCATCTGCAAGGAGTTTATATGTTCTCCCCGTGTTTGCGTGGGTTTCCTCCCACATTCCAAAAACATACTCATAGGGAACCTAGATTGTGAGCCCCAATGGGGACAGTGTTGCCAATGTATGTAAAGCGCTGCGGAATTAACAGTGCTATATAAGTGAATAAATAATAATAATAACTTACCCTTGGAATTGTTTTGAAAATATTAAATTGTGATGTGGACACTTAGGCACCAAATTTCTTAATCATAAAAGAACATCACATAATTCCATTAACACCACACAATCCCCTAGAGATATTACATTCTGCATGAATCGCTTTCAATCACCAGACAAAGCCGAACCAGTGATCATAGGGAAATGCTGATCACGCCGACACTAAAAAAAATAAATAACCCTTTGTAATCCGCCCGATACATTTCCTGCATTTTAAGTCACAAGTTGTGATTTTTGAAAAGTTGAGCAGACACTTTCCCCTTCCCTTTCTGCCCTTACCCCTGCTGTCTGTCTCTGGCCGCTCTTCCTCGATGGCTCAGGGCTTTCTGGGACCGGCAGCCTGGCTTCTCTGCAGATCTTTATTGTTATTTCTTTTGACAGCCTCCCAAGCTTCGTCCTAGTCCCACCTACCCGTGATGCTGAGCCAAAGTGCATTGACTTCAGATAGAACTGGAGCACACCCCTTAAAGGGACAGTGGATAAATGCACAGCGTCACATTTATCCATTTATTCTCACTGGTCCTCGAAATTTAAAATCATTCCGTCCTAGCTAAAATAAAAAGGTTTTGGTACCGTGTTAGTCAGTTGAAAAATGATTGATTGTTCTCAGTGAGAGAAACAAAATTAAAATTTTGCAGTTGTGATCCCTTTTAATGGCTAACTAAAATAAAATATATGATGATGTTATTAAGCAAGCTTTCGAGACATCTCAGGTCTCTTCCTCAGGCATGGTATGACAAAATGTGCTTTTACTATGCATCGCTCTGCCCTGTTTTGTGTATATATTTGTGTTTCTTCAGATATTTTGTCATACCATGCCTGAGGAAGAGACCTGAGATGTCTCGAAAGCTTGCTTAATAACATCATCATATATTTTATTTTAGTTAGCCATTAAAAGGTATCACAACTGCAAAATTTTAATTTTGTTTCTCTCACTGAGAGCAATCAATCATTTGTCCTAGCTATAATGGAAATCAGGTCTCTGATCATTTCTAACTAGTGATGAGCGGGCACTGCCATGCTCGGGTGCTCAGTACTCGTAACTAGTGATGAGCGGGCACTACCATGCTCGGGTGCTCAGTACTTGTAACTAGTGATGAGCGGGCACTACCATGCTCGGGTGCTCAGTACTCGTAACTAGTGATGAGCGGGCACTACCATGCTCGGGTGCTCAGTACTCGTAACTAGTGATGAGCGGGCACTACCATGCTCGGGTGCTCAGTACTCGTAACTAGTGATGAGCGGGCACTGTCATGCTCGGGTGCTCAGTACTCGTAACTAGTGATGAGCGGGCACTACCATGCTCGGGTGCTCAGTACTCGTAACTAGTGATGAGCGGGCACTACCATGCTCGGGTGCTCAGTACTCCTAACTAGTGATGAGCGGGCACTACCATGCTCAGGTGCTCAGTACTCGTAACTAGTGATGAGTGGGCACTACCATGCTCGGGTGCTCAGTACTCGTAACTAGTGATGAGCGGGCACTACCATGCTCGGGTGCTCAGTACTCGTAACTAGTGATGAGTGAGCACTACCATGCTCATGTGCTCGGCACTTGTAGCTAGTGATGAGTGAGCACTACCATGCTCGAGTGCTTGGTACTTATAACTAGTGATGAGCGGGCACTACCATGCTCGAGTGCTTGGTACTCGTAGCTAGTGATGAGTGAGCACTACCATGCTCGGGTGCTCGGTACTCGTAGCTAGTGATGAGCGGGCACTACCATGCTCGGGTGCTCGGTACTCGTAACTAGTGATGAGCGGGCACTACCATGCTCGGGTGCTCAGTACTCGTAACTAGTGATGAGCGGGCACTACCATGCTCGGATGCTTGGTGCTCGTAATGAGCAGTTAAACGTTCAGAAAGGAGAGACTCGTGTACCGAGTATAATGGAAGTCAATGGTGCTGTTCAATCATCACTAGTTATGAGTACCAAGCATCCGAGCATGGTAGGATAGTGCTCGCTCATCACTTTACGAATACCGACCATCTGAGCATGGTAATGCTTGCTCATCACTAGTTGCGAGTAACAAGCATTGTAGTGCTTATTTATCATTAATTACGAGTATCGAGCATGGTAGTGCCCACTCATCACTAATAAACATGTAAGCTAGGCTCGAACAAACATCCATCTTTTTGCTATATGGAAAGGGGAGCGAGCTGCTGCCAGATATCTCTATGGGTGCTGATATCCCTCCTGAGTTAGCAGGACAAGTTGCTGAGGGTCCCACCGATACTGAGAATGGGACTGTGAAGTACCCCAACTGAATGGAGCGCAGGTTGAGCAATCATTGTCAATGTCACTGCCAAACTCTGTACTCTACTACCCAGCATGCCCAACCTAACATCTGATGAAGGGTTAGGAGACCCCCATAAACATTAGATGGTTGTCAAGACCTGACAAAATTAATTGACGATCAACAATGTGCATGGACATCTATCCCAACAGTGTATGTAGTTTTGCAGCTCATCCCCATTCACTTCAAAGGACCTCAGCTGCAATACCAGACTGATCCTATGGGTCGGGGTGGAGCTGTTCATGGAAGAAAAAAGCCATGTTTTCTTAATCCTCTACAGCCTCTTTCACTGACTACAGTAGACAAGCTGCCATCAATGAAGGTGATAAGCAATACCAAGATCGGAAATTAGATATAATTTTAAGGGAATCTGTCATCAGGTTGTTGCCACTTAACCTAAGAGCAGCATAATGTAGAGACAGAGACCCTGATTCCAGCGATGTGTCCCTTACTGTGCTGCTTGCTGATGTTTTGCTAATATCAGTGTTTTATCAGCAGGAGATTATCACTAGAGGACTGGAAAATCTGTGGTGATGTAGTCCTCCATATTTATGAGCTCTGTGGAACCCCGCCCCCACCATTGAATGGCTGCTTTCTGGCCATGCACAGTGTACACCGAAAGCAGCTAATCAGTGGTGTGGGAGGGGTTATACAGGAGTTCAGCATTGGGAGAATTGGTAGATCTGCAGCAGATAAAACTGTGATTTTATCAAGTAGCTCAATAAGTGACACATCGCTGGATTCAGGTTCTCTGCTCCTATGCTGCTCTCATACTGGGTAGCAAAAACTTAGTCACCGATTCCTTTTGAACAGGGTGAATCATAGGCAAGAGCTGAGAGCTGCTGCAAAGAGAGGTTCTTGTTCCTTGCGACAACCCCTTTTGCCAAAAGCTAAGATCTCATGATAATCCTTCCAGGCATGACTTTTCCCCAGAACACAATGAATGCAGAGAAAAGGTCACTGAATGAAACTCAAGAATTGTGTTTTGTTGATTTTTTTCTGAATAGACGAACAAAGCAAAACTGGAGATTAAATGTGAAAGTGCAGAGTGTGTAAAAAAAGTATAGTGCGCTCCATTCATCTCAGTGGTTCACAAAGCAAATGTTCAAAACCCCTATTAGGAAATTAAGAGGTCCTCATCTCCTGGTTAGAGTTAAAAAGTTGTCGAGGGCCTATCCTGTCCTGCATTTCACAGATATCCCATTAACTTGAATGGACATGATGTAATACACAATTTCCCCTGGAGCTGACAGAATATTAAAGACGTTCAGCAGGGTTCTTAACAGATAGTGATGATCCCAGCAGAAACTCTCAGACACCTCACCAGACCAAGTAAGACAAGCTATAGCTGGCATAGGAGGAAGGACCCAGCCAGTATATAAAGGTGGGGAGCAGATGTGATTGATCACCTGTGGTGAGGGAGCCTAAGACATCAAACAATCAGACTAGCAGAGATTCACACGTTAGCCTGCCTATGAATCAGCACACATCAGGTTGATGCCCGAGTCTGCCTGTGTTGCTCCCAGACACCACAGAATTTCTCAGGCGGAGTGTCAGAATCTGCAATCTGAACAGGACCTGACGCCGCCATTAGTGAAAATCGTCGTGTGACAGTGACCATGGTTTTCCTTTTCCAGATGTTTTAGCCTAATCCCTCATTTGCAACTTTGATGAAATGCTGTAAAAAAAAAATTGCTCCACCAAATCTTTCTGTTTTTGTTTACTTGAGAGAGGAGATGAAAAAATATCCAGTGTAACCCTTGACTTCCATGATTAAGGCGGTAACCCGAAACGCGCAAGTCTGTACCTACGACACTGTATGTGCAGTGCCTATTGCTGTCCCTGTATTTTTAAGTTTAATAAAAGCGACTTTTTATCTATTTGAAAGTCCAAGGATTACACTTGATTTTTTTTTACTCCTCTCTCAAATGTCTCATAATTGCTCCAACCAGATCTGTACGTGACCCATTTGGAATTGGCCTTTTCCGGGACAGCAACATGGTGGTGGCACAGTAAAAGCATCTGTTACGGGGGGCTGTCTGATAATAACCGAAAGGAGTATCAGACAGTCAGGGTCCACCGTGCAAAGACTCTGCTGCAGACTATGGCAGAGTGCAATACCTCTGTTAACTCACAGAAGGATATAATAAGTAAGTAAAGCAATTCCTCCCTTACTTGGAGGGTGTGTGGAATGATCTCTGTTAACAATCACAGAGACAAAGGCAATGTGTGCGAAATGGCACCTACCTAGGTCCGCTCTTCTAGTGGTGCAAAAGAGACGAACAGCAGCGTAAGCCGCACAAAGCTCCTACCTGCGTTCGCTCCACTAGTGTGCGAGGACACGAACCACTAGATATGGCACCTGCCTAGGTCCGCTCTTCTAGTGGTGCAAAAGAGACGAACAGCAGCGTAAGCCGCACAAAGCTCCTACCTCTGTTCGCTCCCCTAGTGTGCGAGGATACGAACAACTGCCAGACGCAGTATAAGGAACGTTACCCTAGCGGCAACGTCCACCTACGAGTAGAATCACAAGGCCCAGCCAGACCATGTGCCTCAGGCACCTGCCTATGTCCGCTCCCCTAAGAGGTAAGGATACGGACAGCAGCCGAAGCTGTAAGGTATAAGAATGCTACCCTGCCGGTAGCGCTCACCTAGCATAGACAGAGGAATGCCTAGAGGAACGCGCACAGAGCGTCTACTCATATGCATGAACCAAGAGGACTGAGCACCATGCGGCGTGTGTCAGGGTCTTATATAGACTCTGTGCCTCATCCAAGATGGAGGACACCAGAGCCAATCCGCTGCCAGAACGACAGGAGTGACGTCATGCTGGCCTATCACCGAGCAAGACGTCACAAGCACATGACCAGCGACCAATCGGCATAGAAGGTGTCAGAGACATGTGACCTCGTGTCAGCGATGATGTCACCCACACATGTGCAATGGCTCCAAGATTGGACTTAGTCTCCAGCGCTCGCACATGTGCAGTAGCACGAAATCTGGACTTAGTCTCCAGCGCTCGCACATGTGCAGTAGCACGAAATCTGGACTTAGTCTCCAGCGCTCGCACATGTGCAGTAGCAAGAAATCTGGACTTAGTCTCCAGCGCTCGCACATGTGCAGTAGCAAGAAATCTGGACATAGTCTCCAGCGCTCGCACATGTGCAGTAGCAAGAAATCTGGACATAGTCTCCAGTGCTCGCAGCAACCGTAACAGTACCTCCCCCTCAAGGGCCCCCCTCCCGGCGACGCAGGTAATCGGCAACTAAGTCGGGAGCATGGACAGCCTCCTCAGGCTCCCAAGAGCGATGTTCCGGGCCATAGCCCTCCCAATCTATCAAGAAGAACCTGCGCCCTCTAACCATCTTAGAACCAACTATGGCTCGTACCTCATAGCTAGAGCGAGAGGAATCAGAGGCAGGAGAGTGCACTTCACGAGCGTGAGGTAAAATAGCCGGCTTTAGCAGTGAGACATGGAATTTGTCATGAATCCTAAGATGGACAGGTAACTTCAATTGATAGACTACAGGATTTACCTGTCGAAGAACCTCATAAGGACCCAGGAAGCGAGGAGCAAATTTGACAGAGCTCACTCTAAGTCTCACGTGTTTTGCAGAGAGCCACACAAAGTCCCCTGGAGAAAAGACAGGAGCCGGGCGACGAAACCTATCGGACACCGTCTTCATACGGTCCTTAGCTGCTTGGATCGACTCTTGAGTCCGATCCCAAACCTCTCTGGCATTAGTTGCCCAGTCGGCCACAAGAGGAGGAGGTGCAGCAGCGGGAAACGGTACCGGTACCCTAGGATGTTGCCCATTATTGAGTACGAACGGTGTCTGCCCAGTGGCCTCAGCCAGCGAATTGTTAAGGGCAAATTCTGCCCAGGGTAGGAGGGAGGACCAGTTATCGTGGTTCTCAGCAACAAAGTGTCGAAGGTATATAATCATAGATTGATTGGTACGTTCAACCAAACCATTAGTCTCCGGATGGTATGCCGAAGAGAGATTCAACTCAATTTGCAGAAGGCTACAAAGATCTCGCCAGAAACGGGAAGTAAATTGCGGGCCTCTATCACAAATGATACGATCTGGCATCCCGTGAAGCCTAAAGACATGCTTGAGGAATAGTTTGGCTAGTACCCTGGAAGATGGGATTCTCGATAACGGTACGAGATGAACCATCCGGGAGAAATGGTCCGTAATGACCCACACAAATCTATGTCCCTGTGAACATGGAAGATCACCCACAAAGTCCATGCCTACCACCTCCCATGGTCTATCTGGCACTGGTAAAGGATGCAAGAGCCCAGCCGGTCTCTGCCGTAATGGACGGTTGCGAGCACACGAGTAGCAGGAACCGACATATCTCTTGACGTGGCTGGCTAAGTGTGGCCACCAATACCACCTCTCCAGTAACTCTCGTGTCCGCCTAATACCAAAATGCCCACCCACCTTTGAGGTGTGGGCCCATGACAGTATATCATTCTGTCGATCAGGCGGAACAAAGGTCTTGCCCGGTGGGATTTGGTCTAACGTCACAGGGGAGAGCGTATGAAAAACCCTGGGGGGAAGGATAAGACGAGGTTCGTCAATCTCTTCCTGGGTAGAAAGCATAGAGCGAGACAGGGCGTCTGCCTTGTTATTCTTACTCCCAGACAGATAGTTGATGGAGAAGTGAAAGCGGGAGAAAAACAAGGACCAGCGGGCTTGGCGAGGATTCAGACGCTGAGCGGTTTGTAAGTACGTCAGATTCTTATGGTCTGTATAGACCTGGAAAGGATGTTTCGCTCCATCCAGCAAGTGACGCCACTCCTCCAAGGCTAATCTCAAGGCGAGCAGTTCCCTATCCCCAATGGTATAGTTTCTCTCTGCCGGTGAAAAGGTTTTAGCAAAGAAGAAACACGGCCTTTTTCTACCTGCACCGTTCTTTTGATACAAGACCGCACCAGCACCCACTGAAGAGGCATCAACCTCTAAGAGGAAGGGCTTATTCTCATCGGGTCTTTGAAGAACGGGAGCAGTTGAAAAGTGTCTTTTTACTGCCTCAAAAGCCTGAGATGTCTCAGTAGACCAGGCTTTGGGATTAGCACCTTTCTTAGTCAAGGCCACCAAAGGGGCCACCAAAGTAGAAAAATGGGGTATGAACTGCCTGTAATAATTTATGAATCCTAAGAAGCGTTGCACCGCCTTCAAGGAATGAGGTTCGGACCATTGCAGGACAGCAGAGAGCTTCGCAGGATCCATAGCCAGACCCTCTTGTGAGATAATGTAACCCAAAAAAGGCAATGAGGACTGCTCGAATACACATTTCTCGAGTTTAGCAAACAATGAGTGCTCCCTTAAACGGGAAAGGACACGAACGACATCCTGACGATGAGTCTCCAGATCAGGAGAAAAAATCAGGATGTCGTCCAGATACACCACTACTGAGGATAACAGTAAATCCCTGAACACATCGTTTACGAAGTCCTGAAATACTGCGGGTGCATTACATAACCCAAAAGGCATGACGAGGTATTCATAGTGACCGTCTCGGGTGTTAAAAGCGGTCTTCCATTCGTCACCCTTTCGAATTCGTACCAAGTTATACGCACCCCGCAGATCCAACTTCGTAAAAACTTGAGCTCCTCTCAGTCTGTCAAAGAGCTCCGAAATTAAAGGTAATGGGTATTTGTTCTTTATTGTGATTGCGTTGAGACCCCTGTAATCTATGCAGGGACGCAAATCACCCTCTTTCTTCCGAACAAAGAAAAACCCAGCTCCCGCGGGAGAGACAGACTTACGAATGAACCCCTTCTCTAAACTCTCTCTTATATAGGTCGACATGGCCTCCGACTCAGGTATCGACAGGGGGTAAACCCTGCCTTTAGGTGGAACCGAACCTGGGATAAGGTCTATGGCACAGTCATACGGCCTATGGGGTGGAAGAACCTCAGCACCCTGTTTGGAGAACACGTCAGCGAAATCCAAATAGGGTGTAGGTATGGGAGAGAGATCAGTTGATGCAACCGCAACGACCTTAGGTGGTAAGGGAAGACATCGGGACTGACATTTCGAACCCCAACTAATAATGCTGTCAGACTCCCAGTCAATGTGAGGAGCATGAGTCCGAAGCCATGGAAGACCCAGAAGGACGTCGTCTATACCCTCAGGCAAAACAAGAAAAGAAATCTCCTCTATGTGACCCTGAGACAGGGAAAGGCGCAAGGGAACTGTCCTCAATGTAATGGAGTCAGACAACATAGTTCCATTAACAACACGGACAGGAATAGGCGCCTCTAACATGATAGAGGGAATATTGTGTCCCTTTACAAATCCTGAGGACACAAAAATCCCGTCAGCTCCGGAATCCACAAAAGCCATAATAGGCCATGTATTCTCAGATAACGAGAGCTGACCTGGGATACAACACTTAGAGGGTGCAGAAGACGTCTCTAGTAACCCCCCTCTAATGGTTACTAGGCCAGGGAGTTTCCCTGACGACTAGGACACTTGTTGGCATAGTGCCCAGCCTGACGACATACGTAACATATAGGAGGACCAGACTTGCGTAGTCTGGAGAACGTATGACCTAACTCCATAGGAGTGGGAGATGTTTCAGATGCTGAGGAAGATGGTAGTGGACCCTCAACAACTGGAATAGCCCAATGCTTAGGGCGTGAGGAAGAGACCTCGAGTCTACGTTCCTTATGGCGTACATCGATCCTCGTTGCAACTGTGATCAAGTCCTCCAGAGAAGCAGGGACCTCACGAGTAGCAAGGGCATCCTTGACATAGCCTGCCAACCCTCTCCAGAAGATAGGAATCAACACCTTCTCTGGCCAATCTAGTTCTGCCACCAGAGTTCTAAAAGCAATGGCATAAGAACTAGTGGATAACGAACCCTGAGATAGATCTAACAGTCTCAGGGCCGCATCATGGGTAACCTGCGGACCCATGAATACCGCCTTAAGAGCATCAAGAAAGTCTTGATGTCTCAGAGTAACCACATCAGAGCGCTCCCATAGGGGAGTCGCCCATTCTAAGGCTTTGTCCTGAAGTAATGAGATGATAAAGCCTACTCTGGACCTCTCCGTAGAGAAGCGAGAAGAGTTGACCTCTAGGTGTATCTGACACTGACTAATGAAACCACGACATGATCTGGCATCGCCAGAATATCTGTTTGGCAGAGCAAGTCGAGGATCATGTGCAGATGTCACCATGGTCTGAGGTTTATCCTCTATACTCTTGAGCCGTGACTCAAGTACTTGTATGTAACGGTGTAACTGCTGATATTCTGCCATAACTGCCAGACCCTTGGCTCAGTCCTAATGTTACGGGGGGCTGTCTGATAATAACCGAAAGGAGTATCAGACAGTCAGGGTCCACCGTGCAAAGACTTTGCTGCAGACTATGGCAGAGTGCAATACCTCTGTTAACTCACAGAAGGATATAATAAGTAAGTAAAGCAATTCCTCCCTTACTTGGAGGGTGTGTGGAATGATCTCTGTTAACAATCACAGAGACAAAGGCAATGTGTGCGAAATGGCACCTACCTAGGTCCGCTCTTCTAGTGGTGCAAAAGAGACGAACAGCAGCGTAAGCCGCACAAAGCTCCTACCTGCGTTCGCTCCACTAGTGTGCGAGGACACGAACCACTAGATATGGCACCTGCCTAGGTCCGCTCTTCTAGTGGTGCAAAAGAGACGAACAGCAGCGTAAGCCGCACAAAGCTCCTACCTCTGTTCGCTCCCCTAGTGTGCGAGGATACGAACAACTGCCAGACGCAGTATAAGGAACGTTACCCTAGCGGCAACGTCCACCTACGAGTAGAATCACAAGGCCCAGCCAGACCATGTGCCTCAGGCACCTGCCTATGTCCGCTCCCCTAAGAGGTAAGGATACGGACAGCAGCCGAAGCTGTAAGGTATAAGAATGCTACCCTGCCGGTAGCGCTCACCTAGCATAGACAGAGGAATGCCTAGAGGAACGCGCACAGAGCGTCTACTCATATGCATGAACCAAGAGGACTGAGCACCATGCGGCGTGTGTCAGGGTCTTATATAGACTCTGTGCCTCATCCAAGATGGAGGACACCAGAGCCAATCCGCTGCCAGAACGACAGGAGTGACGTCATGCTGGCCTATCACCGAGCAAGACGTCACAAGCACATGACCAGCGACCAATCGGCATAGAAGGTGTCAGAGACATGTGACCTCGTGTCAGCGATGATGTCACCCACACATGTGCAATGGCTCCAAGATTGGACTTAGTCTCCGGCGCTCGCACATGTGCAGTAGCAAGAAATCTGGACTTAGTCTCCAGCGCTCGCACATGTGCAGTAGCAAGAAATCTGGACTTAGTCTCCAGCGCTCGCACATGTGCAGTAGCAAGAAATCTGGACATAGTCTCCAGCGCTCGCACATGTGCAGTAGCAAGAAATCTGGACATAGTCTCCAGTGCTCGCAGCAACCGTAACAGCATCAATGCATTACTGACCATAGTATGTACCCACTATGCAAAAGTATGTGCCAACTATGTAGGTGTGCTCAAACAGTAGTGTCTACCCCAGGGCCAGACATGCCATTGGTGCAACGGTACCGCCCCTGCAGCAGTCTGACTGCTTGGATCCGGGGTTGCTGTGACTCGAGGGTCTCCGGACCCGGGGGCTTGCGGCCACTCGAAAATGAAAGGGGGTTATTTACAGGGGATTAGTGTTCGTGACGCCAACCGTGATTCGCAGTAAGGGGAGTACCGCCGCTGCTGATGGGAGTACCCGGGGGAGATGGAGCAGGGCAGCTAGATGAAGTTCCCTCCATGGCTAGGGGAGGCCCCGGGACTCTGGATGGTGGAGTGTAGGGGAGTGTGGTGCAGGCCAGGCGGGCAGACTCAGGGGAGCGCAGCGTACTCACTCAAACCGTGTGGATGTTGGTGCGACCATTAAGCAGACTCTGACACAGGAGTAAACCAAGTCTCTGGGTGCTGCTGCCACTCAGGGGAGCTCGTCCGAGAATCCGTCCCCGTTGGTATTGCTGGCGGTCTGGAGCCTGCCTCCATGCACTTGTGTTTAGACATTTCTGAGTGACCCCTCGGCCTGAAGCTGTCGGGGTCCCGCTCCCTATGGTTAAATAGGGGAACTGAGCTCTCGATGGCTGACACTTGGGATTTCAGTGGGCCGCATAAGCTGGAAAGCCCTATCCCCCTCGTTGTGTTGGTGCCTTCGATCTCTGAGCTCTTGGGGAAAGTTCATAAAGAGATCATCCTCCAGGACAGTCAGGTTGCGTGAAGCTACTCCCTGATCTAGGGTCCAGTACCCTGCAGTGCTCGGTACCGGTCCAGTTACTAGATTTTCTGGTGCCGACCGTTCTCCAAAACTAAGTCTGGGCACCCTTCTCCAATACTCTGTGACTGGGTCTTCGACTCCTCCGGTCCCAGACCACCATCTGTGACCTAACCAGCGTCTCCCAGGGAGCTACAACTCCCTCAGCTCCTCACTCTCTGAGGGCTGCTTCTGATCTATGTCCCTCCCACCAGTCTGCCTGACCCCTAGGCGGGTGGCCCTTTTCCAGCTAGACCACCCACTGGTGTGCCTGACAGGGTGTGGTGTGAGGTGTGGCTAGGATTTGAATGCTGATGGAAGCAATACCAATAGTTAGGATCCCAGAATCATAGAGGGTGAGTTCTGCACCATAAGAGAAAGGAGTGCAGTTCCCCGTGACACCCTGATGAGGTCAGGGGCGTCACACAACCTAGGCCCAAGAGGAAGGGGGTCCATCATCACCTCTAAAGTAGGCATATTTGTGCATTATGATGAGCTATTGGACTGCAAAGGGCCCACTTACACAATAACCCTCTTTCATCTGTGTCTGCTGGTGGTGTGCTCAAACATTAGTGTCTGCCCCAGGTACAGACGTACATTGGTGCAACCTGGGCCCAAGAGGTAAGGGGGCCCTTCGCATCTCTAAAGTAGGTATAATTGTGCATTATGATGAGCTATTGGACTGCAAAAGGCCCACGTGCACATGGGCCCTCTTCCATCTATGTCCTCTGGTGGTTTGCCAATACAATAGATGACTTGATGCCCCCCATTGTGCTACATTGCTCTTCACTCTATGAAGGCTTCATCACTCTTATCAGGTAGGGAGCCAGTTCCAAATAATGGGCCCAGTTGACCCTCTATTGGTCTCAATACCTACAGCACCAACAAGACCGAAAAACAATGCAGGCGTGAAAGAGGTTGGTAACACTGTGGAAAAAAATAAAATAAAATAAAACATTAGTGAAGATGAGCATGTACTATTTGCACCTATATAAGAAAATGCCTAATACTCAACTATTTGTTTACATATTTTAAGGAGGACCTGTCCCTAGGTCAAAAGTGTCAAGTTTTTACTCCTAATTTTTTCCCACTGCTCCCCATATTATGTTGTGGGTTTTTTTTTCTTAATCTGACATACGATTTTAGAGATATTGTCCTTTTTATTTAGATCTAAGGCTTATGGTCTTTACAAGGGGGCGTGGCTCACCAGGTAATTATGCATCATAAGGACACACCCCCGAGGATCCTGTGAGCAACGCCCTCTTGTAAATACAACATAAAGTGGCACTAAAAAAAGGCCTATATTTACGGAATCATATGGCAGATTTAAAAAAAAACAAAAAAAAACCTCAAAAAGTCAACTCTCAGTGTTTTTGTAGCATTTGTCAACAATTCCAATAAATGAAGAAAAAAAACCCCCACAAGTAAAAATGGCACGAAAAAAACGCACACACAAAAACTCGTTTTGTACACAGTTTTTCCTTTAGGCTATGTGCGCACTAGAAATGTAAAGTTTCTCAAGAAAATTTCTTGAGAAACTTCTGGGAGTGAAAGATTTCCGGACCTCCGGAAAAAATCTGCACCAAAACCGCATGCAGATTTGCCGCGGATTTTCCGCGGATTAGCCGCGGAATAGCCGCGAATTTGCCGCGATTTTCCCGCGGGTGGTTCCCTGCGGATTTTGCAGGCTGTACTGCCGAAATCCGCAGGGTACCTGCGGAAAAGAATTGACATGCTCATTTTCTCAAGAAATTTTCTCGAGAAATTCTTCTCAAGGAAATTTCTTGAGAAAAATCCGCACAGTGCGCACAGCTATTTTTTTTTCTCATAGAATTTGCTGGGAAATGTCTGCACAAAGATTGCAGACATTTCTCAAGAAATTTCCGCGGCAAATCCGCGGGTAGATCCGCGGGTAAAACGCACTAGTGCGCACAGAGCCTTAGTTTTTGGTACAGAGGAATCTGCAGCTAATACACCAGGTGCGAACAAATCCTTATTGTTCACCTTCGTTTCTTTGTACTAAAGTATATGATACATATCATAATTAATTTTTAGTCATTTTAAGAGACCAAAAATAATTAAGATTGTATCGAAAGTACCAAAAATTATGCAAATATATTTTTAAATACAATATATTTGATATAAAACCCCAAATAAAATAATTTCACCCACATAAATTTGATACCCGTATAACATGTATTTAGAATAAAAATTGCAATAAAAAACACTGCAAAGAAAATGCAAAAATAAAAACATTAATGTGGAATTATGCACAGATTATAATCCACCATTGTGTTACTTAGTGCAAAAAGTGAATTCTATCTCAGATAAGGGTCAGAGGTAAAAAAATAAATAAAAAAAAATTGAACAGCAACAACTGTCCTTGAGGAAAGTCCAAAGGAAAAAGATAAAAAATATTTTCTTAGGTAAAATTCAGTCATTGTGAAACGCGGTCACTGAATATTTCACATGTACTGTACAACACAGATAATAAGTGCAGGATCAGCTCTCTGCAGAGATAAGTCAGTGCGAGCAATCAATTCAGTTACACAATAAGATAACGAACAAAACATCATTCAGCTCCCATTATTAATTCATGTCATCAATGCTTCAGTGCTCGGCACGGAGAAATGAGGAGGCAATGGACAATAAATGTGAGGCAAAAAAGTAAGGCAAAAATGTGGAGGCCAAAAATGTGAGGTAAAAAAAAATGTGGAGGCAAAAAATGTGAGGTAAAAATGCAAAGTAAATTTGTGAGGTAACACATGTGAGACAAAAATGTGGAAACAAAAAATGTGAGGTAAAAAATGTGAGGTAAAAAATATGGAGGCAAAAAATGTGAGGTAAAAAATGTGACGTAAAAAATGTGAAGTAAAATTGTGAGGTAAAAAATGTGAAGTAAATTGGGAGATAAAAAGTGTGAGGTAAAAAATGTAAGGTAAAAATGTGAGGTAAAAATGTGAGATAAAGATGCAGGGTAAAAATGTGAGGTAAAAAATGTGGAGGCAAAAACTGTGAAGTAAAAAATGTGAGGTAAATAATGTGGAGGCAAAAAATGTGCGGTAAAAAATGTGGAGGCAAAAAATGTGAAGTAAAAAATGTGAGATAAAAATTGTGGAGGCAAAAAATGTGAAGTAAAAAATGTGAGGTAAATAATGTGGAGGCAAAAAATGTGCGGTAAAAAATGTGACGTAAAAAATGTGAAGTAAAATTGTGAGGTAAAAAATGTGAAGTAAATTGGGAGATAAAAAGTGTGAGGTAAAAAATGTAAGGTAAAAATGTGAGGTAAAAATGTGAGATAAAGATGCAGGGTAAAAATGTGAGGTAAAAAATGTGGAGGCAAAAAATGTGAAGTAAAAAATGTGAGGTAAATAATGTGGAGGCAAAAAATGTGCGGTAAAAAATGTGGAGGTAAAAAATGTGAAGTAAAAAATGTGAGGTAAAAAATGTGGAGGCAAAAAATGTGAAGTAAAAAATGTGAGGTAAATAATGTGGAGGCAAAAAATGTGCGGTAAAAAATGTGAGGTAAATTGTGAGATAAAAAGTGTGAGGTAAAAAATGTGAGGTAAAAATGTGAGATAAAGATGCAGGGTAAAAATGTGAGGTAAAAAAATGTGAGGTAAATTGTAAGGTAAAAAATGTGATCTAAAACAATGTGAGGAAAAATGTGAGGTAAAAATGTAAAGTAAAATATGAGGTAAAAGATGTGAGGTAAAATTTGAGTTAAAAAAATGTGAGGTAAAAATTGTGAGATAAAAATGTGAGATAAAGATGCAGGGTAAAAATGTGAGGTAAAAAATGTGAGGTAAATTGTGAGGTAAAATTGTAATCTAAAAAAATGTGAGGTCAAAATTTAAGGTAAAATATTAGGTAAAAAAATGTGAGGTAAAAAATGTGAGGTAAATAATGAGGTAAAAAAGTAAGGCAAAAAATGCAAGGTAAAAGTATGAAGGCCCCATACACATTAGACTACTGATGACCGAAACCGTTGATATCGATATACAGTAAAAATGACCTGAAAATCATAATTCCCTAGGTCACTACAATTATGCAGTAAGGATGAGTGGACCTGGGAAAGTTCAGGTTTTCTGGGTTCGACCGCACTTTAGTTAAAAGTTGGGTTTCGGACCAGGACCGCAAACCCCATATAAGTAAATCGGCATCCAAACTTTGGTGCCCTAAAATGTCTGCAAAATGGTCATAGTAAGGGCAAGGGGGCATCAAAAAGAAGCAAATGGGGTAAGAGAAGGACAGTTGCCATACAAACGTGATAGGGAATAAATACATTTGAAAAATCACATGGGGTCCCATTTATTCTTGATAACCAGGCAAAATAAAGCAGACAGCTGGGGACTAGTATTATGAGGCTGGGAAGGTCCATGGTTATTTGGCCCTTACCAGCCTAAAAATAGCAGCCCACAGCCACCCCAGATGTGGCGCATCCATTAGATGCACCAATTTTGGAGTTTTGACCAGCTCTCACTGATTGCCTTAGTGCAGTGCCAATCGGGGTAATACATTTGGGGTTGAGGTCAGCTCTGAATTGATAGCTGGCATCAAGCCCAAAAGTATGTATGTGCCACTTCTGGGGCAGCTGCGGGCTGCTATTTTTAAGCTGGGAAGGGCCAAATAACCATGGGCCTCCCCAGCCTGATAATACCAGCCCCCAGCTGCCTGCTTTATTTTGGCTGGTTATCTAAAATAGAGGGGACCCTACGTCATAGACAAGCACGTACAGGAGGACATGAACTCAGACTTCTCTCTTCTTTTTGTGGTCATATTTGATATTTTTCTACATGTATTTGTTTTTGTCTTTGTATTCTGTAAGATAACGTTGAAGAACAAGACACATGGACTGGTAAACAGGTTATTAAAGGCAAAGTAATGATGTGTTGGGCTCATCGTGTCCTACGTGATATACTTAGAAAATTCGTATCAGCTGCTAAGTGTCTTTGGAAGGTACAGAAATATACTGGTAAATAAGCAAGAAGGAACATGATGGTGTCAGGTGCCCTGTGCTCCACATACCCATGTGCTAAATTGGCACATCACTGATAATTGCATAACACTGATAAAACATTATATTACATATGAATGTCCAAACAAAACCGTCTGACTAGTCTGTCATATCAGGGTGCGGCCACAATCTGAGGCCCAATAAGGAGTAAACAACAACTTCACACACAAAGCACTACAATCACCAGCAAGACTGGGACACAACAGCACACGGCCAGCTTAGCTAAAGCTATAGTCGGCATGGGAAGACAGGCTCCACCATCTTAAAAGGGCAGGAAGTGACCGTGATAGGTCTCCCACAACATGTGAGCCAAGTAGTAACCTGCCTGATCACTAATGAGCACAGAGCTAGTCGATCTGTCTGTGCAACTCAGAAGCACCAGAGGAGGCATAGTGTGGAGTGTCAGATTCTGTGGTGTGAACAGCGATTGATGCCGCCATGACACTCGGCAAGTTTAGAGGCAAACAACGTGTGACAGTAATCGACTGGAAAAGAAAAAAAAAAGTTATGGCCCTTTAACATCCATATGGGGAGGGAGGGTCTCGTAACCCCTGCAGCCAACCAACATGAAACTTTCCACTGATTGGCTGCAGAGGTCATGTGACAGGTCAAGTTTTTGTTATTTCTTACGCCACCCCAGATCCACTTTTAAAGTAGTGGACAATTCCTTTAAGGTCTACATCATCTGCGGTATTACAGGGTTAAAACATACTATATTTGACATGGACTATATAGGGGCATTATTTTGGCATGGTATGGTACTATGTTTGGGTACATTATATTTTTGAACACCAGATGGCAGTATAGATTCAGGCATGTAATGTATTTTCAAATGGGCAGGTAAAGGATACAGCACGTAACAGACAATAGCCAGATCGACACTTCCTGCAATGATATAGATGCCCAGGTCATGTTTCTGTACGCATGCGCAGTGATAGATGCCCAGGACGTCTCAGCAACAAGGACAATGCTCTGCGCATGCGCAGTGTAATTGAGTCCTAACAGGTAAAGAACTGCGCCTGCGCCGTAATCGGGACGCGCGTTCTGCTCTACGCATGCGCACGGCGTAGATCACGGCTGTGTGTGTGTGCGTCTCGCTGTACGGTACGCGGGCTGTCTGCTGCTTTTTCTCCTCCTGCACCATAGAGACGACGAGCTGGAGCAGCCGGGCAGTTAGCAGCGGGCGGAACCATAGAGAGGTGGTTAGACAAACGTCTGCGCGGCGGCTCAGGACAGAGCTCGGGAGGTGAGGCCGGGTGCGGAGGCTCCATATTGGCGGCCTGTAGGATATATGTATATACAAAGTGTGTGGCCGTGCGTGGTCTCCCGCCATATACATTAATGTGATGCTGTCACCTTCACAATGATACCCTAGTGATATATGGCCAGTAACTGCCTGCTATAGGTGCCAGCACAGTGGTGGCCCCTTTATGTTGCAATGTCGTCACCACAGTGATTGGCTGCAGCGGTCACACAGGCTGTAGGCAGCCACAGTTACCCTCCTCTGGTCCAACGCTGGCTATTTTGATGTTTGATTCTTACATGGAGTGGGATGATGGTGTTAATGTCTCTTTGTGGAAAACCCCTTTAAGGTTGTTTCCCGCCATAAGGCTTCATTGCATATTTAAAGGGGTTTTTCACCTTACGAAAAGTGGACCCCAAATGCTGTTAAATAACAAAAGGCACAGGTACAGCGCTGGCTCTGACCGCTGCTTGGGCCTCATATGCGTCTGGGGCAAGTGATTGGCTCAGACTTTGGGCTCCATACTTGGAATGTGAATTTCGGACTTGGGAAACGGCCGTGGTCACTGGTTGTATTCTGCCAAAGTGACGTCACCGCGCCAACTACTATAGAGAGCACTTGGGGCTCCCACGTGCATCATTGCTGCAGTCAATCACTGGGCTTAGATGATCTTGTCAGCGCAAGCCTTTGATCTCAGTGATTGGCTGCAGCGGTAATGTCACCGTTGCAGTCAGAAACTGGTGCCATAGTGGGGGAGGGTGAGTACTGGCGCAGCCTTTTATTTTAGGTATAAGAGCATTTGGGGTCCACTTTCCTTTGAGGTCCAGCATAGCATTCGCCCAATACCTGGTCACTCCTAAGGCTCAGTGTCCTGGGTGGGGACCTCCATGACCGGACTGACGTTGTCTTCTGGCCCACAATCACACAGGAGCTTTTTGAGTCAGTTGGGAGCGCTGCGACGGTCTGGACAATGTGCTGCCCCTTTTGAAGGCCGATTAGGTAGCGTCGTCGGCCATCAGTATGACAGCTCATGTACAGCCAGGCACATTTCTGATTTGATTTGTATTTTTTTTTATTGTCCAGTATAGAACAGAAAATAATGACTGAGGGGTGGGGGCCTAATATTCATCAAGTCTGGTGTTTTTAATCGACAGCCCCTTAAAGTATTCATCAAAAAGCAGACACCTTCTAAAGTGCATCCTTTTTGTGTAGTTCTAGTGAATTGGGCAGAGCATGAGCCACCCCCAGAATCTCATCTTGGGAAGGTTCGTCTTCTCCTTCCCATCCGTCATACATCTATACAGGAGGAAGGGGTTGAGGAATCGCGCCGTGCCGTGTTAGGTCACGGATTGGAGTACTTTTCTGTTATGAATAGGTGTTGCCCTAAATACCGGTAATTTTATTGCCAATGAAAAGCTGTTACAGGAAGCAACAGCCGCTCCTGGTGCAGAAGTCTCATACATCAGACATTTCTAATGGTGGTGTCACACACAGCGACAACAACGACATCGCTGCTAACTCGCCATTTACTGTGATGTAGCAACGACCTCAACAGCGACGTCGCTGTGTGTGACACATAACAACGATCAGACCTCTGCTGCGAGATCGCTGCTCGCTCCTGAATATTCCAGGTCATTTTTTGATCGCGGCTATCCCGCTGTGCCATGATAAGCTCAGCATCCTTGTGTTTGACACCGCAGCAGCGACGGTCGCGACGACTCTGAAGGCAGTGACGTAGGACTGAAGGCAGGGCAAGGGCGTGTTTTTACTGTGTATTTTACAACGCCCCCACGACTCCGATTGGTGGTTACAACAGCGTTCCGATTGGGTACCTTGCCGAAGGCGTTAGTGATTTCATTCTTTAAGTTCCATTCTTTGTTCCACGTAGTAGAGTCTCTGGTGTCGCTAGTGTGTCGTTCTTTTTTGTGTCTTCCTTTGTTTGGCACGGTCACCCAATCAGGCGCCGCTGTAGCAATCACCAATCGGAACAGAGGGGCGTGAAAAAGGCAACGCAAAACATGTCTAGGGGTAAACACCACGCCTCTACCAGGGTCTGAGTCGTCGCATAGTGACACGTGTGACACATCCCAACGACCGTCGAGGTCGCCATGATCGCTGTTCCGTCGCTGCTTAAAATTACATGTTTGACAGCTAACTAGCGATTATGTAAGGGCGCTGTTACGTCACAGGAAATGGTGACGTAACAGCGACGTCGTTGTCGTTGTGTGTGAACCCAGCTTAAGGGTACTTTCACCCTTGCGTTAATTTCCTTCTGTCACAATCCGCCCTTTTGGAAAACAGCGGAATCTGTTAACGGATTCCGCTGTTTCCCATAGACTTGTATGGATGACTGATTGTGCCAAAAGTACCTGCGTTGCTTCCGCTGGCCGACGTTGCGTTGTGTCCGCCGGGCGGAAGGAACGCAGCATGTAACTTTTTTTGAGCGGCGGAATCCTCTATTTTTCACTGGGCATGCTCATCATTTTTTTTCTTTTAATCACAGAAACTATTTTGTTTGTCGGTGGCCGAACGTTCAGCTGAGCATGTGAGAGCTCTCAGCTGAACGCCCGGCCGCCGGCATGTGAGAGCTCTCAGCTGAACGCCCGGCCGCCGGCATGTGAGAGCTCTCAGCTGAACGCCCGGCCGCCGGCATGTGAGAGCTCTCAGCTGAACGCCCGGCCGCCGGCATGTGAGAGCTCTCAGCTGAACGCCCGGCCGCCGGCATGTGAGAGCTCTCAGCTGAGCGCCCGGCCGCCGGCATGTGAGAGCTCTCAGCTGAACGCCCGGCCGCCGGCATGTGAGAGCGCTCAGCTGAGCGCCCGGCCGCCGGCATGTGAGAGCGCTCAGCTGAGCGCCCGGCCGCCGGCATGTGAGAGCTCTCAGCTGAGCGCCCGGCCGCCGGCATGTGAGAGCTCTCAGCTGAGCGCCCGGCCGCCGGCATGTGAGAGCTCTCAGCTGAGCGCCCGGCCGCCGGCATGTGAGAGCTCTCAGCTGAGCGCCCGGCCGCCGGCATGTGAGAGCGCTCAGCTGAGCGCCCGGCCGCCGGCATGTGAGAGCGCTCAGCTGAGCGCCCGGCCGCCGGCATGTGAGAGCGCTCAGCTGAGCGCCCGGCCGCCGGCATGTGAGAGCGCTCAGCTGATTGTTCATAATAGTCTGCTGCCGGTAAAACTGTAAAAAAAAAAAAAAAAAGCTTTCCGTTGTTTTGTATGATCCGTTGCATCCGTTGTGCCATTATATGCAATGCATCCGTTGCATCAGTCACACAACGCAATGCAACGGATGCCGTTCAACGCAAGTGTGAAACTAGCCTAAGACTGTTACCTGCAGAAGTGTCAGCTGCCCATGCACAGTCCATACAAAAATGAGCAACTTTGTAATATGCTTTCGGTTTAAAGGGAACCGGTCACCACTTTTTTTTTTTACTATAATCTGCGGCCACCACCAGTTGCCTCTTATATACTGCATTCTAACATGCTGTATATAAGAGCCCAGGCCGCTGTGTAGAACTTAAAAACAACACTTTATAATACTCACCTAAACCGGTCGCTGCGGTGGATGTGGTCTGATGGGCGTCTTCGTCCTCTGGTGTCGGCGCCTCCTCTTTCGGCCATCTTTGTTCTCCTTCTGAAGCCTGTGTGAATGATGCGTCTACGTCATCCACACTCGCCGATCCTGCGCAGGCGCACTACAATACTTTGATCTGCCCTGCTCAGGACCTGAATGCTGGCGAGTGTGTATGATGTCGGACGCGTCTGCGGCTTCAGAAGATGGAGGACGAAGATGACCGAAAGAGGCGCGAGAGCACCGGAGGATGAAGACGCCAATCTGAGCCACATCCACCGCAGCGACCGGTTTAGGTGAGTATTATAAAGTGATTTTTATATTCTACACAGCGGCCTGGGCTCTTATATACAGCATGTTAGAATGTTGTATATAAGATCCCAGTGGTGCTGGCCTCAGCTTATAGGGCAAAAAAGTGGTGACAGGTTCCCTTTAAAGTTCCCCGCACACCACCAATCTCCTCATCTTTCTCTTTTGTGCCGAACATGCGGAGTTCCTATTAGCTGCCGAATACCGAGGGCAGTCGGTGTCTTGGGAGCTGTCGCTTTAGCTCCTAATCCCCGGCCCCCTATTTCTAGCCATCAATTATTATAACTAGTGGGTATTGGGAGTGAAAGGACCAAGGTGGGGGTCTAAAGAAGAAATAAGGCCATTTGTGGCCACACATTCGGGATATGATGACAGTTGGCTCATGAGGCGGCTATTTTGGTAAATTGTTAGGAATATTCAGTCTGCCGAGGAAAAGTGTATTCTGTTCCAAGATTTCTTGGGGTTCCCTGCATTACCTTTAGTCACAATGTAATAATGCATCAAAGTGGTTCTCCTATCAAATTGCAATTCTGTCACAGGGCAACCAATGAAATAAGGGATACTTGCCTTATTGGTTAGTGGCCATCCATGTTCACATGGATGGCCATTGGCTGGGCAGCTTCCTCGGGCTTCTCCACTAA
Organism: Anomaloglossus baeobatrachus; assembly: GCF_048569485.1. Taxonomy (NCBI): domain Eukaryota; kingdom Metazoa; phylum Chordata; class Amphibia; order Anura; family Aromobatidae; genus Anomaloglossus; species Anomaloglossus baeobatrachus. Next base: position 48,360,206 of record NC_134356.1, on the reverse strand, counting down.
TGGCTCAGCTTAATTCACAGATTTTCTACATATATGTAAACACCTGTCAATCAAACCTGGATGGGTGCAGAGAAGCCAGGAGTGGACCCCTCTCCCTGTACCAAGCCCTCCTTTTTGAAGAGCATCTGTTACCAGGTTTTTGCTACCCCATTTGTAGGGTTAGACACCCTAATTCCAACAATGTGTCACTGATTTTACTGGGTGCAGCAGTTTTAATAAAAATCTGTTTCTCAGCTGCAGATCTAGCAGACCACAGAATGCTGAGCTGTGTATTATCTGCCCACACCACTGATTGGCATCTTCCTAATGTGCTTTTAGAGAAAGCTTGTAATCAGTGGTGGGATAGGGTTACAAAATGCAGCAGGACTAGGAGGCACAAGACACCTAGGCCATCAGTGATAATCTCCTGCTGATAAAACTCATTTTATTGAACCTACAACAGACAGCCTAGTAAGTGACACAACATTGGAATCAGTATCTCAGCCCCTACAAGATTAGATAGCAAAAGCCTGAAGATTTATCTGGTTTCAGAAAAAACCCTATTGCCCAGCTGCATTTTTTTTTTCTAGTTATCCAGCACTGAGTCTCCACCGCTGCACCCGGTGTCTGTTACTGTCTGCAGCGCTGAAGTGACATCGACAGCGCTGCTGCCAATCGGTGAGCTTAGTGGATTATGCCATCAAGTCAGGCGGAGCTGCTGAGCTCCGGTATTGGTTGCAGCGCTGTGTGACATGAGTGTAACAGACACTGGATGCAATGGCGGAGAGTCAGCACTAAATTTAGGGAAGTTGAGTAAAGAACAGTTAAAACAAAAAAAAAAAAACTGCAGCCGGAGGAGACAATGGTTTTTTAAAATTGGCAAATCCCTTAGTTCTATTTTCTCTGAAATGCTTTCTTGTTTCTTCCTGTATTGCGGCAGTCTGTCTAGATTTCATATTGCCCACGGTCCAGACGGCACAAAGCCATCAGCATTTTCCCTTTAGAGTAATGTTCTCTATTAGACATAAGTAAGCAGAGTTTTATATGCAGCAGATCAATGCAAATCTTCAGAAATTATTAGATTCCCAGCATTTTGTGTATGTAATCTCTCCATTAAACACACAGGTGTAAAACCCTCCCTCTGTCCAGGACGAGCCTCTTCCTCCCTCGGTCTTTCCAAGTCCTCGCCCAAAAATTGCTCCGCATCCGATCACGATGCCGGCCGCCGTGGTGGACAACAGTCAAGTGATCTGTGAGGTTTGGGCAGTGAACCTGGAGGAGGAGATGCGCAAGATCAGAGAGCTTGTCCGCACCTATGGATACATTGCAATGGTGAGCGCTCATCTGTGGTATAGGATCATTTCTTCTAACATGGAGTAGCTGATCTTCACATAGTGATGGGTCACCACCTATGGAGATCCAGTGATGGCTCCTGTCTGCTCTGTCATCTGTTCCGAAGTAGTGACTAACCTAAAGACTTAGTCCATTTTAATAAAAAAACACTGTGTGTAATATATATATATATATATATATATATATATATATATATATATATATATATATATATATATATATTTATTCCCTCAATCTCCACACTCATACATACAGTGGGTGAAATAAGTATTGAACACGCCATCAATTTTCTAGGTAAATAGACTTTTAAAGACGCTATTGACATGAATTTCTCACCAGATGTCAGTAACAACCCATCCAATCCACACAGGCAAAGAAATCAAACCATAGACGTCCATAAATTGTTGTATAAGAATGAGAAATGACACAGGGAAAAAGTATTGAACATGCTTACTTACATTTTATTTAATACATTGTTCAAAAGCCTTTCTTGGTGATGAAGCTTCAAGACGCCTCCTGCATGGAGAAAGTAGCCATCTGCATTGCTCAGGTGTGATTTTTTTTTTTTTTGGGTCCATTCTTCCACACAATAACGCTTTAAATCCTGAAGGTCCCGTGAACTTCTATGAACTCCTTCCATAAATTTTCTATTGGATTCAGCTTCTGTGATTCTCGGCAAGGAGTTTGAGGTCTTATTCAGGGAATGGAAGCACCTGGAGAAATTGTTCCAAAAAGGGGACCAATTGAATGTTCTGTACCCTTTTCCTCTCTACCTCCTAAAGAAAGGGACCAAATTTCCGGTCATGGACCCTAAGGTTTCCCGATTTCTCCACCAATACAATTCTTTCCCTTCCTTATAGTCTCTATGGCTTAAGGCCATAGACCACTGATGCAGCATCCAAGAAGTCTCTCACCCGCTTTTTTCCCCAGCTCTTTATAACCCAGTTGGACCAGATCATTTCAGGCACCACTAATGTGAAGAGCACCTCGCTTCCCCCAACAAAATCCAAAGCACCCTCCTCCCAGTAGACAGACTCTTGAGTTTCACTCCTGTTGTCAGTTTTTATGTCCTGGGGCTTCCTGCTGTCAGGAAAGGGAAAAATCCTCCTTAGACATGCTCCTTCCTTGAATTCACGCGTTCATCAAAGTAGATCGGCAGCTTCCAGATCTCACACATTTTCCTCCACTTAACTGGGCGATCACCATTTGGGAGCCTTTCGGAGTGGCCGGTCGTCTCCTGTTTTGGGACTCGAGGTTCTCAGTAGTCGAAGACGCCTGCATTAGGGAGGTAATTTCTTCCAGCTACAGAACATAGTTCTCTTTCCCTTGGGCCCTCCAAGGGATCCTTCGTTGGTTCTTGGGTTTTTCAAGGCCATTTCTCCTCTCCTTCAATCAGGCATTATCATCCCTATCCCATCCCAATAGCGCTTTTCAGGTTTTTATTCAAACCTGTTTCTCGTCTCAAAGAAGAATAGCTCCGTTCAACCCATCCTTGATCTCAAACACTTGAACATGCTCATCTGCCTACGACAGGTGTGAAGAGTCCGTTCGCTCTGCGATAGCATCTATGAAACCAGCAGCGGTCCTCTGTTCGGTGGGCATGCAGGATGCGTACCTTCACATCCCCCATCTTTCTGGCACAACAAAGATTTCTCCACTTTGCAATGAGATTCTCATTTACAGTTCACAGCTCTTCCCTTTTGGCGTAGGCACGGCTCCAAGGGACTTCACCAAGGTCATTGCGGTGGTCATGGTCATCGTACGAGCTAGGGGGATTGTAGTTCATCCCTTACCTGGATGACACGCTAATCAAAGCTCCCTCTCCCAGTGCACATTCCTGGTGTAGACAACAGGGCCACCAACTTACGAAGGTGTGAAGGCCTCTCAGTGGGCATGTGAACCCAGCAGTTTTGATGTGAGAAGATTGGTGCACGCCGGACGTAGATGTCATGGCGTCCAGAAGAAACATCCAGGTCCCTTGGACGGTGTACCGATCCTGCAACCTTCTCTCGTTCGACTTTCGATGCTCCGGCAATTCCATGATCCCAGTTCTCCCTTCCATATTTCCCGCCCCCATTCTGCCTCTGATTCCCAGCGTCATCAAGGTGGAAGGGAGTGTAGGTCATCCTTGTAGTTCCAGACTGGCCCTGAAGAACCTGAGATGCAGAGATAATTAACCTTCCCTCAGACGACCTTTGGATACTTCCAGATCTTCTTTCCCAGGTTCCCCTTTTGCACCAGAATTCAGTCTCTCAATTTAACGTCATGGCTGTCGAAGCCACAGTTTCAAAGGCAGTGTTGCCCCCCCACCCCCACCCTCGTTCTATCCTTGGGACTGCTTTGGGATTTCCCTTGTTTCCTGTGTCCCCCATTGAAGTGATGGAGTAAGGCCTTGTTCACACACTTCGTTTTTACCCACGTTTTTTTGCGTTTTTGCTGCAGAAATTTCTTGAGAAAATGGTTGTAACCTTTCTGCAGACATTCCCCATCAAAACCTATGGAAAAAAAATAGCTGTGCGCACACTTTTTTTTTTTTTTTTTTCTCTCAAGAACATTCTTTCTGCAGAATTTCTTGAGAAAAGGAATGAGCCATGTCACTTCTTTTCTGCAGGTAGCTACGTTTTTTTCTTTGTCGCTCTATTGGGAGACCCAGACAATTGGGTGTATAGGCTATGCCTCCGGAGGCCGCACAAAGTATTACACTTAAGTGTTAAGCCCCTCCCCTTCTGCCTATACACCCCCCCGTGCTCCCACGGGCTCCTCAGTTTTTTGCTTTGTGCGAAGGAGGCAGACATGCACGCACAGCTCCACAGATTGGTCAGCAGCAGCTGCTGACTATGTCGGTTGGAAGAAAAGTGGGCCCATATAGGGCCCCCAGCATGCTCCCTTCTCACCCCACTCTTGTCGGCGGTGTTGTTAAGGTTGAGGTATCCATTGCGGGTACGGAGGCTGGAGCCCACATGCTGCTTTCCTTCCCCATCCCCCTCAAGGCTCTGGGTGAAGTGGGATCCTATCGGTCTCCAGGCACTGAGACCGTGCTTCATCCACAACTCCTGTGGAGACTGCTGGATAGGAGCCGGGTACCGTTCAGGGACATGGCCCTGCTACTTGAAGGTACTCTGTATCCCTGTGGGGACCGCGCACGGCAACACCTCAGCTTTGCTGGGTGTGCTAGTGCACCGGGGACCGCGGCGCTGACCGGGTTAAACTGTGCCATTACACACTCAGCGTCGCTGAGTGTGTTTATATGTAGGGGCTACTGCGCTAACCGCCGCTGCCATGGGAAACTGCGGCGCGGCTGGGACTTGTAGTTCGCCGGGGACTTCGGCGCCGGCCGCGCTTTTACGGCGGCCACGCTTATACTCGAGTCCCCGGCTTTCTTGCGGCCTAGTTTCCTTTCCTCCCGCCCCTAGCCCTGACAGGCAGGGGAAGGGCGGGACGCTGCACGGAACGAGCAGCACTGAGGGCTGGAGTATGATTTCCATACTCCACCCCCCTCACTGTGCACAGTGTGAGCACCTCGGCCACGCCCACGGCTCCCTCCTCTCGTCAGGACGCCGCAGCCATTCCTGTCAGCTCCTCCGACGCTGCAGAGAGGGATTAACCCTGGGAGACCCAGACACGGTCTCTGGTGGCCTCATAACCGCTTTAGGCGGATGGTAAGCAGCACCTGTGGTGCTAGCCCCATGGTGCTGTAGTGTATTGATACATTATTTGTTTATAGTATATATTTTACACTGTATGAGCACAGTTCATTCTGGCTATATACCCTATTGTGTTACTCAGGGAAAACAATAGCATGGCGCCCACAAAAGGCAGGGGTGCCAAAGCACAGGCTTATTATGCTGCCTGCGTCGCTTGTACGACCCAGCTGCCGGCAGGTTCCATTGACCCTCATTGTGTGCAATGTTCGGCCCCTGTGACACTTCTTCAGCCAGGGCCTCTGCTAAGAGGGGCCCAGGGGGAGCCACCTGTTGACACTGTCCTAGTGATGGGGACGGAGTTTGCAAAACTCTCTGAGACTATGACTAAGATACTAGAAGCCTTGCAGTCCAGGCCGGTATCTCAGCAAAGGGACTCTGTTGAATCATTGTTCCCTGGCCCCCCTCAGTTGGACCAACAATGTCCTCCCGGGGTATCTCATACATCCCAGACTGAGGGTTCTGACTTAGACCCCAGCCCCAGACCGACTAAGCGGGCTCGCTTAGAATTTCCCTCGACATCATATTGTTCAAGGTCTCAGCGGGGGGAATCTCTGGTTGATGATGCGGAGACAGCTGATCAGGATTCTGATCCTGAGGGCGCTCTCAATCTTAATACTCCAGACGGGGACGCCATAGTGAACGTTCTTATTGCGTCCATCGATCAAATGCTGGATATTTCTCCCTCAGCTCCTCCGGCGGAGGAGTCAGCTTCTCTTACACCGAGTATGTTTCTGGACCACTCTGATTTCAGAGAGGCAGTCCAGATTCATCATGCTTGTCCAGATAAGCGGTTTTCTAAGCGCCTTAAGGATACACGTTATCCTTTTCCCCCTGACGTGGTTAAAGGTTGGACTCAGTGTCCCAAAGTGGATCCTCCAATCTCCAGACTGGCGGCTAGATCCATACTTGCAGTGGAAGAGGGGGCCTCGCTCAAGGATGCCACTGACAGGCAGATGGAGCTCTGGTTGAAATCCATCTATGAAGCTATCGGAGCTTCTTTTGCCCCAGCATTCGCAGCCGTATGGGCGCTACAAGCTATCTCAGCAGGTCAAGCGCAAATTGAAGCAGCCACATGCACGGCCGCGCCACAAGTGGCATCCATTACCACCCAGACCTCGGCAATTGCGTCTTACGCTATTAATGCTGTCCTGGACTCTGCGAGCCGTACGGCGGTCGCGGCCGCCAATTCGGTGGTACTCCGCAGGACCTTGTGGCTACGGGAATGGAAGGCAGATTTTGCTTCCAAAAAAGCGCTTAACCAGTTTGCCAATTTCTGGCGACAGGCTGTTTGGCGAGCGTCTGGATGAAATCATCACACAATCCAAGGGAAAGGATACATCCTTACCCCAGTCCAAACAGGACATACCCCAACAGAGGAGAGGGCAGTCGAAGTTTCGGTCCTTTCAGGGCGGGGCAGGTCCCAATTCTCCTCGTCCAAAAGGTCTCAGAAAGAACAAAGGAACTCTGATGCATGGCGGTCTAAGTCACGTCCTTAAAAGGCCACCGGAGGCGCCGCTAACAAAGCGGCTTCCTCATGACTTTCGACCTCCTCTAGTAGCATCCTCGGTCGGTGGCAGGCTCTCCCGCTTTTGCGACACCTGGCTGCCACAAATAAAAGACCGCTGGGTGAGAGACATTCTGTCTCACGGTTACAAGATTGAGTTCACCTCTCGTCCCCCGACTCGATTCTTCAGGTCATTCCCGCCTCCCTAGCGAGCCGAGGCTCTTCTGCAGGCGCTGTGCACTCTGAAGGCAGAAGGAGTGGTGATCCCGGTTCCTCTTCAGCAACTGAGCCACGGTTTTTACTCCATCTTGTTTGTGGTCCCAAAGGAGGACGGGTCTTTCCGCCCGGTCCTGGACCTGAAACTGCTCAACAAACATGTAAAACCAGACGGTTCAGGATGGAATCCCTCCGCTCCGTCATCGCCTCAATGTACCAAGGAGATTTCCTTGCATCGATCGATATCAAAGATGCTTATCTCCACGTACCGATTGCTCCAGAGCCCAGCGCTTCTTGCGCTTCGCCATAGGAAACGAACACCTGCAATTCGTGGCACTGCCGTTCGGCCTGGCAACAGCCCCACGGGTTTTTACCAAGGTTATGGCTACTGTAGTAGCGCTCCTACACTCGCAGGGTCACTCGGTGATCCCGTACTTGGATGCTGATCAAGGCACCCTCTCAAGAGGCATGCCAACGCATCCTCGACGCTTCCCTGGAGACTCTCCAGGGTGTCGGGTGGATCATCAATTTTCCAAAGTCAAATCTGACACCGGCCCAATCGCTGACATATCTTGGCATGGAGTTTCATACCCTCTCAGCGATAGTGAAGCTTCCGCTGTTCAAGCAGTAGGCACTACAGAAAGGGGTACAATCTCTCCTTCAAGGCCAGTCACACCCCTTGAGGCGCCTCATGCACTTCCTGGGGAAGATGGTGGCAGCAATGGAGGCAGTCCCTTTCGCGCAGTTTCACCTGCGTCCCCTTCAATGGGACATCCTACGCAAATGAGACAGGAAGCCGACGTCCCTCGACAGGACCGTCTCCCTCTCTCAGGCGACCAAAGCTTCCCTTCGGTGGTGGCTTCTTCCCACTTCGTTATCGAAGGGGAAATCCTTCCTACCCCCATCCTGGGAAGTAGTCACGACGGACGCGAGTCTGTCAGGGTGGGGAGCAGTTTTTTCCCCACCACAGGGCTCAGGGTACGTGGACCCAGCAAGAGTCCTCGCTTCAGATCAATGTTCTGGAAATACGGGCAGTGTATCTTGCCCAGAAAGCGTTCCAGCAGTGGCTGGAGGGCAAGCAGATCCGAATTCAGTCGGACAATTCCACAGCGGTGGCATACATCAACCACCAAGGCGGCACACGCAGCCGGCAAGCCTTCCAGGAAGTCCGGCGGATTTTGATGTGGGTGGAAGCCACGGCATCCACCATATCCGCAGTTCACATCCCAGGCGTGGAAAACTGGGAAGCAGATTATCTCAGTCGCCAGGGCATGGACGCAGGGGAATGGTCCCTTCACACGGACGTGTTTCAGGAGATCCGTTGCTGCTGGGGGGTGCCGGACGTCGACCTCATGGCGTCCCGGCACAACAACAAGGTACCGATGTTCATGGCACGGTCTCAAGATCCCAGAGCTCTGGCGGCAGACGCCTTAGTTCAGGATGGTCGCAGTTTCAGCTCCCTTATGTGTTTCCTCCGCTGGCACTGTTGCCCAGAGTGTTACGCAAGATCAGGACCGACTGCCGCTGCGCCATCCTCGTCGCTCCAGGCTGGCCAAGGAGGTCGTGGTACCCGGATCTGTGGCATCTCACGGTCGGCCAACCGTGGACACTACCAGACCGAACAGACTTGCTATCTCGAGGGCCGTTTTTTCCATCTGAATTCTGCGGCCCTCAACCTGACTGTGTGGCTATTGAGTCCTTGACCCTAGCGTCTTCAGGGTTATCTCAAGACGTCATTGCCACTATGAGACAGGCTAGGAAACCAACGTCCGCCAAGATCTACCACAGGACGTGGAAAATTTTCCTGTCGTGGTGCTCTGCTCAGGGGTTTTCTCCCTGGCCTTTTGCCTTGCCCACTTTTCTGTCCTTCCTTCAATCTGGACTGGAAAAGGGTTTGTCGCTCGGCTCCCTTAAGGGACAAGTCTCAGCGCTCTCTGTGTTTTTCCAGAAGCGCCTAGCCAGGCTTCCACAGGTACGCACGTTCCTGCAGGGGGTTTGTCACATCGTTCCTCCTTACAAGCGGCCGTTAGAACCCTGGGATCTAAACAGGGTTCTGATGGTTCTTCAGAAACCACCATTCGAGCCAATGAGGGATATTTCTCTCTCACGCCTTTCGCAGAAAGTGGTTTTTCTAGTAGCAGTCACTTCTCTTCGGAGAGTGTCTGAGCTAGCAGCATTGTCGTGCAAAACCCCTTTCCTGGTGTTTCACCAGGACAAGGTGGTTCTACGTCCGGTTCCGGATTTTCTCCCTAAGGTGGTATCCTCCTTTCATCTTAATCAGGATATCTCCTTACCTTCTTTTTATCCTCATCCAGTTCACCAATGTGAAAAGGATTGGCACTTGTTAGATTGGGTGAGAGCACTCAGACTCTACATTTCTCGTACGGCGCCGCTCGGATGCACTCTTTGTCCTTGTCGCTGGCCAGCGTAAAGGGTCACAGGCTTCCAAATCAACCCTGGCTCGGTGGATCAAGGAGCCAATTATCGAAGCCTACCGTTCTGCTGGGCTTCCGGTTCCCTCAGGGCTGAAGGCCCATTCTACCAGAGCCGTGGGCGCGTCCTGGGCTTTGAGGCACCAGGCTACGGCTCAGCAGGTGTGTCAGGCGGCTACCTGGTCGAGCCTGCACACTTTCACGAAGCACTATCAGGTGCATACCTATGCTTCGGCGGATGCCAGCCTAGGTAGACGAGTCCTTCAGGCGGCGGTTGCCCACCTGTAGGAAGAGGCCGTTTTACGGCTCTATTATGAGGTATTATTTTACCCACCCAGGGACTGCTTTTGGACGTCCCAATTGTCTGGGTCTCCCAATAGAGCGACAAAGAAGAAGGGAAAATTTGTTTACTTACCGTAAATTCCTTTTCTTCTAGCTCTAATTGGGAGACCCAGCGCCCGCCCCTGTTTTTTTGTGTACACATGTTGTTCATGTTGAATGGTTTCAGTTCTCCGATATTCCTTCGGATTGAAGTTACTTTTAACCAGTTTATAATTCTTTTTCCTCCTTCTTGCTTTTGCACCAAAACTGAGGAGCCCGTGGGAGCACGGGGGGTGTATAGGCAGAAGGGGAGGGGCTTAACACTTTTGAGTGTAATACTTTGTGCGGCCTCCGGAGGCATAGCCTATACACCCAATTGTCTGGGTCTCCCAATTAGAGCTAGAAGAAAAGGAATTTACGGTAAGTAAACAAAATTCCCTTCTTTCTAGTAGCAGTCACTTCTCTTCGGAGAGTGTCTGAGCTAGCAGCGTTGTCGTGCAAAGCCCCTTTCCTGGTGTTTCACCAGGACAAGGTGGTTCTACGTCCGGTTCCGGATTTTCTCCCTAAGGTGGTATCCCCCTTTCATCTCAATCAGGATATTTCCTTACCTTCTTTTTATCCTCATCCAGTTCACCAATGTGGAAAGGATTTGCACTTGTTAGATTTGGTGAGAGCACTCAGACTCTACATTTCTCGTACGGCGCCCCTGCGCCGCTCGGATGCACTCTTTGTCCTTGTCGCTGGCCAGCGTAAAGGGTCACAGGCTTCCAAATCAACCCTGGCTCGGTGGATCAAGGAGCCAATTATCGAAGCTTACCGTTCGGCTGGGCTTCCGGTTCCCTCAGGGCTGAAGGCCCATTCTACCAGAGCCGTGGGCGCGTCCTGGGCTTTGAGGCACCAGGCTACGGCTCAGCAGGTGTGTCAGGCGGCTACCTGGTCGAGCCTGCACACTTTCACGAAGCACTATCAGGTGCATACCTATGCTTCGGCGGATGCCAGCCTAGGTAGACGAGTCCTTCAGGCGGCGGTTGCCCACCTGTAGGAAGAGGCCGTTTTACGGCTCTATTACGAGGTATTATTTTACCCACCCAGGGACTGCTTTTGGACGTCCCAATTGTCTGGGTCTCCCAATAGAGCGACAAAGAAGGGAAAATTTGTTTACTTACCGTAAATTCCTTTTCTTCTAGCTCTTATTGGGAGACCCAGCACCCGCCCCTGTTTTTTTGTGTACACATGTTGTTCATGTTGAATGGTTTCAGTTCTCCGATATTCCTTCGGATTGAAGTTACTTTTAACCAGTTTATAATTCTTTTTCCTCCTTCTTGCTTTTGCACCAAAACTGAGGAGCCCGTGGGAGCACGGGGGGTGTATAGGCAGAAGGGGAGGGGCTTTACACTTTTGAGTGTAATACTTTGTGCGGCCTCCGGAGGCATAGCCTATACACCCAATTGTCTGGGTCTCCCAATTAGAGCTAGAAGAAAAGGAATTTACGGTAAGTAAACAAAATTCCCTTCTTTTGCCATAGATAATGGTAAAAAAACGCAGTAAAAACACATGCAGTTTTCGGTGCGTTATTGGTGCGGTTTTTTGACCGCAAGTGCGCTAATCTTTCAGACTCAAGAAATTTCTTGAGAAAAATCCTTTCTAGTGTGAACAGAGCCAAAAGAAGATTTCGGGTACTCGCCGTAAAATCTTTCTCTGAGCCTTCATTTAATTTCTTCAATATGTCCTTGCCTTAGGCTATGTGCGCTCAAAAACGTAGCTGAAAAAAGGGTGCGGACAGCAAAAATAAAGTCATAGACTTTGCTGGGGAAGCAAAGTCATGCAGTTTGGTGCCCAAAAACGCGTAAAAAACGCTCAGTGCGCACATAGCCTAACTGTTGCTCCTCTACTTCTTTCTCACAAACTGACTAGCTTGGTTCCAGTTGATGGGTATAACCTACAGAGGAGCTAATTTTTTTTTTTTTTTGCATAGTGTCAGCCTCCTAGCAGCAGCCATGGGGAGTACCCGAAATCTTCTTTTTTTTTTTTCAATAAGTGGCAGGATTGCTTTCTAATTACTGAAATCAATCTTTGGCTTTTGCACATGTCCGTCTTCATGTGTTCAATACTTTTTCCATTTGTAATTTCGCATTCTGATGCATAACTGAAGGACAACGATGGTTTGACTTCTTTGCCTTGTGGTTGGATGGGTTGTTACTGACATCTGGTGAGAAATTCATTCTTGTATAAATATATTATTGTATGTGTGTGTATAAGAGAGCATTTTTCAATCTGGAAGACTTGTCCTGTCCTGCATTACACACACAACCTATTCATTTGAATGGGCATTTAGTGGTGTTTCCTATTCCCTGTGGAGGCACCGCAGGAAAAGCGATCACCAGAGAAGTAACATTTGATATAGACTGGCGTGGGTTTTTTTTTGTTTTTTTTTTTAACAGCTGCCACAACAGCGCAAAAAATGCAAAAAGACACAATCTAAACATTGTATCCAGCACCAAATGGTATCAATTTAAAAAAAAAAAAAAGCCATATTGAGCAAAAACGTACAATGTTGCTGGTCTCAGAAAATGGTGACGCAAGCAATTTTTTTTTTTTTTATTTTTATTAAATGTTTTTTTTTGTTTTTCTCCCCTCCACTTAAAAGGAAACACGAAAAACCCTGCATGTTTTGGTATTGTTCTAATTGTACTAACTTGGAGAATCATATTACCTGGTAATTTTTACTGTATAACAAATGCTGTAAAAATATTATTTTTTTTTTTTTTTTTAAATTCAAAAGTACAACTCGGCCCACTAAAAACACGTCTTGACATGGCTATACGGACGTCAAAATAAAAGAGATGGCTCTTGAAATTAGGGAGAAAAAAAAAAATCTCCCTATTGGGAAAGGGTTAAACGCATGTGGAAAATGCTTGTATTAAGTGCTTAGTTTGTGCACTTTTAGAAGGTGCTTTGAACAGCTGCTCAAACACCATTTACAAACAGTCTGAGCTTTTCTGCTCCCCTCTGGCATGATCAAATGGTGCTCAAGTGTTCTTGTTACTGCAGCAGATCAAAGCAGCTTTTAAAAGTGCATGAGGTAAGCAAGTAAAACAGCACATGGTGTTTTGGAGAGAAGAAAGCCAAACCAAGTAACAAGACTCATAACATTACATAGGCTGATAATTGTATTAAAGTTTAGTTACTCTTTTTAACTTTGCATTCATGAAGCAAATCGACAATAAAAAATATTCTGTGTGAGCAGTGACATAGCCTTTAAAATGTATGACCCTCCCTATCCTTGATAACTGTATGTATGGAGATTACTGTAAGTTAATTTTATTTTGTTTCCGTTGCAGGACACAGAGTTCCCCGGTGTGGTTGTGAGGCCGATCGGAGAGTTTCGAAGCACCATAGATTATCAATACCAGCTGCTGCGCTGCAATGTAGATTTACTAAAGATTATACAACTAGGTCTCACCTTCATGAATGAAAAGGGGGAATACCCACCGGGGACCAACACCTGGCAATTCAACTTCAAATTTAACCTCACGTAAGTGGAATGATAAAGATTCTAGTGTATTCTTGCTCTAAACAGTCAATTAGTAAAGAGGTTTTCCACTACTAGTCTGCCCCCCCTCCCCCTTTCTTTTGTCCTAACTATTCCTAACGAACACTTTCCCAGTTACTTTTGCTACCTACCCTGTTCCTTCCTGTAAGCTGATCTCTGTTGTGTGTGGCTCATATATACCTTTTTATTGATGTTTTTCTGTGATCCTTCCAATATGGAGACCGGAATTGGAAAAACTGAGCAGGGCACGTCACTGGTGGGAGCGGGACTGCCAGTGAGTGTCAGCAGTTTGGGTATGCATGCCTAGACCACGGAGCTTTCATGTGACAAGTGCTGCGATACGCCTATCCCTAGATATACTGTACTATCACCCTCTGATAGGGACATCGCATTGCTTTTCACATGAAAGCACCGCACTGTAAGCCAGGCTGAGAGGAGAATGAAATCTGATTTAGGCATGCGTGCCCAGACTGCTGTCACTCAGAAAGGCAGTCCCGCCCCAACCAGTGACGTACCCTGCTCAGTTTGTCCGATTCCGGTCTCCAGACTGGAAGGATCAAAGCTTGAACATCAATAGTTACAGTGCCTACAAGTAGTATTCAACCCCCTGCAGATTTAGCAGGTTTACACATTCGGAATTAACTTGGCATTGTGACATTTGGACTGTAGATCAGCCTGGAAGTGTGAAATGCACTGCAGCAAAAAAGAATGTTGGTTTTTTTTTTTTGTTTTTTTTTTTAAATTGTGAAAAGTTTATTCAGAGGATCATTTATTATTCAACCCCTCAATCCACCAGAATTCTGTTTGGTTCCCTAAAGTATTAGGGTATGTGCGCACGTTGCTTTTTACCTGCTTTTTTGCTGCTTTTTCTTCTGCGCTGTTTAATGCCAAAATGGATGTGTTCTTCTATTCAAGCAAAGTCTATGGGAATTTGGGTTTCTTGTTCACACTATGTTGTTCAAAATGCTGCCTTTTTGTGGCAGAACTTTGGTCAAAAACTCAGCTTTGCAGTGCAAAACCCAAATGGCAAAAACAATTGACATGTTGCTTCTTTGAAAAGCTGAGTTTTTGACCAAAGTTCTGCCACAAAAAGGCAGCATTTTGAACAACATAGTGTGAACAAGAAACCCAAATTCCCATAGACTTTGCTTGAATAGAAGAACACATCCATTTTGGCATTAAACAGCGCTGAAGAAAAAGCAGCAAAAAAGCAGGTAAAAAGCAACGTGCGCACATACCCTTAAGAAGTATTTCAGGCACAAAGAACAATGAGCTTCACATGTTTGGATTAATAATCTTTTTCCAGCCTTTTCTGACTAATTAAGACCCTCCCCAAACTTGTGAACAGCACTCATACTTGGTCAACATGGGAAAGACAAAGGAGCATTCCAAGGCCATCAGAGACAAGATCGTGGAGGGTCACAAGGCTGGCAAGGGGTACAAAACCCTTTCCAAGGAGTTGGGCCTACCTGTCTCCACTGTTGGGAGCATCATCCGGAAGTGGAAGGCTTATGGAACTACTGTTAGCCTTCCACGGCCTGGACATCCTTTGAAAGTTTCCACCCGTGCCGAGGCCAGGCTTGTCAAGAGTCAAGGCTAACCCAAGGACAACAAGGAAGGAGCTCCGGGAAGATCTCATGGCAGTGGGGACATTGGTTTCAGTCAATACCATAAGTAACGTACTCCACCGCAATGGTCTCCGTTCCAGACGAGCCCGTAAGGTACCTTTTACTTTCAAAGCGTCATGTCAAGGCTCTTCTACAGTTTGCTCATGATCACTTGGAGGACTCTGAGACAGACTAGTTCAAGGTTCTCTGGTCTGTTGAGACCAAGATCGAGATCTTTGGTGCCAACCACACACGTGACGTTTGGAGACTGGATGGCACTGCACACGACCCCAAGAATACCATCCCTACAGTCAAGCATGGTGGTGGCAGCATCATGCTGTGGGGCTGTTTCTCAGCCAAGGAGCCTGGCCATCTGGTCCGCATCCATGGGAAGATGGATAGCACGGCCTACCTGGAGATTTTGGCCAAGAACCTCCGCTCCTCCATGAAGGATCTTAAGATGGGTCGTCATTTCATCTTCCAACAAGACAACGACCCAAAGCACACAGCCAAGAAAACCAAGGCCTGGTTCAAGAGGGAAAAAATCAAGGTGTTGCAGTGGCCTAGTCAGTCTCCTGACCTTAACCCAATTGAAAACTTGTGGAAGGAGCTCAAGATTAAAGTCCACATGAGACACCCAAAGAACCTAGATAACTTGGAGAAGATCTGCATGGAGGAGTGGGCCAAGATAACTCCAGAGACCTGTGCCGGCCTGATCAGGTCTTATAAAAGACGATTATTAGCTGTAATTGCAAACAAGGGTTATTCCACAAAATATTAAACCTAGGGGTTGAATAATAATTGACCCACAGTTTTATGTTGAAAATTTATTAAAATTTAACTGAGCAACATAACTTGTTGGTTTGTAAGATTTATGCATCTGTTAATAAATCCTGCTCTTGTTTGAAGTTTGCAGGCTCTAACTTATTTGCATCTTATCAAACCTGCTAAATCTGCAGGGGGTTGAAGACTACTTGTAGGCACTGTATATACGCGCTCAGAGAGATCAGCTGGGTAGGTAGAAGAAATATATTGGGGAAGTGTTAGTTAGGACAAAAGAAAGGGGGGGGTCACATCAGTAGTGGAAAACCTCTTTAAGGCCCAGAGGTGAGTGAGCTGCAGTACCAGACACAGCCACTACACAATGTACCTGACAATAAATGTAAGGGAGATTTGCGTCACAACCTATTTAATAACCAGATCATAGGGGTTGGTGAATGATGATGGGGGGGATGGTTGGGGGGGGAATCTAGATCTTTACACCATGTTCCAAATTATTATGCAAATTGGATATGTCATAGCGATTTTTAATTTATTTTTTCTTTGTCTCTCTATTGGGAGACCCAGACAATTGGGTTGTATAGGCTATGCCTCCAGAGGCCGCACAAAGTATTACACTCAAAAGTGTTAAGCCCCTCCCCTTCTGCCTATACACCCCCCGTGCTCCCACGGGCTCCTCAGTTTTTTGCTTTGTGCGAAGGAGGTCAGACACACACAGCACAGCTCCACAGATTGGTCAGCAGCAGCTGCTGACCATGTCGGATGGAAGAAAAGTGGGCCCATATAGGGCCCCCAGCATGCTCCCTTCTCACCCCACTCTTGTCGGCGGTGTTGTTAAGGTTGAGGTATCCATTGCGGGTACAGAGGCTGGAGCCCACATGCTGCTTTTCCTTCCCCATCCCCCTCAGGGCTCTGGGCGAAGTGGGATCCTATCGGTCTCCAGGCACTGAGACCGTGCTTCATCCACAACTCCTGTGGAGCCTGCTGGATAGGAGCCGGGTACCGTTCAGGGACATGGCCCTGCTACGTGAAGGTACTCTGTATCCCTGTGGGGACTGCGCACGGCAACACCTCAGCTTTGCTGGGTGTGCTAGTGCACCGGGCCGCGGCGCTGACCGGGTTAAATGTGCCATTACACACTCAGCGTCGCTGAGTGTGTTTATATGTAGGGGCTAACCGCCGCTGCCATGGGAAACTGCGGCGCGGCTGGGACTTGTAGTTCGCCGGGGACTTCGGCGTGTGCCGCGCTTTTACGGCGGACACGCTTATACTCGAGTCCCCGGCTTGCTTGCGGCCTAGTTTTCCCTTTCTCCCGCCCTCAGCCCTGACAGGCAGGGGGAAGGGCGGGACGCTGCACGGAACGAGCAGCACTGAGGGCTGGAGTATGATTTGCATACTCCACCCCCCCTCACTGTGCGGGCACTAGTTCCCGCACTTTCTCGGCCACGCCCACGGCTCCCTCCTCTCGTCAGGACGCCGCAGCCATTCCTGTCAGCTCCTCCGACGCTGCAGAGAGGGACAAACCCTGGGAGACCCAGACACGGTCTCTGGTGGCCTCACAACCGCTTTAAAGCGGGTGGTAAGCAGCACCTGTTGGTGCTAGCCCCATGGTGCTGTAGTGTATTGATACATTATTTGTTTATAGTATATACTCTACACTGTATGAGCACAGTTCATTCTGGCTATATACCCTATTGTGTTACACAGGGAAAACAATAGCATGGCGCCCACAAAAGGCAGGGGTGCCAAAACACAGGCTTTTCTTCGGCGCTCCATTGGGAGACCCAGACGATTAGGGTGTATAGTACTGCCTCCGGAGGCCACAAAGCATTACACTAAAAAGTGTAAGGCCCCTCCCCTTCTGGCTATACACCCCCAGTGGGATCACTGGCTCACCAGTTTTCTGCTTTGTGCGAAGGAGGTCAGACATCCACGCATAGCTCCACTGTTTAGTCAGCAGCAGCTGCTGACTATGTCGGATGGAAGAAAAGAGGGCCCATACTAGGGCCCCCAGCATGCTCCCTTCTCACCCCACTTTATGTCGGCGGTGTTTGTTAAGGTTGAGGTACCCATTGCGGGTACGGAGGCTGGAACCCACATGCTGTTTTCCTTCCCCATCCCCCTGAGGGGCTCTGAGGAAGTGGGATCTTACCGGCCCCCAAGCCCTGAGGCCGGGCTCCATCCACAGACCCATGGAACCTGCTGGATACGGAGCTGGGTACCGTTCAGGGACAAGGCCCTGCGACATTCAGGTA
Organism: Anomaloglossus baeobatrachus; assembly: GCF_048569485.1. Taxonomy (NCBI): domain Eukaryota; kingdom Metazoa; phylum Chordata; class Amphibia; order Anura; family Aromobatidae; genus Anomaloglossus; species Anomaloglossus baeobatrachus. The sequence continues at coordinate 48,342,502 of NC_134356.1, read as the reverse complement.
CTCTGTGTCCCAAACAGGCTGCGCACATTCCAGACTTGCTGGGTGTGCTAGTGCGCCGGGGACAGTAGCGCTGCGCGCTGGGGTTACAGTCACTACGGTTTGTCTGAGTGACTTTATGTGTTGGGGACTGCCGCGCCGGCCGCCCCTGGAGCGGCGGCGCGGCTGCGACTTGTAGTGCGCCGGGGACTTAGCGCCGACCGTGCTTTTACGACGGCGTCGCTTATAAATTTAGTCCCCGGCTTCTGCGGCCTAGCTCCGCTTCGTTCCCGCCCCCACCCTGTCAATCAGGGCAAGGGAGAGACGCTGTATGTTTATTCAGCGCCGAGGGCTGGAGCCTTATTTACATACTCCAGCCCTCTCACTGGGCACAGTGGGACGCAGGTTTCCCGCTCTTTGTCTGCACACGCCCAGGGCCCGCCCCTCTCCATAGGACGCCGGCAGCCATTCCTACATGCAGTCTGGCTGGAGAACGGACACAGGCTCTGGGAGACCCAGACAAGGGATTTCTGGCGACCACACACCCGCGTTAAGCGGGCGGTAAGCGGCACTTAAGTGCTGGCCCCACTAGTGCCACAGTGTTATTTTGGTGTACCTTTTTTCTCTATACCATATATATGTATATATATATTGCACTGTAAGGTCGCTTCTTGGCTGTATACCCTATCTTGCTCTGAGGAGACGACAACATGTCATCCGCAAAACGCAAGGGTGCCAAGACACAGGCTGTAAGCGCTGCTTGTGCCGCTTGTGGGGCTGATCTACCGGCAGGTTACAATGACCCCCATTGTGTGCAATGTTCGGTCCCTGTGCCACTTCGTCAGCCGGAGCCTATGGTGGTTGTGGCCCAGGCAGAGTCGCCGGTGAACCCTGTCCCGGTGACGGGGACAGAGTTTGCAGTTTTTGCTGACAAGATGTCTGTCACTATGACAAAGATACTAGAGACCTTGCAGGCCAGGCCAGTTACTCAGACCATGGACACTGCTGCGGCAACGTTCCCCGGTCCCCCTCAGTTGGAGTTAATCCGTGATTCAAGGGGGTCCCAGGCATCTCAGCCTGACGGCTCTGATTCAGATGACAGTCCCAGGCAGCCTAAGCGAGCTCGCTGGGAGAGACCCTCCACGTCATCACGCGGATCAGGGTCTCAGCGAGAAGAGTCTCTACATGATGAGACATAGGAGAGTGATCAGGAGTCTAATCCTGAAACCGCTCTCAATCTGGATACTCCTGATGGTGACGCCATGGTAAATGACCTTATAGCGGCTGTGAGGCAAATCCCGGGATATGAAGATGAATTATGACTCCAGTCATAATCCCTCATCACTCCCTGGCAGTGCCCCCTCCCTTCTTGTTCTCAGTGTTCCACTTACACCTCCATGGCCATGTCCTGTGATATGGAGATGAGGTGATGTGGGAACAATGGACACAGGATGACTCCCTGCCGTCACCCTGTAACAAGAGTTGTATCTCATTAGCAAGGCTATGGAAATAGCCAGACAGAACGACTCCAGTAAAAAATGGTTCATATCTCGCAAGCCATATTTCCGATAAATATGGCAACCATAAAAATGGTGTCTCCGCATGCGGACGATGCCGGCACACCCTTTTTATGGGAGCAGGACATTGGGAAATGCCCCAGGCGTGATATCAGCCAATGGGGAACTGGCAGACAGGTCATGAGTCCCCTCGTTCTGTAGCTAAATTCATAACTGTCACAATGAGAGCATTGGCATCCGCCTACGACGCTCCCAGGCAAAGTTATGGCCATATTCCATGTTGTGGATTGTCCATAACTCCAGCCAGGGGTGGAGCAGTGCTCCCTCTGAGGTCACTAAGGTAGGAGGGGATCTGGATTTGCCCAGGTTGATAACCTTACTTCGGCCATTTTCCAGTGTTCTTTTCGCTGGGGGCACGTGTAGGAAACATCTGTGGGAAGGATCCTAGAAACCTGGGTACAGCGCCCCCCTGTGGCCAGACGCAACAAGGTAACTGCTGGAACTGTGTATGCCTGTTTGTAACCCATGCTTTGATTGTAACTGTACTCTGACATAACTGTATATTCTGTAGATTCCCTATTGTATATATTGTAGTTTCTAGTGTGCTTTAGGCTGATTAAATTATATAATTAATCTTGGGCTGTTCTGTTATCTCGATCTTGAATCCCACGTCTGTGTGTTCGGCTAATAGTTACCGTAAATCGGTTGGTGGCAGCGAGTTTGTGCCAAGGATTATTGTGGGGAGGCCAGTGAGATTCGGGGAGGTTTTATATATTCCGCCCGCGGAGGTCGGGGGAATATATACCCTACTCTCACCGGGGACCCTTCAATAATCGGCATAAGTAGTATAGCGGCCTCCTTGCTTATCGTCGGGCAATTCCATAATTGGCCTGACTATAAGAGGGGCGCTAGAGAGCGCATCACGTGCTCTGTCTGTCGGTCGGGAGGTATAAAGGAGGGGTGACCCCCCACTTGTTACACCCCGATTGTGACGTACTGGTAGCCAGCGCGGGGGATTTCTGAGTAGACCCCCCCGGTGGTTTGTGACATATTGGTGGCATAGCGGTGGGATCGAGATAATAGTGTGTGTGAGTGTGAGACCCATACTCCCAGACACTAAAGACTGCCTGCAGCAGCTGTGGCTGCTGGGGTCTTCAGACCAGCTCAACACTAGAGTGTCAGAGTGCAGATACTGTAAGGTGTGTGGAGGCATCAGGTGTCAGTTCTGTGTCAGTGACCAAAAGTCTGCAAGAATGGCTGATGGCACCAGGAGCAGAGCTATGCAACTGGCCAATGCTAAGGCAGGAGCCGAAGAGAGGGAGGACGGTGCTGTGGACAGCAATGAGGAGGTTGCCCACGAGTCCTCCAGGAGCTCGACGCCAGAAAACCGTTCTGCCGAGGACATTGCACAACCTGGCAATTATGGACAAGATGAGGAGCAGCTCACCCAAGGTTCCTCAACGAGCCAGATGCCAGCCCTCCGCTCTGAAAGGGACAGTGAATCGCCTAGCTCTGCAGCGTGCCGCAGATCACCACGTGCCATTCCACCGAGCCTGGGAGGCTCGGATAGCCTTCTTCAAATGGCTATGGCCCTTCTCCAGGCTGGAGACCAGAAGGGCTACAAGGAACTCCTGGCAGAGCGCAGGGCAGAGCGGCACGCAGAGCGTGAGGCTGCGGAGCGAGAGCGGCAGGCAGCGCGTGAAGAGCGAGAGCGACAGGCAGACCGTGACTACCAGCTGCAGCTAGCTCAGCTCCGGCCCTCATCAGCCACACGTGACCTTCGAGACACCAAACTTCCAAAGGTCCGTGTTGAGGACTTCCCAGTGCTGGAGAAGGATGGAGACTTGGACTCTTTCTTGACTGCTTTTGAACGGACTTGCCTGCAGCACCATCTGGACAAGGACCAGTGGGCCAAATACCTGACCCCCCGTTTAAGGGGTAAGGCCCTGGATATCCTTGGGGACTTGCCTGCTGAGGCAGATCAGGGCTACGACACCATCAAGCGGGCCCTGATCCAACAGTACAACCTCACTCCAGAGTCCTACCGCAAGAAGTTCCGGACCCTGCAGAAGGGACCAAAGGACTCCTGGGCTGACCACCGGCGGGCACTTGCCCGAGCTGCCGACCACTGGACCCAAGGCCTGCAGCTTTCCACCGGACCAGAGATCCTGGACTTGGTCATCACGGAGCAACTCTTGTGGAACTGCCCTGAGGATCTCCGCCAGTTCATCCGAGACCAGAAGCCAAAGGGGTCCACGGCTACAGCTGCCCTGGCCGATGACTACACCAACAACCGGGCCCCTGAGGCCAGGAGAGCGGCCACCAGCAGCACCTGGAGAGGGGGTAAGATGAATTCTGCGACTGCCCCACCTGCCCCTAGACTGCAGGGGGTGTCCCCCTCAACTCCCCTCTCCAGGCCCGTGGCGGAACCAAGACGGTGCCACCAGTGCAACCTACCTGGACACTTCAAGGCCATGTGCCCTCAGCGTCCCAAGGCCCCGGCTCCGTCCCTGTCCCAAGGGCCGCCCAAGGTGTATTGTGTGGGTGGGGGTGGTGGTAGGTCCCTGGACAGCTTCCAACCTGTCACCGTCGGCCGGTCTGTGACCATAGGACTGCGAGACAGCGCCTCGGAGGTGACTCTGGTGCGGCCTGAGATGGTGTCCCCCCAAGACTTGATCCCTGGAAAAACCTTCGCTGTCTCCGGGATTGGAGGCACTGACCCGGCGCTGCCTGTTGCTGACATTTATGTGGACTGGGGCGCAGGGCGGGGGGTGAGGGAGGTGGGGGTAACTGATCGGATCCCTGCAAACGTGCTACTTGGGACAGATTTGGGGCAGATAACCTCCCAGTTTGGGCCCCCCCCAAGGGCTGAACCTTCAGCCAGTACTGACATGACTCCTGACAATGTTAATGTGTTATCTATGAATGATGTAAGGGAGGAGGGAGTGAACTCTGATATTTCTGCTTGCACAGACACCATAGACACACACGCAGCTGCAGCTGTGACAGGAGGGGAGGGGGTCAGAGAAAGGTGTGACAATGCCTCTACAAGTAACCAGCCTGTGAGCTGGGATCTGTTGCCCTCTGCAGGGATAAGCAGAGAGCAGGGTGCTGCAGGGGGAGGACCAGTGTGTGGGGTGGGGGCTACCACAGCAAATGTGGGGTCCCCAGAGATTTCACAGCGGGGTTCTGTTGCTGCAGGAGGGGAACAGGCAGGTGAGATTGGGGCCGGTCCAGGAGCGGAAGTGCTCCCAGGTAAGATCTCGGTGCAGGGTTCCCCCACAACCGGGGTGTCAGGAAGCCAGGTCGGTCTGCCTGAACCGGCGACTTGGTCAGGAACGGAGGAGGAGCAGGCACGACCCACGGTCGCAGCGGCTGTGGCCGCTGTCACCCGCAGTGGGAGTGCTGGAAGCCAAGGGGCCTCCCGGAGGTCCGATAGCTCTTCCCCTTCTGACCAAGTGGCAGCCGAGTCAGGTGGAGGCCAGGACACAGGTCCCGGGGTACTGACTGAAGATGTGACAGTCTCGTCGATTCTGGCCACATCTAGTCAGGGGTTTCAGGCAGCGTTAGAAGCTGACGACAGCCTGAAAGCTCTTAAGGAGCAGGCGGCACAGCCTCCCTCGGACTCGGACCCGGAGCGAGTGGTCTGGGACCAAGGACGGCTGTACCGGGCCACGGTCCAGCAGGGTTCACCGGAGGCGTGGCCCAGGGACCGACAGTTGGTGGTACCCTATCCGTTCCGGACGGAGTTGTTGCGGATCGCACATGAGATTCCGATGGCCGGACACCTAGGGATCGCTAAGACCAAGGCCAGGTTAAACCAGCATTTCTACTGGCCAAAAATGGGGGCCGATGTGGCTGCCTACTGCCGTTCGTGTGAAACCTGTCAGAGAGTGGGGAAGGCGGGGCCACGCCCCAAAGCCCCACTAGTATCTCTGCCAATCATCGATGAGCCTTTCAGGAGGGTGGCTGTGGATCTGGTCGGCCCGCTGGCCATCCCCAGCAGCTCCGGGAAACGCTTCCTACTGACGGTAGTGGACTATGCCACCCGGTACCCAGAAGCAGTGGCCTTGTCGTCCATTCGGGCTGACAAGGTGGCCACCGCATTGCTGGAGATTTTCTCCCGAGTGGGTTTTCCCCAGGAAATGCTCACTGACCGGGGGACCCAATTCATGTCCCAGCTGATGGAGGCCCTCTGTAAGCAAGTCCAGGTGCGACATCTGGTGGCCAGCCCGTACCATCCACAGACTAATGGCCTGTGCGAGCGGTTCAATGGCACCTTAAAGCAGATGCTTAAGATGTTGGTCGACTCCCATGGGCGTGACTGGGAGCGGTATCTCCCACACCTGTTATTTGCTTACCGGGAGGTTCCACAGGCCTCAACGGGATTCTCACCGTTTGAGCTCCTGTACGGGCGACGTGTGCGGGGCCCCCTGGCTCTGGTGAAAGAGGCTTGGGAAGGGGATTTGGCCACCCCTGGAGTGTCGGTTATCGAGTATGTCATGCGCTTCCGGGACAAAATGCAGGCCTTGACGCAACTGGTACACGACAATATGGCTCAAGCCCAGGCCGATCAGAAGCGTTGGTACGACCAGAACGCTTGTGAGAGGACCTACCAAGTGGGTCAAAAGGTGTGGGTACTGGTCCCCGTACCACAGGACAAGCTTCAGGCAGCCTGGGAAGGCCCATACCTCGTGTACCAGCAGCTCAACCCTGTAACGTACCTGGTCACCCTGGACCCTGCCCGTGGAAGGCGGAAGCCCTTCCATGTGAACATGATGAAGGCACATCATGAGCGGGAGGCATGTGCGCTCCCCGTGTGCAACTTGCCCGAGGAGGGAGAAGCGGAAACCCTCTTGGATATGCTAGCCCAGGTTAGGGCAGGCGGATCCATTGAGGATGTGGAGGTTGGCCACCAGCTCTTGGAGGACCAACGGTCCCAGCTGTGGGCCACCCTACACCCCTTCCGGGGGTTGTTTACCAACCAGCCCGGAAGGACTGACTTGGCTGTCCATCACGTGGACACTGGGGATCATCCCCCGATCCGGCGTTCAGCATATCGGGTCTCCCTGGAGGTGCAGCAACACATGCGCCAGGAGATTGGCGAGATGCTGAAGCTGGGGGTGATCCAGGCATCCAACAGCGCTTGGGCCTCGCCTGTAGTCCTCGTCCCTAAGAAGGACCGAACCACTCGGTTCTGCGTGGACTACAGGGGGCTCAATGCGGTCACGGTCGCCGATGCGTACCCAATGCCACGCATCGATGACCTGCTCGATCAGTTGGCCGGGGCTCAGTACCTGACCATCATGGATCTGAGCCGGGGATATTGGCAGATCCCCCTGACTCGCAAGGCCAGGGAACGCTCTGCCTTTATTACCCCATTTGGACTGTACGAGTCCACGGTGATGCCATTCGGGATGAGGAATGCCCCTGCCACTTTCCAGCGGATGGTCAACACCCTGCTCAAGGGACTTGAAGGGTACGCGGCCGCGTACCTGGATGACATTGCCGTCTTCAGTCCCACCTGGGAGGACCACCTAGAGCATCTAGCACAGGTGCTCAGGCGGATCCACCGGGCAGGTTTGACCATCAAGCCGGGAAAGTGTCAGCTGGCCATGAGCGAGGTCCAGTACCTCGGTCACCGGGTAGGTGGGAGAACACTGAAGCCCGAGCCTGAGAAAGTGGAAGCCATCGCATCCTGGCCCACCCCCAGGACCAAGAAGCAGGTGATGTCCTTCTTGGGGACCGCTGGGTACTATAGGAGGTTTGTTCCATGCTATAGTAGCCTGGCAAAGCCCTTGACGGACCTCACCAAGAAGAAGCTGCCCTCTGCAGTCGATTGGACAATGGACTGCGAGACAGCCTTCCGGGCCCTAAAGGACGCCCTGTCCAGCCCGCCCGTGCTACAGGCAGCCGACTTCACGCGGCCGTTTGTAGTACAGACCGACGCCAGTGACTTCGGCCTCGGTGCGGTGCTCAGCCAGGTGGACTCTGCGAGCCAAGAGCACCCAGTCTTGTACCTGAGCAGGAAGCTGTTACCAAGGGAAGTTGCCTATTCCACGATGGAGAAGGAGTGCCTGGCCATAGTGTGGGCCCTGCAGCGTCTGCAACCCTATCTATACGGGCGCCACTTCATCGTGGAGACGGACCACAATCCCCTCAGCTGGTTGCACACCGTCTCTGGGACGAATGGGCGATTGTTGCGATGGAGCCTTGCGCTCCAGCAATACAACTTCACCATTCGCCACAAAAGGGGCCGTGACCACGGTAACGCAGACGGGCTGTCCCGACAAGGAGAGGTCGCGGACGGGCGCACGGGGGAACACCGGAGTGTGCTGCCCCCTAGCGCCCTCAAAAGGGGGGAGGTGTGAGGCAAATCCCGGGATATGAAGATGAATTATGACTCCAGTCATAATCCCTCATCACTCCCTGGCAGTGCCCCCTCCCTTCTTGTTCTCAGTGTTCCACTTACACCTCCATGGCCATGTCCTGTGATATGGAGATGAGGTGATGTGGGAACAATGGACACAGGATGACTCCCTGCCGTCACCCTGTAACAAGAGTTGTATCTCATTAGCAAGGCTATGGAAATAGCCAGACAGAACGACTCCAGTAAAAAATGGTTCATATCTTGCAAGCCATATTTCCGATAAATATGGCAACCATAAAAATGGTGTCTCCGCATGCGGACGATGCCGGCACACCCTTTTTATGGGAGCAGGACATTGGGAAATGCCCCAGGCGTGATATCAGCCAATGGGGAACTGGCAGACAGGTCATGAGTCCCCTCGTTCTGTAGCTAAATTCATAACTGTCACAATGAGAGCATTGGCATCCGCCTACGACGCTCCCAGGCAAAGTTATGGCCATATTCCATGTTGTGGATTGTCCATAACTCCAGCCAGGGGTGGAGCAGTGCTCCCTCTGAGGTCACTAAGGTAGGAGGGGATCTGGATTTGCCCAGGTTGATAACCTTACTTCGGCCATTTTCCAGTGTTCTTTTCGCTGGGGGCACGTGTAGGAAACATCTGTGGGAAGGATCCTAGAAACCTGGGTACAGCGCCCCCCTGTGGCCAGACGCAACAAGGTAACTGCTGGAACTGTGTATGCCTGTTTGTAACCCATGCTTTGATTGTAACTGTACTCTGACATAACTGTATATTCTGTAGATTCCCTATTGTATATATTGTAGTTTCTAGTGTGCTTTAGGCTGATTAAATTATATAATTAATCTTGGGCTGTTCTGTTATCTCGATCTTGAATCCCACGTCTGTGTGTTCGGCTAATAGTTACCGTAAATCGGTTGGTGGCAGCGAGTTTGTGCCAAGGATTATTGTGGGGAGGCCAGTGAGATTCGGGGAGGTTTTATATATTCCGCCCGCGGAGGTCGGGGGAATATATACCCTACTCTCACCGGGGACCCTTCAATAATCGGCATAAGTAGTATAGCGGCCTCCTTGCTTATCGTCGGGCAATTCCATAATTGGCCTGACTATAAGAGGGGCGCTAGAGAGCGCATCACGTGCTCTGTCTGTCGGTCGGGAGGTATAAAGGAGGGGTGACCCCCCACTTGTTACACCCCGATTGTGACGTACTGGTAGCCAGCGCGGGGGATTTCTGAGTGGACCCCCCCGGTGGTTTGTGACAGCGGCCATCAATAGTCTATTGGAAATTTCTCCCCCTGCCCCTTCTGCAGAGGAGGCAGCTGCACAGCAGGAGAAGTTCCATTTCAGGTATCCCAAGCGTAAACTGAGTACTTTTCTGGACCACGCTGACTTCAGAGAATCAGTCCAGAAACACCAGGCTTATCCAGACAAGCGTTTCTCCAAACGTCTTAAAGATACACGTTATCCCTTTCCCCCTGACGTGGTCAAACGCTGGACCCAGTGTCCAAAGGTGGACCCCCCAATCTCCAGGCTTGCGGCTAGATCCATAGTTGCAGTGGAGGATGGGGCTTCACTTAAAGATGCCAATGACAGACAGATGGACCTTTGGTTAAAGTCTGTCTATGAAGCTATCGGCGCGTCGTTTGCTCCAGCATTCGCGGCCGTGTGGGCACTCCAAGCTATTTCAGCTGGCCTGGCACAGGTGGACTCTATCATATGTCCAGCAGTGCCGCGAGTAGCGTCCCTAACCTCGCAAATGTCTGCGTTTGCGACTTACGCTATCAACGCTGTCCTGGACTCTACAAGCCGTACCTCAATGGCGTCTGCCAACTCTGTGGTTTTGCGCAGAGCCTTGTGGTTAAAGGAATGGAAAGCGGATTCTGCTTCCAAAAAATGTTTAACCAGCTTGCCACTATCTGTAGATAGACTGTTTGGTGAACAATTGGCTGAAATCATTAAACAATCCAAGGGTAAAGACTCCTCCTTACCCCAGCCCAGATCAAGCAAACCTCAACAGAGGAAGTGGCAGTCGAGGTTTCGGTCCTTTCGAGGCTCCGGCAAGACCCAATTCTCCTCGTCCAAAGGGACTCAGAAGGAGCAAAGGAGCTCAGATTCCTGGCGGGCTCACTCACGCCCCAAGAAAGCAACCGGAGGAACCGCTTCCAAGGCGGCTGCCTCATGACTTTCGGCCTCCTCCCTCCGCATCCTCGGTCGGTGGCAGGCTCTCCCGCTTTTGCGACATTTGGCTGCCACAGGTCAAAGACCGGTGGGTAACAGACATTTTGTCTCACGGGTACAGGATAGAGTTCAGTTCTCGTCCTCCGCCTCGGTTCTTCAGAACCTCCCCACATCCCGACCGAGCAGATGCCCTTCTGCAGGCGGTGTGCTCACTAAAAGCAGAAGGAGTGGTGATCCCTGTTCCTCAGCAGGAACAAGGGCAAGGTTTTTACTCCAATCTCTTTGTGGTTCCAAAAAAGGACGGCTCGTTTCGTCCTGTTCTGGACCTAAAGCTGCTCAACAAGCATGTGAACGCCAGGCGGTTCCGGATGGAATCCCTCCGCTCCGTCATTGCCTCACTGTCTCAAGGAGATTTCCTTGCATCAATAGACATCAAAGATGCTTATCTCCACGTGCCGATTGCTACAGAGCACCAACGTTTTCTACGTTTCGTGATAGGAGACGACCATCTCCAGTTCGTAGCTCTGCCATTTGGTCTGGCGACAGCCCCACGGGTTTTCACCAAGGTCATGGCGGCAGTGGTAGCAGTCTTGCATTCTCAGGGACATTCGGTGATCCCTTATTTAGACGATCTACTTGTCAAAGCACCCTCTCAAGAGGCATGCCAACACAGCCTGAATGTTGCGCTGGAGACTCTCCAGACTTTCGGGTGGATCATCAACTTTTCAAAGTCAAACCTGGCACCGACTCGATCACTAACGTATCTTGGCATGGAGTTTCATACTCTCTCAGCGATAGTGAAGCTTCCGCTGGACAAGCAGCGGTCACTACAGACAGGGGTGCAGTCTCTCCTTCAGGGTCAGTCGCACCCCTTAAGGCGCCTCATGCACTTCCTAGGGAAGATGGTGGCAGCAATGGAGGCAGTCCCGTTCGCGCAGTTTCATCTGCGCCCACTTCAATGGGACATTCTCCGCCAATGGGACGGGAAGACAACTTCCCTAGACAGGAAAGTCTCCCTTTCTCAGACGGCCAAGGACTCTCTGCAATGGTGGCTTCTTCCCACCTCATTATCACAGGGAAGATCATTCCTGCCCCCATCCTGGGCAGTGGTCACGACAGACGCGAGTCTGTCAGGGTGGGGAGCAGTTTTTCTCCACCACAGGGCTCAAGGGACGTGGACTCAGCAGGAGTCCACCCTTCAGATCAATGTTCTGGAAATCAGGGCAGTGTATCTTGCCCTATTAGCCTTCCAGCAGTGGCTGGAAGGAAAGCAGATCCGAATTCAGTCGGACAACTCCACAGCGGTGGCATACATCAACCACCAAGGAGGGACACGCAGTCGGCAAGCCTTCCAGGAAGTCAGGCGGATTCTGATGTGGGTGGAGGAAAGAGCATCCACCATATCAGCAGTTCACATCCCGGGCGTAGAAAACTGGGAAGCAGACTTCCTCAGTCGCCAGGGCATGGACGCAGGGGAATGGTCCCTTCACCCGGACGTGTTTCAGGAAATCTGCCGCCGCTGGGGGGTGCCGGACGTCGACCTAATGGCGTCTCGGCACAACAACAAGGTCCCGACCTTCATAGCGCGGTCTCGCGATCAAAGAGCTCTGGCGGCAGACGCCTTAGTGCAAGATTGGTCGCAGTTCCGGCTCCCTTATGTGTTTCCACCTCTGGCACTCTTGCCCAGAGTGTTACGCAAGATCAGATCCGATTGCGGCCGCGTCATACTCGTCGCCCCAGACTGGCCGAGGAGGTCGTGGTACCCGGATCTGTGGCATCTCACGGTCGGCCAACCGTGGGCACTACCAGACCGTCCAGACTTACTGTCCCAAGGGCCGTTTTTCCATCGGAATTCTGCGGCCCTGAACCTGACTGTGTGGCCATTGAGTCCTGGATCCTAGCGTCTTCAGGAGTACCCCAAGGGGTCGTGGCCACCATGAGACAGGCTAGGAAGTCCACTTCTGCTAAGATCTACCACAGAACGTGGAAGATTTTCTTATCCTGGTGCTCTGCACAAGGAGTATCCCCCTGGCCATTCGCGTTACCTGTCGTTCTTTCCTTCCTGCAATCTGGGTTGGAAAAGGGCTTGTCGCTCGGCTCCCTTAAAGGGCAAGTCTCGGCACTATCCGTGTTTTTTCAGAAGCGTCTAGCACGACTTCTCTCAGGTGCGCACGTTCCTGCAGGGGGTTTGTCATATCGTACCTCCGTACAGGCGGCCGTTAGATCCGTGGGATCTAAACAAGGTCCTTGTTGCTCTCCAGAAGCCGCCCTTCGAGCCTCTGAGGGATGTGTCACTTTCTCGACTCTCACAGAAAGTGGCCTTTCTGGTAGCGGTCACGTCTCTTCGGAGAGTGTCTGAACTAGCAGCGCTGTCATCCAAAGCTCCTTTCCTAGTGTTCCACCAGGACAAGGTAGTGCTGCGCCCCATTCAGGAGTTTCTCCCTAAGGTGGTATCCTCTTTTCATCTTAATCAGGATATCTCTTTGCCTTCCTTTTATCCGCATGCAGTTCATCGGTATGAAAAGGATCTACATTTGTTGGATCTGGTGAGAGCACTCAGAATCTACATTTCCCGCACGGCGCCCCTGCGCCGCTCGGATGCACTCTTTGTCCTTGTCGCTGGTAAGCGCAAAGGGTCGCAGGCTTCCAAAGCCACCCTGGCTCGATGGATCAAAGAACCAATTCTTGAAGCCTACCGTTCTGCTGGGCTTCCGGTTCCATCAGGGCTGAAGGCCCATTCTACCAGAGCCGTGGGTGCGTCCTGGGCATTACGACACCAGGCTACGGCTCAACAGGTGTGCCAGGCAGCTACCTGGTCGAGTCTGCACACTTTCACCAAACATTATCAGGTGCATACCTATGCTTCGGCGGACGCCAGCCTAGGTAGAAGAGTCCTGCAGGCGGCAGTTGCCTCCCCGTAGGGGAGGGCTGTCTTGGCAGCTCTAACATGAGGTATTTCTTTACCCACCCAGGGACAGCTTTTGGACGTCCCAATCGTCTGGGTCTCCCAATGGAGCGCCGAAGAAGAGGGGAATTTTGTTACTTACCGTAAATTCCTTTTCTTCTAGCTCCTATTGGGAGACCCAGCACCCGCCCTGTTGTCCTTCGGGATTTTTGGTTGTTTTTCGGGTACACATGTTGTTCATGTTGAATGGTTTTCAGTTCTCCGATGTTACTTCGGAGTGAATTTGTTTAAACCAGTTATTGGCTTTCCTCCTTCTTGCTTTTGCACTAAAACTGGTGAGCCAGTGATCCCACTGGGGGTGTATAGCCAGAAGGGGAGGGGCCTTACACTTTTTAGTGTAATGCTTTGTGTGGCCTCCGGAGGCAGTACTATACACCCTAATCGTCTGGGTCTCCCAATAGGAGCTAGAAGAAAAGGAATTTACGGTAAGTAACAAAATTCCCCTCATTATGCTGCCTGCGCCGCATGTATGACCCCGCTACCGGCAGGTTCCACTGACCCTCATTGTGTGCATTGTTCGGCCCCTGTGACACTTATTCAGCCAGAGCCTCTGCTAAGAGGGGCCCAGGGGGAGCCACCTGTTGACACTGTCCAGGTGACGGGGACTGAGTTTGCAAAACTCTCTGAGACTATGGCTAAGATACTAGAAGCCTTGCAGTCCAGGCCGGTATCTCAGCAAAGGGACTCTGTTGTATCATTGTTCCCTGACCCCCCTCAGTTGGTCCAACAATGTCCTCCCGGGGTATCTCATACATCCCAGGCTAAGGGTTATGACTTAGACCCCAGCCCCAGACCGACTAAGCGGGCTCGCTTAGAATTTCCCTCGACATCATATTGTTCAGGGTGTCAGCGGGGGGAATCTCTGGTTGATGATGCGGAGACAGCTGATCAGGATTCTGATCCTGAGGCCGCTCTCAATCTTAATACTCCAGACGGGGACGCCATAGTGAACGATCTTATTGCGTCCATCAATCAAATGCTGGATATTTCTCCCTCAGCTCCTACGGCGGAGGAGTCAGCGTCTCAGCAGGAGAAATTCCGTTTCAGGTTCCCCAAGCGTACACAGAGTATGTTTCTAGACCACTCTGATTTCAGGGAGGCAGTCCAGAATCACCATGCTTGTCCAGATAAGCGTTTTTCTAAGCGCCTTAAGGATACACGTTATCCTTTTCCCCCTGACGTGGTTAAAGGTTGGACTCAGTGTCCCAAAGTGGATCCTCCAATCTCCAGACTGGCAGCTAGATCTATACTTGCAGTGGAAGATGGGGCCTCGCTCAAAGATGCCACTGACAGGCAGATGGAGCTCTGGTTGAAATCCATCTATGAAGCTATCGGAGCTTCTTTTGCCCCAGCATTCGCAGCCGTATGGGCGCTACAAGCGATCTCAGCAGGTCAAGCGCAAATTGAAGCAGCCACATGCACGGCCGCGCCACAAGTGGCATCCATTACCACCCAGACCTCGGCAATTGCGTCTTACGCTATTAATGCTGTCCTGGACTCTGCGAGCCGTACGGCGGTTGCGGCCGCCAATTCGGTGGTACTCCGCAGGGCCTTGTGGCTACGGGAATGGAAGGCAGATTCTGCTTCCAAAAAGCGCTTAACCAGTTTGCCAATTTCTGGCGACAGGCTGTTTGGTGAGCGTCTGGATGAAATCATCAAACAATCCAAGGGAAAGGATACATCCTTACCCCAGCCCAAACAGAACATACCCCAACAGAGGAGAGGGCAGTCGAGGTTTCGGTCCTTTCGGGGCGCGGGCAGGTCCCAATTCTCCTCGTCCAAAAGGCCTCAGAAAGATCAAAGGAACTATGATGCATGGCGGTCTAAGTCACGTCCTAAAAAGACCACCGGAGGCGCCGCTAACAAAGCGGCTTCCTCATGACTTTCGACCTCCTCTAGTAGCATCCTCGGTCGGTGGCAGGCTCTCCCGCTTTTGCGACACCTGGCTGCCACAAATAAAAGACCGCTGGGTGAGAGACATTCTGTCTCACGGTTACAAGATAGAGTTCACCTCTCGTCCCCCGACTCGATTCTTCAGGTCATCCCCGCCTCCCGAGCGAGCCGAGGCTCTTCTGCAGGCGCTGGGCACTCTGAAGGCAGAAGGAGTGGTGGTCCCTGTTCCTCTTCAGCAACAGAGCCACGGTTTTTACTCCAACTTGTTTGTGGTTCCAAAGAAGGACGGGTCTTTCCGCCCGGTCCTGGACCTGAAACTGCTCAACAAACACGTAAAAACCCGACTGTTCAGGATGGAATCCCTCCGCTCCGTCATCGCCTCAATGTCCCAAGGAGATTTCCTTGCATCGATCGATATCAAAGATGCTTATCTCCACGTACCGATTGCTCCAGAGCACCAGCGCTTCTTGCGCTTCGCCATAGGAAACGAACACCTGCAATTCGTGGCACTGCCGTTCGGCCTGGCAACAGCCCCACGGGTTTTTACCAAGGTTATGGCTACTGTAGTAGCGCTCCTACACTCGCAGGGTCACTCGGTGATCCCGTACTTGGATGCTGATCAAGGCACCCTCTCAAGAGGCATGCCAACGCAGCCTCGACGCTACCCTGGAGACTCTCCAGGGTTTCGGGTGGATCATCAATTTTCCAAAGTCAAATCTGACACCGGCCCAATCGCTGACATACCTTGGCATGGAGTTTCATACCCTCTCAGCGATAGTGAAGCTTCCGCTGATCAAGCAGCAGTCACTACAGAAAGGGGTACAATCTCTCCTTCAAGGCCAGTCACACCCCTTGAGGTGCCTCATGCACTTCCTGGGGAAGATGGTGGCAGCAATGGAGGCAGTCCCTTTCGCGCAGTTTCACCTGCGTCCCCTTCAATGGGACATCTTACGCAAATGGGACAGGAAGCCGACGTCCCTCGACAGGACCGTCTCCCTCTCTCAGGCGACCAAAGCTTCCCTTCGGTGGTGGCTCCTTCCCACTTCTTTATCGAAGGGGAAATCCTTCCTACCCCCATCCTGGGAGGTGGTCACGACGGACGCGAGTCTGTCAGGGTGGGGAGCGGTTTTTCTCCACCACAGGGCTCAGGGTACGTGGACCCAGCAAGAGTCCTCGCTTCAGATCAATGTTCTGGAAATACGGGCAGTGTATCTTGCCCTGAAAGCGTTCCAGCAGTGGCTGGAGGGCAAGCAGATCCGAATTCAGTCGGACAATTCAACAGCGGTGGCATACATCAACCACCAAGGCGGCACACGCAGCCGGCAAGCCTTCCAGGAAGTCCGGCGGATTTTGACGTGGGCGGAAGCCACGGCCTCCACCATATCCGCAGTTCACATTCCAGGCGTGGAAAACTGGGAAGCAGATTATCTCAGTCGCCAGGGCATGGACGCAGGGGAATGGTCCCTTCACCTGGACGTGTTTCAGGAGATCTGTTGCCGCTGGGGGGTGCCGGACGTCGACCTCATGGCGTCCCGGCACAACAACAAGGTACCAATGTTCATGGCACGGTCTCAAGATCCCAGAGCTCTGGCGGCAGACGCCTTAGTTCAGGATTGGTCGCAGTTTCAGCTCCCTTATGTGTTTCCTCCGCTGGCACTGTTGCCCAGGGTGTTACGCAAGATCAGGGCCGACTGCCGCCGCGTCATCCTCGTCGCTCCAGACTGGCCGAGGCGGTCGTGGTACCCGGATCTGTGGCATCTCACGGTCGGCCAACCGTGGGCACTACCAGACCGACCAGACTTGCTGTCTCAAGGGCCGTTTTTCCATCTGAATTCTGCGGCCCTCAACCTGACTGTGTGGCCATTGAGTCCTGGATCCTAGCGTCTTCAGGGTTATCTCAAGACGTCATTGCCACTATGAGACAAGCTAGGAAACCAACGTCCGCTAAAATCTACCACAGGACGTGGAAGATTTTCCTGTCATGGTGCTCTGCTCAGGGTTTTTCTCCCTGGCCTTTTGCCTTGCCCACCTTTCTGTCCTTCCTTCAATCTGGACTGGAAAAGGGTTTGTCGCTCGGCTCACTTAAGGGACAAGTCTCAGCGCTCTGTGTTTTTCCAGAAGCGCCTAGCCAGACTTCCACAGGTACGTACGTTCCTGCAGGGGGTTTGTCACATCGTCCCTCCTTACAAGCGGCCGTTAGAACCCTGGGATCTGAACAGGGTGCTGATGGTTCTTCAGAAACCACCATTCGAGCCAATGAGGGATATTCCTCTCTCACGCCTTTCGCAGAAAGTGGTTTTTCTAGTAGCAGTCACTTCACTTCGGAGAGTGTCTGAGCTAGCAGCGCTTTCATGCAAGACCCCTTTCTTGGTGTTTTCACCAGGACAAGGTGGTTCTGCGTCCGGTTCCGGAATTTCTCCCTAAGGTGGTATCCCCCTTTCATCTCAATCAGGATATCTCCTTACCTTCTTTTTGTCCTCATCCAGTTCACCAATGTGAAAAGGATTTGCACTTGTTAGATCTGGTGAGAGCACTCAGAATCTACATTTCTCGTACGGCGCCCCTGCGCCGCTCGGATGCACTCTTTGTCCTTGTCGCTGGCCAGCGTAAAGGGTCACAGGCTTCCAAATCAACCCTGGCTCGGTGGATCAAGGAGCCAATTATCGAAGCTTACCGTTCGGCTGGGCTTCTGGTTCCCTCAGGGCTGAAGGCCCATTCTACCAGAGCCGTGGGCGCGTCCTGGGCTTTGAGGCACCAGGCTACGGCTCAGCAGGTGTGTCAGGCGGCTACCTGGTCGAGTCTGCACACTTTCACGAAGCACTATCAAGTGCATACCTATGCTTCGGCGGATGCCAGCCTAGGTAGACGAGTCCTTCAGGCGGCGGTTGCCCACCTGTAGGAAGAGGCCGTTTTACGGCTCTCTTACGAGGTATTATTTTACCCACCCAGGGACTGCTTTTGGACGTCCCAATTGTCTGGGTCTCCCAATAGAGCGACAAAGAAGGGAATTTTGTTTACTTACCGTAAATTCCTTTTCTTCTAGCTCTAATTGGGAGACCCAGCACCCGCCCCTGTTTTTTTGTGTACACATGTTGTTCATGTTGAATGGTTTCAGTTCTCCGATATTCCTTCGGATTGAAGTTACTTTAAACCAGTTTGTAATTCTTTTTCCTCCTTCTTGCTTTTGCACCAAAACTGAGGAGCCCGTGGGAGCACGGGGGGTGTATAGGCAGAAGGGGAGGGGCTTAACACTTTTGAGTGTAATACTTTGTGCGGCCTCCGGAGGCATAGCCTATACAACCCAATTGTCTGGGTCTCCCAATTAGAGCTAGAAGAAAAGGAATTTACGGTAAGTAAACAAAATTCCCTTCTTCTTCGGCGCTCTATTGGGAGACCCAGACGATTGGGTGTATAGCACTGCCTCCGGAGGCCACACAAAGCAATTACACTAAAAAGTGTAAGGCCCCTCCCCTTCTGGCTATACACCCCCAGTGGGATCACTGGCTCACCAGTTTTCTGCTTTGTGCGAAGGAGGTCAGACATCCACGCATAGCTCCACTGTTTGTAGTCAGCAGTAGCTGCTGGCTCTATCGGATGGAAGAAAAGAGGGCCCATATAGGGCCCCCAGCATGCTCCCTTCTCACCCGCGGTGGTGCTTGTAAGGTTGAGGTACCTATTGCTGGTACAGAGGCTGGAGCCCACATGCTGTTTTCCTTCCACATCCCCTGGAGGGCTCTGTGGAAGTGGGATCTTGCCGGCCCCCAAGCCCTGGGGCCGGGCTCCATCCACAGACCCATAGAACCTGCTGGATTGGGAGCGGGAGTGCCGTTCAGGGACAAGGCCCTGCAACTTTCAGGTACTCTGTGTCCCCGGCAGGCACGGACACTCTCAGGGCTTGCTGAGCGTTGTAGTGCGCCGGGGACAGTGGCGCTGTACGCTGGGGGTTAGGTCACTGCAGCTTTGCTGAGTGACGTTGTGTGTTGGGAACTACTGCGCCGACCGCTCCTGGAGCGGCGGCGCAGCTGCGACTTGTGGTGCGCCGGGGGCTTTGCGCCGACCGCGCTTTTACGGCGGCGGCGCTTCTAACTTTAGCCCCCGGCTTCTGCGGCCTAGCGCCGCTTCGTTCCCGCCCCCACCCTGTCAATCAGGGTAGGGGAGAGACGCTGCTCAATGGCAGCGCCGAGGGCTGGAGCTTTATTTACATGCTCCAGCCCTCTCACTAGGCACAAGGGGAAGCAGACTTCCCGCTCTTCGTCGGTGTACGCCCAGGGCCCGCCCCCCCTCTCCACAAGGACGCCGGCAGCCATTACACATGCGATCTGGCTGGGGAAGGGCAGCAGGCTCTGGGAGACCCAGACTAGAGGGATTTCTGGCGACCACACACCGCTCCTAAGCGGGCGGTAAGCTGCACAGTAGTGCTGGCCCCACTAGTGCCTCAGTGATATATTAGTGTACTTTTTTCTTGGTACCATATATATATATATATAGTTGCACTGTAAGGTCGCTTCTTGGCTGGACACCCTGTACTGCTCTGAGGAGGCAGCAACATGTCATCCGCAAAACGCAAGGCTGCCAAGGCACGGGCTGTGTACACTGTTTGTACTGCATGTGGGGCTGATCTACCGGCAGGCTCCAATGATTCACATTGTGTGCAATGTTCAGTCCCAGTGGCACTTCGTCAGCCAGAGCCTAATGTGGTGGTAGCCCAGGCAGAGACGCCTGTGAACCCTGCCCCGGTGACGGGGACAGACTTTGCAGTGTTTGCTGATAAAATGTCTGAGGCTATGACAAAAATCCTGGAGACCTTGCAGGCCAGGCCAGTTCCTCAGACCATGGACACTGCTGTGGCTATGCTCTCTAGTCCCCCTCAGTTGGAACTAATCCGTACTTCAAGGGGGTCTCAAGCATCACAAGCTGAAGTCTCTGACTCAGATGACAGTCCCAGGCAGCCTAAGCGAGCTCGCTGGGAAAGACCCTCGACGTCATCACACTGCTCATGGTCTCAGCGAGAAGAATCTCTCTGTGATGAGACTGAGGACGGTGATCAGGATTCTAATCCTGAGGCCCCTCTCAATCTGGATGCCCCTGATGGTGACGCCATGGTTAATGACCTTATATCGGCGATTAATAGACTGTTGGATATTTCTCCCCCAGCCCCTTCTGCAGAGGAGGCAGCTGCACAGCAGGAGAAGTTCCATTTCCTGTATCCCAAGCGTAAATTAAGTGCTTTTTTGGACCACTCTGAGAATCAATCCAGAAGCACGACGCTCATCCAGACAAGCGTTTCTCTAAGCGTTCCCGTTATCCTTTTCCCGCTGAAGTGGCCAAACGCTGGACCCAGTGCCCAAAGGTGGATCCCCCAATTTCCAAGCTTGCGGCTAGATCCATAGTCGCAGTAGAGGATGGCGCTTCACTTAAAGATGCCAACGACAGACAGATGGACCTTTGGATGAAATCTGTCTATGAAGCTATCGGCGCGTCGTTTGCTCCAGCATTCGCGGCCGTGTGGGCACTACAAGCTATTTCAGCTGGTTTAGCACAGGTGGATGCTATCATGCATCCAGCAGTGCCTCAGGTGGCGTCCCTAACTTCGCAAATGTCTGCGTTTGCGACCTATGCTATCAATGCTGTCCTAGAATCTACGAGCCGTACCTCGATGGCGGCCGCCAATTCTGTGGTTTTGCGCAGAGCCTTATGGTTAAAGGACTGGAAAGCAGATGCTGGTTCCAAAAAATGCTTAACCAGCTTGCCATTATCTAGAGACAGACTGTTTGGTGAGCCATTGGCTGAAATCATAAAACAGTCCAAGGGTAAGGACTCTTCCTTGCCACAGCCCAGAGCAAGTAAACCTCAACAGAAAAAGTGGCAGTCGAGGTTTCGGTCCTTTCGAGGCTCGGGCAAGCCCCAATTCTCCTCGTCCAAAGGGACTCAGAAAGGACAAGGGAGCTCAGATTCCTGGCGGGCTCACTCACGCCCCAGGAAAGCAAATGGAGGAACCGCTTCCAAGGCGGCTACCTCATGACTTTCGACCTCCTCCCTCCGCATCCTCGGTCGGTGGCAGGCTCTCCCGCTTTTGCGACATTTGGCTGTCACAGGTCAAAGACCGGTGGGTAACAGACATTTTGTCTCGCGGGTACAGAATCGAGTTCAGTTCTCGGCCTCCACTTCGGTTCTTCAGAACCTCCCCACACCCCAACCGAGCAGATGCCCTGCTGCAGGCGGTGGACTCTCTAAGAGCAGAAGGAGTCGTGATCCCTGTCCCCCCTCTGGAACGGGGGCGAGGATTTTACTCCAATCTCTTTGTGGTTCCAAAAAAGGACGGCTCCTTCCGTCCTGTTCTGGACCTAAAACTGCTCAACAAGCATGTGAACGCCAGGCGGTTCCGGATGGAATCCCTCCGCTCAGTCATTGCCTCAATGTCCCAAGGAGATTTCCTAGCATCAATAGACATCAAAGATGCTTATCTCCACGTGCCGATTGCTACGGAGCACCAACGCTTTCTGCGCTTCGTGATAGGAGACGAACATCTTCAGTTCGTGGCTCTGCCATTTGGTCTGGCGACAGCCCCCCGGGTGTTCACCAAGATCATGGCAGCAGTGGTAGCAGTCTTGCACTCTCACGGACACTCTGTGATCCCTTACTTGGACGATCTACTGGTCAAGGCACCCTCTCAGGAGGCATGCCAACTCAGCCTGAATTTTGCACTGGAGACTCTCCAGGCGTTCGGGTGGATCATCAACTTCCCAAAGTCAAATCTGTCACCGACCCAATCACTAACGTATCTTGGCATGGAGTTTCATACTCTCTCAGCGATAGTGAAGCTTCCGCTGAGCAAGCAGCGGTCACTACAGACAGGGGTGCAGGCTCTCCTTCAAGGTCAGTCGCACTCCTTAAGACGCCTCATGCACTTCCTCGGGAAGATGGTGGCGGCAATAGAGGCGGTTCCGTTTGCGCAGTTTCATCTGCGTCCACTTCAATGGGACATTCTCCGCCAATGGGACGGGAAGTCGACATCCCTGGACAGGAAAGTCTCCCTTTCCCAGACGGCCTCTGCAGTGGTGGCTCCTTTCCACCTCATTATCACAGGGAAGATCCTTCCTACCACCGTCCTGGGCGGTGGTCACGACAGACGCGAGTCTGTCAGGGTGGGGAGCAGTGTTTCTCCACCACAGGGCTCAGGGTACGTGGACTCAGCAGGAGTCCAGCCTTCAGATCAATGTTCTGGAAATCAGAGCAGTGTTTCTTGCCCTACTAGCCTTCCAGCAGTGGCTGGAAGGGAAGCAGATCCGAATTCAATCGGACAACTCCACAGCGGTGGCATACATCAATCACCAAGGAGGGACTCGCAGTCGGCAAGCCTTCCAGGAAGTCCGGCGCATTATGATGTGGGTGGAAGCCACGGCCTCCACCATATCCGCAGTTCACATCCCCGGCGTAGAAAACTGGGAAGCAGACTTCCTCAGTCGCCAGGGCATGGACGCAGGGGAATGGTCCCTTCACCCGGACGTGTTTCAGGAAATCTGTCACCGATGGGGAAGGCCGGACGTCGACCTAATGGCGTCCCGGCACAACAACAAGGTCCCAACATTCATGGCACGGTCTCACGATCAAAGAGCTCTAGCAGCAGACGCCCTAGTGCAAGATTGGTCGCAGTTCCGGCTCCCTTATGTGTTTCCACCTCTGGCACTCTTGCCCAGAGTGCTACGCAAGATCAGATCCGACTGCAGCCGCGTCATACTCGTCGCTCCAGACTGGCCGAGGAGGGCGTGGTATCCGGATCTGTGGCATCTCACGGTCGGCCAACCGTGGGCACTACCAGACCGTCCAGACTTACTGTCCCAAGGGCCGTTTTTCCATCGGAATTCTGCGGCCCTCAACCTGACTGCGTGGCCATTGAGTCCTGGATCCTAGCGTCTTCAGGCTTATCCCAAGGGGTCGTTGCCACCATGAGACAGGCTAGGAAGCCCACGTCTGCTAAGATCTACCACAGAACGTGGAGGATATTCTTATCCTGGTGCTCTGCTCAGAGAGTGTCTCCCTGGCCATTTGCATTACCTACCCTTCTTTCTTTCCTCCAATCTGGGTTAGAAAAAGGTTTGTCGCTCGGCTCCCTTAAAGGGAAAGTCTCGGCGCTGTCCGTCTTTTTTCAGAAGCGTCTAGCACGACTTTCTAAGGTGCGCACGTTCCTACAGGGGGTTTGCCATATAGTTCCCCCGTACAAGCGGCCGTTAGATCCATGGGATCTGAACAGGGTACTAGTTGCCCTCCAGAAGCCGCCCTTCGAGCCTCTGAAGGAGGTTTCACTTTCTAGACTATCACAGAAAGTGGCTTTTCTGGTAGCGATCACATCTCTTCGGAGAGTGTCTGAGCTAGCAGCGTTGTCTTCCAAGGCTCCCTTCCTGGTCTTCCACCAGGACAAGGTAGTGCTGCGCCCCATTCAGGAGTTTCTCCCGAAGGTGGTATCCTC
Source organism: Anomaloglossus baeobatrachus (assembly GCF_048569485.1). Lineage (NCBI taxonomy): Eukaryota > Metazoa > Chordata > Amphibia > Anura > Aromobatidae > Anomaloglossus > Anomaloglossus baeobatrachus. The sequence continues at coordinate 48,319,120 of NC_134356.1, read as the reverse complement.
TTTTCATCTTAATCAGGATATCTTTTTGCCTTCGTTTTGTCCTCATGCAGTTCATCGGTATGAGAAGGATTTACATTTGTTAGATCTGGTGAGAGCACTCAGAATCTACATTTCCCGCACAGCGCCCCTGCGCCGTTCGGATGCACTCTTTGTCCTTGTCGCTGGTAAGCGCAAAGGGTCGCAGGCTTCTAAGGCCACCCTGGCTCGATGGATCAAAGAACCAATTCTTGAAGCCTACCGTTCTGCGGGGCTTCAGGTTCCATCAGGGCTAAAGGCCCATTCTACCAGAGCCGTGGGTGCGTCCTGGGCATTGCGACACCAGGCTACGGCTCAACAGGTGTGCCAGGCAGCTACCTGGTCGAGTCTGCACACTTTCACCAAACATTATCAGGTGCATACCTATGCTTCGGCGGACGCCAGCCTAGGTAGAAGAGTCCTGCAGGCGGCAGTTGCCTCCCCGTAGGGGAGGGCTGTCTTGCAGCTCTAACATGAGGTATTTCTTTACCCACCCAGGGACAGCTTTTGGACGTCCCAATCGTCTGGGTCTCCCAATAGAGCGCCGAAGAAGAAGGGAATTTTGTTACTTACCGTAAATTCCTTTTCTTCTAGCTCTTATTGGGAGACCCAGCACCCGCCCTGTTGTCCTTCGGGATTTTTGGTTTGTTTGCGGGTACACATGTTGTTCATGTTGAACGGTTTTCAGTTCTCCGATGTTTCTCGGAGTGAATTTGTTTAAACCAGTTATTGGCTTTCCTCCTTCTTGCTTTTGCACTAAAACTGGTGAGCCAGTGATCCCACTGGGGGTGTATAGCCAGAAGGGGAGGGGCCTTACACTTTTTAGTGTAATTGCTTTGTGTGGCCTCCGGAGGCAGTGCTATACACCCAATCGTCTGGGTCTCCCAATAAGAGCTAGAAGAAAAGGAATTTACGGTAAGTAACAAAATTCCCTTCTTTTCTTTCTTTCAATGAAACTCATTGATGGTTTTGTTTCTCAGGGTTCTTTGGATCACTGAACTCAATCTCAGATACATGTAATAATTAGTTTCCAGGTGAGCCCAATAAAAGGAAAACTGGATGTTCCACAATATTAAGCAGGCCACAGATTTCAAGTAACATGGGAAAGAAAAAGGATCTCTCTGCTGCCGAAAAGCATCAAATAGTGCAATGCCTTGGACAAGAGATGAAAACATTAGATATTTCACGAAAACGTAAGAGTGATCATCGTACTGTGAAGAAATGTGTGGCTGATTCTGAGCACATACGTGTTTGTGCTGATAAAGGCAGAATGAGGAAGGTTTCTGCCAGGCAAGTCCATCAGATTAAGAGAGCAGCTGCTAAAAAGCCATTACAAACCAGCAAACAGATATTTGAAGCTGCTGGTGACTCTGGAGTCCCTCAAACCTCAAGGTGTAGGATCCTTCAAAGGCTTGCCTACTACCGTGTTTTTCCAAACATAAGACACTGTCTTATATTTTTTTTGCCCCCCAAAAAAGCACTAGGGCTTATTTTTGGAGGAGGTCTTATTCTTGGAGAAACAAGGTTGGGGGTAAGTTTACCCCTCAAAAAAGCAGACCCCCCCCCCCCCCCCCCCCCACTTCCCAGGATTTCATACTCACCAGACCAGGACGTCTGCGTGGTTCCAAGGTCCTCCTGTGATCTCCGGTGGGTGCTGCACGCCGTCCTACCCTGCTGCTAGCTGACACACAAAGAAGATCACACACACACACACACACACACACACACACACACACACACACACACACACACACACACACACACACACACACACACACACTATCACAATGACACACAGCCAATCAGATACACATCTCCTATCACAGGCACACACATCCGAACGCAGACAAACACAGCCGATCGCAGATACACACAGCCGATCGCAGATACACACAGCCGATCGCAGATACACACAGCCGATCGCAGATACACACAGCCGATCGCAGATACACACAGCCGATCGCAGATACACACAGCCGATCGCAGATACACACAGCCGATCGCAGATACACACAGCCGATCGCAGACACACACACAGCCGATCGCAGACACACACACAGCCGATCGCAGACACACACACAGCCGATCGCAGACACACACACAGCCGATTGCAGACACACCACATCCAGCACTTACGGCAGCAGGGAATGAGAGCAAGTCACGTGTCCGGCCGCAGGTCCTGTTCGTCGCACTGCACTGCATCTCAGGATTCTCCCGGCGAGAAGAGATCGGTGTCGCTGGATGAGGTGAGTGTGTATGCGATCCGATGTGTGTGCGATCCGATGTTTGTGTGTGTGATTTGATGTTTGCGTGTGACCCGATGTTTGTGTGTGCGATCTGACACTGTGAGAGATCTGCGATCTGACACTGTGAGAGATCTGCTGTGTGTGTGTGAGAGCTTATGTGTACGGGTGTGTGATCACTGCAGGTCCTGCTGCTCGGCGTCTGGTGAGTGTGATTGCCGGGTGCCGCTGTGTATAATGAAGTGTCCTGCAGTATCTGTAACTTGTTTAGCTGCACGGACACTTCATTATTTATCCGGGACTAGGGCTTATTTTCGGGGGAGGGCTTATATTTAAGCCTTTCTCCAAAAATGCTGAAAATCCCTGCTAGGGCTTATTTTTGTGGGAGGTCTTATTTTTGGAAAAACACGGTATTCGGCCCCACTAACCAGTGCTCACAAGCAGAAACGGTTGCAGTGGGCCCAGATGTGCCTGAAGACTAATTTTCAGTCTTGTTTACTGATGAGTGACGAACAACCCTGGATGGTCCGTTGGATGGAGTAGTGGATGGTTGATGGATGGCCACTATGTCCCAACAAGGCTGCGACGTCAGCAAGGAGGTGAAGGAGTCATGTTTTGGGCCGGAATCATGGGGAGACATCTCGAAGGCCCCTTTAGGGTTCCTGAAGGTGTGAAAATGACCTCTGCAAAGTATATAGAGTTTCTGACTGACAACTTTGTTCTATGGTACAAAAAGCAGAAACGTGCCTTCAAGAGCAAAATCATCTTCATGCATGACAATGCACCAGCTCATGCTGCAAAGAATACCTCTGTGTCATTGGCTGCTATGGGCATAAAAGGAGACAAACTCATGGTGTGGCCACCATCTTCCCCTGACCTCAACCCTATAGAGAACCTTTTGGAGCATCATCAAGCAAAAGATCTATGAGGGTGGGAGGCAGTTCACATCAAAACAGCAGCTCTGGGAGGCGATTCTGACATCATGCAAATAAATTCAAGCAGAAACTCTCCAAAAACTCACAAGTTCAATGGATGCAAGAACTGTGAAGGTGATCTCAAAGAAGGGTTCCTATGTTAACATGTAACTTAGCCTGTTAAGATGTTTTAGATTTAAATAGCTTTTTATTTTAGTGAATGTGACCTCCTAATGCTGCAAACTCCACAAATGAGCATTTTCAGTTCTTTAAAACATATAAAATGTTTAGAAACTCTACTGTGCCTAATAATTTGGAACAGGAAGATTATACTGTTATCATTGCGAGGTTTCTTCAATAAAATCCAATGTATACTCTTAACGGGTGATGACTTTTTTTATTAGACTGTCATTTGCACTGACCCTTTAGGAAAATCAGAGAGAAATTTAATTTGCAGAATTTGGAACGTGGTGTAGAATGTGTATTCTTATACCTAGAGAAGGGATCAGACGCCCTGTGTGTGGACCCAGTATTCACCTCCGTCACTATTCTGGGTTCTGCGACGTGTCATGGAATTTCCTCATTGCATTCGTTATCTTGCAGAGAGGATATGTACTCTCAGGACTCCATTGATCTGCTGGCAAATTCCGGCCTTCAGTTCCAGAAGCATGAAGAAGAAGGTATTGACACGCTGACGTTTGCAGAGTTACTCATGACCTCCGGAGTGGTTCTGTGTGATAATGTGAAGTGGCTCTCATTCCACAGGTGAGGTTTTGGGCAGTGTTACTATGCTACTGTATAAATATTAAGCCCCTCACGACATATGACGTACATGTGTCAAGGGAGGAATTGTGGGTGAAGACTGCTAATGGTATCTTCATACAGGGAATCCAGAGACAGTGCCGTATTAGCTGTATATCAGTGCCGATATATCAATGTATCAGACAATGAACACAGACATGTTCTCTCCTTCAGCCAGCGTCATCAACTGACTTTTGTATTTTGAAAGAAACTTAATTATACAAAATGCCACTTCGGCCTTGAAGCTAAACAGGGAGTAAGGAGTGTTTCACTCCTTAATTTCTCCCAGCATGTTATAAAACATCTTTGTTCGTTAAAACATTCTTTCTGTGAGAACACTACTGATAAGACCTTTACTCCTCATTAAAAGACTTCCATCGTTTGTACATCTGTTCAGTTATTTTTGGTAATCCCTTCATGACTATGCAGCTTTGAATTATATTATAGGTCTGTGCAAATGCTACATAGACAGACAAATAATTATGCAACTACATCTATATTTTGATTATGTACATACACAGATATTCTTATTACGTTTAAACAAACAAGCTATAGCTCAGACCACCTCCACACATGGACGTCATATCCCTGTCTTTGATGCGTTCCTGGCAAATGATGGCTGATTTAATCTCTTAAATGCCACTATCAATCTCTGACAGTGTCATTTAAAGGGAACCTGTCACCACTTTTTTGGCCTATAAGCTGCAGCCACCACCACCGGGCTCTTGTATACAGCATTCTAACATGCTGTATATAAGAGCCCAGGCCGGGGGTATAATATAAAAAAAACTTTAATACTTGACTAACGGTCATGCGGTGGGCCTTTTATGGGCGTCTCCGTTCTCCGGTGCCGGCGCCTCCTCTTTCGGCCATCTTCGTCCTCTTTCTGAAGCCTGGGTGCATGACGCGGCTATGTCATACACACTCTCCGGTCCTGCGCAGGCGCACTACAATACTTTGATCTGCCCTGCTCAGGACCTCAATGCCGGCGAGTGTGTATGACGTCGGACGCATCATGCACCGCGGCTAGAGAAGGAGGAGCACAAAGATGGGCAAGATTTTTTTTTTTTGCTATACATATCGGTGCTGATGCACTGCTATGTATATAGCACAAGTGATTGGATGATTGCAGCTTCAAGTCCTAATAGGAGGCTATTAAGTACAATAAAGACGGGGTAAAAAAAAGTTTCTCTGACGCCTCGTTGGGGGACACAGGACCATGGGTGTTATGCTGCCTATCCATAGGAGGACACTAAGTAGATGCAAAAGCATAGCTCCTCCTCTGCAGTATACACCCCCTGGCTGGGCCAGGCAAGGCAACCTCAGTTTTAGCTTAGTGTCTGTAGGAGGCACTTCCTTTCCAGGTTTGTTATTTTTTGAGGGCAACTGTTTCCTTTTGGGACCGATCTCCCACTAGCATCAACGGACGGGAACGTGGCGTGTCGCCTCCACGTACCCCCTCCTGCAACGATGGATCCTGGGCTGGACGACAGGTTCCACAGACACCGATTTTTCCAAGGGGCCTAGGGTGGAGGCCTGTGCTCCTATAGCCCAATTCCTCAGCCCCTCTTTGCAGGCTCTGAGTTGAATATGGCACCGGTGTGACCGGACACAGCAAGCTGACTCTATTTCTTCATCATTCCTTATGGGAGACCCAGACCATGGGTGTATAGCTTCTGCCTCCGCAGGACACACAAAGTACTACACTAAAAGTGTAGCTCCTCCCTCCGAGCATATACACCCCCTGGATGACAAATCTAACCAGTTCAATGCTTTGTGTTCAGGAGGTCACACACACACACATGCATCCTCTGATTTTTGATTTTTAAGATTTTTGATTTCAAAGATTTGGAAGAAAAGCGGGTCCAGTCTGGACTCCCGGCATGTCCCTTCTCACCCCACTGTGTCGGCGGTGCTGTTAAGGTTGACTTTACAAGGCTGGAGCCTTCTCATGCCGCGCTCCTTCACCATCCTCTGAGGCTCTGGCTTGAAGTGGGAGCCATCACTGTTCTCTCTGCTCTGCAGGAGACCGGTCTCCATCCGCAGCCCTGTCAGGATCCTGCCGGACGGAGCGTTTACCCCCCCCCCCCAGGGACCTGGCCCTGCCTCTCAAAAGCTAAGTATTGAGACGTTATTCAGGGGTCCCGGGTACATTTATTGAGGGGAGAGTGTGTTTTTTAACTCTGCTGTGATTTCCGGCCGGTTCTCTGGGTTTTTCCTGAGAACCGCGCCGAGGGTGCCTGCTCGTCGGCCGCATGTAAAAATCTAGGCCCCGTCTTCAGTTGCGGCCTAGTTTCGTTTTCAGTTCCCCTGCATGTCAGTCTTGCAGGGGAACAGTGCGGCGCCGCCCACCGGCCGTTCAGCAGAGGGGAGGACACTCCTCTCTGAGGAGATGTTTCCCTCCCCTGTATCTCTCCTTGGCCCTCCGGTTCCCGCTCTTGGGCTATACCCCGCCCCCCCTCCTCACTCCGGCGCCATTTTCTCAGCGTTCACTCACTGATCGGCGCCGGCTGCTGCAACTTCTGCAAACACTGGGGGTCCGAGCTGTGGAATCCGGAGGGCACACAAAAACCGGTCTGGTAAGCCACAACCTCTGGTTGTGGGCTTTATTATACAATCTCAGAGGGTCATTCTAAAGGAGTGTACTCTTTACTGCAGAGCCTCCACCTCAGCAGCATGTCTCTCACTAGGAGCAAGGCTGCCAGGCTTTACTCTATATGCACTGCATGTAAGCTCATTCTGCCTGAACCGAGCACATATCCACATTGTGATGCCTGCTCGAACATAGTGGTGCCTCAGCCTGGAGCCTCCTCAGGGGTTCCTCCGGCTGCTCCGGCCCCGGTGGCTGAACCCCCGGCTTGGGTAGCATCTTTTTCCAGTGCTATCTCCCAGTCTTTTGCCGACTCCATGGGACAGCTGTCCCGGACTCTGCTGACCATGCATCAGCCCCCTTCTCAGGGTGCCTCTGCTGCTCCGACTCGCTCTGCAGAGCTAACAGAGCATGTTTTAGGACCCCGTCCTCCTAAACGGAGACGCAGGGACTCTTCTCCTTCCTCGTCCCACGACTCTGATTCACGAGCTGAATTGCAGGGCGAGGAGGATACTTTTACTGTGGGCTCAGACGCTACCTCTATGTACCCCATTGATTTATCTGAGGGTGATGCGGATGTTAGTGACTTGATTGCATCCATCAACTCCGTACTGAACCTCAATCCACCAGTGTCAGAGGAACAAGCCTCTCTGGTAGAAAAACACCAGTTTACCTCACCCAAGAGAGCAAGGAGTATGTTTTTTAACCACTCCAGTTTTCAGGCCACTGTTACCAAGCCCAGGGCCTGTCCTGACAAACGCTTCCCAAAGCGTAGTTCTGATGACCGTTTTCCCTTTCCACCAGAAGTGGTCAAGGAGTGGGCTCATTCACCAAAGGTAGACCCTCCGGTGTCTAGAATCTCAGCCCGGACAGTCGTATCTGTGGCCGATGGCACCTCTCTTAAGGATCCCACTGACCGCCAGGTTGACCTTCTGGCCAAATCTGTATATGAGGCGGCAGGAGCCTCGTTCTCCCCGTCCTTTGCAGCAGTGTGGGCTCTTAAGGCAGTTTCTGCCTCTCTGGCGGAGATACATTCCCTCGCCAGGGACTCTATACCCGAGATGGTTGCCTTAACTTCCCAGGCTTCGGCTTTTTCATTCTATGCCATGTCTGCCATTCTGGAGGCTTCTCACCGCACGGCGGTGGCTTCCGCTAATTCCCTCGCGATCCGCAGGATCTTGTGGCTTCGAGAGTGGAAAGCAGACGCTTCTTCCAAGAAGTACCTTGCTGGGCTCCCCTTTGCTGGGTCCCGGCTGTTCGGTGAACAACTGGATGAAATTTTTAAGGAAGCTACTGGCGGGAAGAGTACTTCCTTGCCACAAACTAGAACCAGGAAACCTGTCCAGGGCAGGAACCAGTCGAGGTTTCGTTCCTTTCGTTCCTCTAACTGGTCATCCTCTAAGCCCTCAGCTTCGTCCACTAACTCAGCCAAGGATCGAAAACCCAGCTGGCGAAGCCGCGTCCTCAGAAGAACAGAGGAGCCGCTGCCACTAAGGCAGCCTCCTCTTGACTATCTGGCTGCACCAGCAACGTCCTTGGTCGGTGGCAGGCTCTCCCACTTTGGCGACGTGTGGTTTCAATACGTCTCCGATCAGTGGGTACAGGATATCATCTCCCACGGCTTCAGGATAGAATTTTCTTCCAGCCCGCCAAACAGATTTTTTATGTCCACTCCCCCCTGCTCCAAAGCCGCCGCCTTCTCTCAGGCCGTGGCATCTTTGCAGGCCAACGGAGTAATTGTTCCGGTTCCCGCCCGGGAGCGGTTCAGAAGTTTCTACTCAAACCTCTTCCTAGTCCCCAAGAAGGACGGTTCCTTCCGGCCCATCCTGGATCTCAAGCTTCTCAACAAGCATGTTCAGGTGCGGCACTTTCGCATGGAATCTCTGCGATCGGTCATTGCCTCAATGACCCAAGGAGATTTTCTAGCATCCATCGACATCAGAGATGCTTATCTGCATGTGCCAATTGCAGTTTCACACCAGCGTTGGCTACGCTTTGCAATCGGAGAGGAACATTTCCAATTCGTGGCTCTCCCCTTCGGGTTAGCCACGGCCCCTCGTGTTTTCACCAAGGTCATGGCAGCAGTGGTTGCGGTTCTGCATCTCCAGGGGTTGGCAGTAATCCCCTACCTAGACGAACTTCTAGTCAAGGCTTCTTCCAGTGCAGACTGTCAGCGGAGTGTCTCGCTCACTCTCGCCACGCTTGTCCAATTCGGGTGGCTTGTCAATCTGCCCAAGTCCACTCTGACTCCGACCCAGAAACTTACGTACCTAGGGATGCAATTCGAGACTCTGCCGGCACTTGTGAAGCTGCCCTTAGTCAAACAGCAGTCCCTTCATCTGGCGGTGCGTTCTCTGTTGAAGCCCCGCCGTCGTTCCATCAGGCACCTCATGCAGGTGCTGGGTCAGATGGTGGCGTCAATGGAAGCGGTTCCCTTTGCCCAGTTCCATCTGCGTCCTCTGCAGCTGGACATTCTCCGCTTTTGGGACAAGCGGACCTCTTCCTTGCACAGGCTAGTGGCTCTGTCGCCACAGACCAGGAGCTCCCTTCAGTGGTGGCTTCGGCCCCTCTCTCTGTCTCAGGGACGCTCCTTCCTGACTCCGTCCTGGGTGATCCTCACCACGGACGCCAGTCTCTCCGGCTGGGGAGCAGTATTTCTCCACCACCGAGCACAGGGCACTTGGACTCCGTCCGAATCAGCCCTCTCGATCAATGTGCTGGAAATCAGGGCTGTACTTCTAGCTCTCGTAGCCTTTCACCACCTGTTGGCGGGCAAGCACATTCGAGTCCAGTCGGGACAACGCGACAGCTGTTGCCTACATCAATCACCAGGGCGGGACTCGCAGCCGCCTGGCGATGTTAGAGGTTCAACGCATCCTTCAGTGGACGGAGGACTCCAAGTCCACCATATCCGCAGTCCACATCCCAGGCGTAGAAAACTGGGAGGCAGATTATCTCAGCCGTCAAACCGTGGACAGCGGCGAGTGGGCTCTGCATCCGGCAGTGTTCCGGTCAATCTGCCGCAAGTGGGGCACTCCGGTAGTGGATCTAATGGCATCCCGGCACAACAACAAGGTCCCGGTTTACGTGGCTCGCTGCCACGATCCTCAGGCCTTCGCAGCGGACGCGCTGGTTCAAGATTGGTCCCAGTTCCGTCTGGCCTACATGTTCCCCCCTCTAGCTCTCTTGCCCAGAGTCCTGCACAAGATCAGAATGGAGGGCCGTCGGGTTATAATCATTGCTCCAGACTGGCCCAGGCGAGCTTGGTACCCAGACCTGCTCCGTCTGTCCGTAGAAATGCCGTGGCATCTCCCGGACCGCCCAGACCTTCTCTCTCAAGGTCCGTTTTTCCGCCAGAATTCTGCGGCTCTCAGATTGACAGCGTGGCTATTGAGTCCTGGATCCTGACGGCTTCAGGCATTCCTTTCGAGGTCATCTCCACGATGACTCAGGCTCGGAAGTCTTCCTCGGCCAGGATTTACCACAGGACTTGGAAGATTTTCTTGTCCTGGTGTCGCTCTTCCGGCCATGCTCCTTGGCCGTTTTCCTTGCCGACCATCCTGTCCTTTCTACAGTCCGGTCTGCAGCTAGGACTATCCCTCAATTCCCTCAAGGGACAGGTCTCGGCTCTGTCGGTATTGTTCCAGCGGCGTATCGCCCGACTGGCCCAGGTGCGCACCTTCATGCAAGGCGCATCTCACATCATTCCGCCTTACCGGCGGCCTTTGGATCCCTGGGACCTTTTAATCTGGTCCTCACGGCCTTACAAAAACCCCCCTTTGAGCCTCTTAGGGAGGTTCCTTTGTTTCGACTTTCACAGAAAGTGGTCTTTCTGGTGGCCATAACTTCTCTCAGGAGAGTCTCTGATTTGGCTGCGCTCTCTTCAGAGTCACCTTTTCTGGTTTTTCACCAAGACAAGGTGGTTCTTCGTCCGACTCCGGACTTTCTTCCCTAAGGTGGTGTCTCCTTTCCACCTTAACCAGGACATTTCATTGCCTTCCTTTTGTCCGGCTCCTGTTCATCGCTTTGAGAAAGCGTTGCATACTTTGGATTTGGTGCGGGCGCTCCGAATCTATGTGTCACGCACCGCCGCTCTTAGGCGGTGCACCTCTCTTTTTGTGCTAACCACGGGTCAGCGCAAGGGTCTCTCGGCTTCTAAACCGACCCTAGCTCGTTGGATTAGGTCAGCCATCTCCGATGCCTACCAATGTTCTCAGGTGCCCCCTCCGCCAGGGATTAAGGCGCACTCGACCAGAGCTGTCGGCGCCTCCTGGGCTTTCAGGCACCAGGCTACGGCTCATCAGGTTTGTCAGGCTGCCACTTGGTCTAGTCTGCACACCTTTTCGAAGCACTACCAAGTGCATGCTCATGCTTCGGCAGATGCGAGCTTGGGCACACGCATCCTTCAGGCGGCTGTCGCCCATTTGTGAAGTTAGGTTTTGCCTACTTCTCAGTTCTGTTTATTTCCCACCCATGGACTGCTTTGAGACGTCCCATGGTCTGGGTCTCCCATAAGGTACGATGAAGAAAAAGAGAATTTTGTTACTTACCGTAAATTCTTTTTCTTATAGTTCCGACATGGGAGACCCAGCACCCTCCCTGTTGCCTGTTGGCAGTTCTTGTTCCGTGTGTTTTCACCGGCTGTTGTTGTAGACAGAGGTTCCGGTTATTCCGGGTTTTACCCTATCTCCACTTATGGGTGGATGTCCTCCTTCAGCTTTTGCACTAAACTGGTTAGATTTGTCATCCAGGGGGTGTATATGCTCGGAGGGAGGAGCTACACTTTTAGTGTAGTACTTTGTGTGTCCTCCGGAGGCAGAAGCTATACACCCATGGTCTGGGTCTCCCATGTCGGAACTATAAGAAAAAGAATTTACGGTAAGTAAACAAAATTCTCTTTTTTCACTGCCTGGACTGAAGCAGCGTTTAAGGTGAGATCCCCCCTGACTGGTTTCCCAGAAAAAGGGAGAAAAGACGCTGCAGAGAAGGCTCCCAGGACATTTACAGTAAGAGCCCCAAGGATCCTGCACACACAGTGTTAACTTTTCTCTAGCTTGCTGGCTGGAGGAGGGGGGAAGTCACTCCTGTTTGCAGAACATCCTGCAGATAATTTCCTGGTGGCAGGGGGAGGGCCTAGGGCTCAGGGACTCGCGCTGTTTATTTGCTCTAGCAGAAAAGCCGGCTGATAACCACCAGTGACAAGCTGTGTGCTGATTGGAGGGAGAGGGAGGAAAACTATCAGAAGCTCCCTTCCCGCCGTTTTTTACTACCCACAGAGGGGGGGGGGGCACACTGACTTCATCTTCGCGCTCTTTTAGCTCTAAGCCCCCCCCCCCCCCCCCCCGGAAAGCGTGCGAAGATCTCCATAGAGCTTAATCCTTCCTGAGGACAGGATCATCGGCTGATTCTGGTGAGGTGCTTGCTTAACTTTAGCTCTGCTGAGCATTACTCCCCCTCCTGGCATACTCCTATTAGGAACATGCATAATTCTAAGGGCACTAAGAGTGCTAAGGCCCACCTAGTCTATTATTCAGCCTGCACTGCCTGCTACGCTGAGCTACCACGTAAACACCTCTTCTCCCTGTGAGTCCTGTGCCCCTATAGCCCCCTAAGACTCCCCTGCCACCACCGTCGCAACCGTCAGCCCAGAGCCTAGGGCTCCCAGCCCACCGGAATGGGCACAGTTTCTGTCCCAATCCATGGAAAAACTGTCACAGAACCTGGTGCTGGCTATGCAATGTCGTCCTCCACACCCTTCTGGGTCCCTGGACGGAACACAGCCTGAGGATACCCCTATGGAGGATCCTTCTGAGGTAATCCGGGCACATGCTTCACCGGTTGGGTGTCTCCAGCACTCTCTCATGACCCACAGGGCTCTCCCTCGGGAGCACACAGGGCAGGCTCTCCCCAACGCTCTACGACTTCTGAAGAGCTGGAGGAGGGAGAATGCTGTTTATACCAAGAGGATTCCTTGGTTTCAGCCTCCCCAGATGATCAAACTGCAATAGACGCCCTTATAGCAGCAATCAACCAAGCTCTGCATGTGGAGGATCCCCCATCCACTACCACTGACCATGCGGTCTCCTTTAAGAGGGCAAGGAAACCCCAAAAGGTTTTCACTGATCACCCAGAGTTTCAGGATATCCTCACAAAGCAAAGGGAGAAGCCTGACAGGCGCTTCAGTAACCGTAAACTCATGGAGTCCCGGTACCCTTTTGCCTCACCTGCCCCTAAGGGCTGGGCCGATCCGCCCTCCGTCGACCCCCCCCCCTGACCCACCCCCCCCCTGTCTCCCGCCTTGCCACAAAGACGCTCCTGTCTTTACCCAATGGTTCCTCCATCAAGGACCCGACAGACAGGTGGAGCACCTCGCCCGCTCTGCTTTTGAGGCTGCGGGTTCCTCCCTCTCGCCCTCCTTTGCTTCTGTGTGGGTCGCAAAGGCGATCTCGGTCTGGGCAGAATCCCTTAACACTTCGCTTGAGGAATCCCTGTTCACTCATACCTTCACAGAGGTAACAGCTCAAATTGCCGCTGCGGCGGAGTACCTCATGCAGGCCTCCATGGACGCTGCTACCTGCGCAGCGTTTGCCGCCTCAAATACCATAGCCATCCGTAGAGCTCTCTGCCTCCGACAATGGCGAGCGGACTCTGCCTCCAAGAAGTCTCTCACGGGCCTTCCCTTTTTTTTTCCAGACCGATTGTTTGGCGAACGTCGGAACAAGCTCATCTCTGACGTCACGGGAAAAAAAGAGTACCTCCCTCCCCCAGCTGAAGTCCAGGGCGTCTTTCACCAGACGTCCACAGTCCTCGTTCTGCTCCTTTCGGAACTCATTTGGTTGGTCGACATCCCGTGCTGTCCCCGCCACGAGCCGCGGACTACGCAGGGACCGACCTTCTCAGCTCTCCCCGAAACCCACTTCGTCATGGCAGCCTAGACCGAAACAGTCCAGGACTAGGCAGACTCGGCCACGGCGTTTTCCCTCCTCATGACTCCTTCGGCGCCCCGGAAGACACACTCATTGTAGGTCAACTGCGGCTCTTTCATCACATCTGGGCTGCCGCCTCAGACGACAAATGGGTGCGAGACCTTGTGTCTTCCGGTTACCACATAGAACCGACTCGGGAGTCGGGTCCGAAATTCTTTCTCTCAAACCCCCCAAAGACTTGAAAACGACGTGAAGCTTTTTTTCTCAGCAATCCACTCGCTTCAAACAGCAGGAGTGATAATACCTGTCCCGGACGACGTGAAGTTCAGGGGTTTTTATTCCAACCTCTTTGTGGTCCCCAAAAAGGATGGGTCAGTTCGACCCATCCTGGACCTCAAACACCTGAACAAACGTGTGCACGTACGGAGATTCAGAATGGAGTCCCTAAGGTCCATTATTGCATCCATGGTTGAAGAGGAATTCCTCGCCTTAGAAATCAATGACGCGTACCTGCACATACCCATCGCCCCAGATCACCAAAAGTTCCTCCGCTTCGCAGTTCAGGACTCCCATTTTCAATTCGTAGCTCTACCCTTCGGCCTTGCCACCACACCAAGGGTCTTTACCAAAGTCATGGCGGCCATCATGAGCGTCCTTCACGCCAGGGGAGTAGTCGTTCTCCCTTACTTGGACGACCACCTCATCAAGGCCCCCTCCTTCTGCGACTGCTCAACCAGCGTACAGATCACTGTGGACACCCTATCCCGCTTAGGGTGGCTAGTGAATCTAAACAAATCATCCCCGATCCCATCACGATCCTTCACCTTCCTGGGCATGTCCCTGGACACCCGTCGGGGCTTGATCCTTCTCCCCCTGGACAAGGCGATCGCTCTTCAACGAGCGGTACGCTGCCTTCTACGTCCTCCGTCTCGCTCCAATCTATTCAGCATGAAGGTGCTCGGCAGGATTGTGGCGGCTATGGAAGCAGTACCCTTTGCTCAACTGCACCTCCGCCCACTGCAGCTAGCCCTTCTAGCGGCCTGGGACAAGAGCCCCTTCTCCCTGGACAAACATCTTCACCTGACTCCTTCAGTCAGGTACGCACTCCGCTGGTGGCTTCCGTCCTCATCCCTATCGAAGGGGAGATCTTTTCTCCCAGCGAACTGGCTGGTCCTGACCACGGACGCCAGCCTCCTAGGCTGGGGAGCAGTGTACCGGCACCACACTGCTCGAGGACGTTGGACGCCCCAGGAGTCTTCCCTACCCATAAACATCCTGGAAATCTGCGCCATCTTCCTCGCGCTCAGGGCATTCTGCCCTCTGCTAGTGGGTCATCAGATTTGAGTCCAATCGGCCAATGCGACAGCTGTAGCCTACGTCAATCGCCAAGGGGTACACCTGCAGCAAGGCAGCTTATCTCGAGACCCACAGGATCCTCAGCTGGGCCGAATCGACAGGGTCAGTGATATCAGCAGTACACATACCGGGAGTAGAGAACTGGGCAGCAGACTTTCTAAGTAGCCAAGGCCTGGCCACAGGCGAATGGTCTCTCCACCCAGAAGTGTTCCTACACATCTGCACTCGCTGGGGTACACCAGACGTGGATCTAATGGCCTCAAGGTTGAACGCAAAGGTACCCGCGTTCATAGCCAGGTCACGCAATCTGCAGTCCATCGGCACGGATGCTCTAGTCTACTCCTGGCTCCACTTCCGCCTGCCTTACATATTTCAACCCCTACCTCTGCTGCCGCGGGTAATCAGGAAAATCAAGGCAGAGGGAGTCCCGGTGATACTGATAGCACCGGACTGGCCCAGGCGCGCCAGGTACGCCGAATTAGTACAAATGCTCGTCGACGTACTGTGGTGCCTTCCAGACATCCCAGAGTTGCTGACACAAGGGCCCATTTCCCATCAGAACTCCAGAGCCCTGAAGCTGACGGCATGGTCATTGAGACCTGGGTATTAACAAGAGCAGGATTCTCCCCCGCGGTTATCTCAACCATGATCCGCGCCCGAAAGCCTGCTTCATCCCGCATTTACCACCGTACGTGGAAAATCTTCCTTTGATGGTGCAGGGAAACTAACGTCCAGCCTCTGCCTCTGGCCAGAATTCTCGATTTTCTGCAGGTTGGCTCTCAGTTCCCTTTTAAAGGGCCGGTCTCAGCGCTCTCAATCTTCTACCAATGCCGCCTGGCTCAAAAAACGCAGGTCAAGACCTTCCTCCAGGGCGTTTCCCATCTAGTTCCCCCGTACAAACGGCCGCTGGACCCATGGGACCTCAATCTCGTTCTGGACGGTTTCCAGAGCTCCCCCTTTGAACCTCTTAAGGAATCCTCCCTTGCTTTTCTGTCGTGGAAGGTAACGTTCCTGGCGGCAATTATGTGCATCAGACGGGTTTCTGAGCTAGTAGCACTCTCTCTTGCCGCGAGCCTTTTCTTATTTTTTTTCACCAGGACAAGGTGGTTCTGCGTCCCCTTCCGGATTTTCTTCCAAAGGTTCCTACCCCGCTTCATTTGAACGAGGACATTGTTCTGCCTTCCTTTTGTCCACACCCAGTTCATAGGGTGGAAAGGTCTCTGCATTCGTTAGACCTCGTCACAGCTCTCAGATATTACATATCCAGGACAGCCCCCTTTAGGAAAACTGACTCTTTGTTCGTCATGCCTGAGGGGCCTAAGAAGGGATAGGCAACTTCAAAGGCGACTCTGGCTTGCTGGATTCGCTCTGCGATCCAGGAAGTCTACCGCTTGCAACGCAAGCCCATTCCTAGTGGGCTACAGGCTCATTCCACGCGAGCAGTTGGCGCTTCGTGGGCCATTCGGCATCAGGCTTTAGTGGAACAGGTGTGTAAGGCTGCGACCTGGTCTAGCCTACATACGTTTTCAAAGCATTACAGAGTCCATACCCAGGTTTCAGCTGAGGCAAATCTGGGTAGGACAATTCTGCAAACAGCAGTAGAGCACCTTCTCTCAGTAGGCCCTCCAAGCTGTCTGGGACTGGTTCCTAGTCCTTGGGTTGCGTTGTCTTGTTTTTATTTTTCCCACCCATGGACTGCTTTAGGACGTCCCATGGTCCTGTGTCTCCCAATGAGGCGTTAGAGAAAAACGGATTTTTGTATACTCACCGTAAAATCGTTTTCTCTTAGCCATCATTGGGGACACAGCACCCACTTTGTTGCCCTGTTGGGCCTTAGTTCTCTCAGTACCTTTTTTTTTTTTTTTATTTGGTTATGACTTTTTCTCATGTTCCTCCGTTGAGATAAGTTTCTACTATTATTATTTTTTTTTTCCTCCTACTGCTTGTGTACTAAATCTGAGGTTGCCTGGCCCAGCCAGGGGGTGTATACTGCAGAGGAGGAGCTATGCTTTTGCATCTACTTAGTGTCCTATGGATAGGCAGCATAACACCCATGGTCCTGTGTCCCCCAATGATGGCTAAGAGAAAACGATTTTACGGTGAGTACACACAAATCCGTTTTTTCTTTTTCGCTCCTAATTGGGAGACCCAGACAATTGGGTGTATAGCTACTGCCTCCGGAGGCCGCACAAAGTACTACACTCAAAAGTGTAAGGCCCCTCCCCTTCTGGCTATACACCCCCCCGTGGGAGCACGGGTCCCCAGTTTTTGCTTTGTGCGAAGGAGGTCAGACACGCACGCATAGCTCCACTATTTAGTCAGCAGCAGCTGCTGACTATGTCGGATGGAAGAAAAGAGGGCCCATACAGGGCCCCCAGCATGCTCCCTTCTCACCCCACTTTCTGTCGGTGGTGCTTGTTAAGGTTGAGGTACCCATTGCGGGTACGGAGGCTGGAGCCCACATGCTGATTCCTTCCCCATCCCCATTAGGGCTCTGGGCGAAGTGGGATTTTACCGGTCTCCAGGCACTGAGACCGTGCTCCATCCACAGCCCCTGGAGAAGCCGCTGGATATGGAGCTGAGTATCGTCAGGGACATGGCCCTGCTCTGTCAAGGTACTCTGTGTCCCCGTGCATACGCGCGCACACCGCAGCATTGCTGGGTGTGTTAGTGCGCCGGGGACAACAGCGCTGCTGCGCTTGTGCCATTTCCTCACTTCAGCTTAGCTGAGTGGGTAGACTCAGGGAGAACGGTCGCGCCGGCCGCTGGGACTGCGACGCGGCTGGGACTTGTGGTGCGCCGGGGACTTCCGCGCTGACCGTGCATATATCACGGCCGCGCTTATTACTACAGTCCCCGGCTTTTGCGGCCTAGTTCGTTCGTTCCCGCCTCCGCACCTGCCAGTCAGGAGGAGGGCGGGACGCTGTACAGAGCATCAGCGCTGAGGGCTGGAGTCTTTTTTACATACTCCAGCCCTCACACCAGGCACAGTAGGACGCAGTTTCCCGCACTTTGTTTGTGGCACGCCCACGGTCCGCCCCTCTTCACTGAACGCCGGCAGCCATTCCTGCCTGCACGCTGAGCTGCAGAGGGGAGACGGGGAGACCCAGACACGGGATTCTACGGCCTCATACCCGCTGTTCAGCGGGCGGTAAGCAGCCCTCAAGGGCTCACCCCCACTTGTGCCGTTTGTATACTGAGTATTTTGTGTTTGCAAATACTTTGTACTGTACGGTCGCTGGTGATTCTCGGCTATATACCCTCCTAGATTACAAGGAGGCAACAGCATGTCGTCCGCAAAACGCAAGGGTGCTAAGGCACAGACATTATATGCTGCCTGTACCGCATGTGGGGCTGCTCTACCGGCAGGTTCCACTGACCCCCATTGTGTGCAGTGCTCGGCCCCTGTGCAACTTGCACAGCCGGGGCCTCTGCTGGACGTGACCCAGAGTGTACCACCTGTGAATGCTGTCCAGGTGACAGGAACGGAGTTTGCAGCTTTTGCTGACAGATTGTCTATGACCATGTCAAAGATTCTTGAAACATTGCAGTCTAGACCAGTAACTCAGACCATGGACACTGTGGCATCATTGCTCCCTGGTCCCCCTCAGCTGGAACACTTCCAAGCTCCGGGGGTGTCACATGCACCCCAGGGTGACGATTCTGACTCAGACAACAGTCCCAGACAACCTAAGCGGGCTCGTTATGAGGGGCCCTCAACTTCGTCTCACTGGTCAGGATCCCAGCGGGACGAATCTATGGGTGATGAGGCGGATGTAACTGATCAAGATTCTGATCCTGGGACCGCTCTCAATCTGGATACACCGGATGGTGACGCCATAGTGAATGATCTTATAGCGTCCATCAATAGGATGTTAGATATTTCCCCGCCAGCTCTTCCTGCGGAGGAGGCAGCTTCACAGCAGGAGAAATTCCATTTCAGATATCCCAAGCGTAAATTAAGCACTTTTCTGGACCACTCTGACTTTAGAGATGCAATCCAGAAACACCACGCTTATCCTGAGAAGCGGTTTTCTAAACGGCTTAAAGATACACGCTATCCTTTTCTCCCTGACGTGGTCAAGGGTTGGACCCAGTGTCCCAAGGTGGACCCTCCAATCTCCAGGCTTGCAGCTAGATCTTTAGTTGCAGTAGAAGATGGAGCGGCACTTAAAGATGCCACTGACAGGCAGATGGAGCTCTGGCTGAAATCCATCTATGAAGCTATTGGAGCGTCGTTGGCGCCAGCTTTTGCAGCCGTATGGGCACTCCAAGCCATTTCAGCTGGGCTTATACAAGTCGACTCGGTCACACGTACATCTGCCCCGCAGGTGGCACCATTGACCTCTCAAATGTCTGCATTCGCGTCTTACGCGATTAATGCTGTCCTGGACTCTACGAGCCGTACGGCGGTGGCGTCAGCCAACTCCGTGGTTTTGCGCAGAGCCCTGTGGTTGAGAGAATGGAAGGCAGATTCTGCTTCCAAGAAGTGCTTAACCAGTTTGCCTTTTTCTCGCGACCGATTGTTTGGGGAGCGTTTGGATGAAATCATTAAACACTCCAAGGGTAAGGACTCATCCTTACCTCAACACAGACAAAACAAGCCCCAACAAAGGAGGGGTCAGTCTGGTTTTCGGTCCTTTCGAGGCTCAGGCAGGTCCCAATTCTCCTCGTCCAAAAGGACTCAAAAGGATCAGAGAGGCTCAGATTCTTGGCGGACTCAGTCACGCCCAAAAAAGACAGCAGGAAGAACTGTTACCAAGACGGCTTCCTCATGACTTTCAGCCTCCTCTCTCCGCATCCTCGGTCGGTGGCAGGCTCTCCCGCTTTGGCGACATTTGGCTGTCACAGGTCAAAGACCGTTGGGTGAAGGACATTCTGTCTCACGGGTACAGGATAGAGTTCAGCTCTCGTCCTCCAACTCGTTTCTTCAGAACTTCCCCACCGCCCGACCGAGCCGATGCTCTGCTGCAGGCGGTGGCCGCTCTAAAGGCGGAAGGAGTGGTGACTTCCGTTCCTCTTCAGGAACAAGGTCACGGTTTTTACTCCAATCTGTTTGTGGTGCCAAAGAAGGACGGGTCCTTTCGGCCCGTCCTGGATCTAAAGTTGCTCAACAAACACGTAAAAACCAGGAGGTTCCGGATGGAATCTCTCCGCTCCGTCATAGCCTCAATGTCTCAAGGAGATTTCTTAGCATCAATAGACATCAAAGATGCTTATCTTCACGTGCCGATTGCGCCAGAGCATCAGCGTTTTCTACGCTTCGTTATAGAAAGCGAACACCTGCAGTTCGTAGCGTTACCTTTCGGGCTGGCAACAGCCCCTCGGGTCTTCACCAAGGTCATGGCAGCAGTAGTAGCTGTCCTGCACTCGCAGGGTCACTCCGTGATCCCGTATTTGGACGATCTACTTATAAAGGCACCCTCTCAAGAGGCATGCCAACACAGTCTGGACGTGGCACTGAAGACTCTCCAGAGTTTCGGGTGGATTATCAACTTTTCAAAGTCAAATCTAACCCCGACCCAATCACTAACATATCTTGGCATGGAGTTTCATACTCTCTCAGCGATAGTGAAGCTTCCACTGGACAAGCAGTGCTCTCTGCAGACAGGGGTGCAATCTCTCCTGCAGAACCAGTCCCACTCCTTGAGGCGCCTCATGCATTTCCTAGGGAAGATGGTGGCAGCAATGGAAGCAGTCCCTTTCGCGCAGTTTCATCTGCGCCCTCTACAATGGGACATTCTCCGCCAATGGGACGGGAAGTCGACGTCCCTCGACAGGGATGTCTCCCTCTCTCAGGCAGCCAAGGACTCTCTCCGATGGTGGCTTCTTCCCACCTCATTGTCAAAAGGAAAGTCGTTCCTACCCCCATCCTGGGCGGTGGTCACGACAGATGCGAGCCTATCAGGGTGGGGAGCAGTGTTTCTTCACCACAGGGCTCAGGGTACGTGGACTCAGAGAGAGTCCACCCTTCAGATCAATGTTCTGGAAATCAGAGCAGTCTATCTTGCTCTGCGAGCCTTCCAACAGTGGCTGGAGGGCAAGCAGATCCGGATTCAGTCGGACAATTCCACAGCGGTGGCGTACATCAACCACCAAGGGGGAACACGCAGTCGGCAAGCCTTTCAGGAAGTCCGGCGGATTCTGACGTGGGTGGAAAACACAGCATCCACCATATCCGCAGTTCACATCCCAGGCGTGGAAAACTGGGAAGCAGACTTTCTCAGTCGCCAGGGCATGGACGCAGGGGAATGGTCCCTTCACCCGGACGTGTTTCAGGAGATCTGTCGCCGCTGGGGGATGCCGGACGTCGACCTGATGGCGTCACGGCACAACAACAAGGTCCCGGTTTTCATGGCACGGTCTCACGATCACCGAGCTCTGGCGGCAGACGCCTTAGTTCAGGATTGGTCGCAGTTCCGACTACCTTATGTGTTTCCACCTCTGGCATTGTTGCCCAGAGTGCTCCGCAAAATCAGGTCCGACTGCCGTTGCGCCATTCTCGTCGCTCCAGACTGGCCAAGGAGGTCGTGGAACCCGGATCTGTGGCATCTTACGGTAGGACAACCGTGGGCGCTACCAGGCCGTCCAGACTTGCTGTCTCAAGGGCCGTTTTTCCATCTGAATTCTGCGGCTCTGAACCTGACTGTGTGGCCATTGAGTCCTGGATCCTAGGGACCTCAGGTTTATCTCATGATGTTGTTGCCACCATGAGACAGGCTAGGAAACCATCCTCCGCCAAGATCTACCACAGAACGTGGAAGATATTCTTATCTTGGTGCTCCGCTCAGGGAGTTTCTCCCTGGCCATTTGCATTGCCTATTTTTCTTTCCTTCCTGCAGTCTGGGTTGGAAAAAGGTTTGTCGCTTAGCTCCCTTAAAGGACAAGTCTCTGCGCTATCCGTATTCTTTCAGAAGCGCCTGGCGCGACTTCCTAAGGTACGCACGTTCCTGCAAGGGGTTTGTCATATCGTTCCCCCTTACAAGCGGCCATTGGAACCCTGGGATCTGAACAAGGTTCTAATTGCTCTCCAGAAGCCACCTTTCGAGCCTATGAAGGAGATTTCCTTTTCTCGGCTTTCACAGAAAGTGGCTTTTCTGGTGGCGGTCACGTCTCTTCGGAGAGTGTCAGAGCTGGCGGCGTTATCTTGCAAATCTCCCTTCCTGGTGTTTCACCAAGACAAGGTAGTACTGCGTCCAATTCCAGAGTGTCTTCCCAAGGTGGTATCTTCCTTTCATCTCAATCAGGATATCACTTTACCATCTTTGTGTCCGCATCCAGTTCACCAATTTGAAAAGGGTTTGCATCTGTTGGACCTGGTGAGAGCACTCAGGATCTACATTTCCCGCACGGCGCCTCTGCGCCGTTCGGATGCACTCTTTATCCTGGTCGCTGGTCAGCATAAAGGGTCGCAAGCTTCCAAATCCACCCTTGCGCGGTGGATCAAGGAACCAATTCTTCACGCCTACCGTTCTGCTGGGCTTCCGACTCCTTCTGGACTGAAGGCCCATTCTACCAGAGCCGTGGGTGCGTCCTGGGCATTACGGCATCAGGCTACGGCTCAGCAGGTGTGCCAGGCGGCTACCTGGTCGAGTCTGCACACTTTTACCAAGCATTATCAGGTGCATACCTACGCTTCGGCGGATGCCAGCCTAGGTAGACAAGTCCTGCAGGCGGCGGTGGCCCACCTGTAAGAAAGGGCTGCCTGACAGCCCGATCACGAGGTATTCTTTTACCCACCCAGGGACTGCTTTTGGACGTCCCAATTGTCTGGGTCTCCCAATTAGGAGCGAAAAAGAAGGGAATTTTGTTTACTTACCGTAAATTCCTTTTCTTCTAGCTCCAATTGGGAGACCCAGCACCCGCCCTGTTTTTTCTTAGGGTATTTGTTTTTCGGGTGCACATGTTGTTCATGTTGATAAGTTACGTTCTCCGATATTGTTATCGGATTGAATTTGTTTTTGAAACAGTTATTGGCTTTCCTCCTTCTTGCTTTTGCACTAAAACTGAGGGACCCGTGCTCCCACGGGGGGGTGTATAGCCAGAAGGGGAGGGGCCTTACACTTTTGAGTGTAGTACTTTGTGCGGCCTCCGGAGGCAGTAGCTATACACCCAATTGTCTGGGTCTCCCAATTGGAGCTAGAAGAAAAGGAATTTACGGTAAGTAAACAAAATTCCCTTCTTTTCGCCGCTGCAACATTTTAATAAGGGGTGATCAAAACGTTGTAGCTACCCAAAATGGTATCTGTAAAAATGTCAGCGCATAAAAAAGCCCCCAGAGCCTCAGATCCTGGAAAAAGAAAACCTTCCGTCTCTCGGGAAATGGTAACGCAAGCAATTTTTTTTTTTTTTTTTTATTTAAAAAAAAAACCAAAAAAACAAACAAAATTTACCATAATTTATTGGCATGGAGGCAAGCAATAAGAGGAGCTGAGCCGCAGTTCTCGGCAATATCCACAGTGTGCAGAGCTGCGCTGCTCTTCTCCGGACCCTCCAAGGAGGATAACTGCTGATTGGTGGCAGTTCCCCACCAATCTGATATTGATAACCATCCTGAGGACACGTCATCAGTATGTGAGCAGCCCCTTTAAAACTTAAAATAGCCATCTCCTGTAGAACCATTACCCCCAATGTCCTCATAAACGTTGATGCTCAGCCAATTATACAAAGCACAGTTTGGGTGTGAAATTTGCACTTCTGAACATGCCTGTAGTCTCTACTGTTTCTATATTTTTGTTTCTATCTGATTTATACCGTATTTTTCTTTTTATAAGATGCACCCCAAATTTAGAGATGAAAAAAAGTGAAAAAAATAAATAAAAATGGGGTCCATCTTATAATCCGGTGTTGTCTTACTGGAGGGGGGCAGCAATGGTGGTGAAGCGGGGTCACAGGAGGCAGTCGCGGCGGGTCCGTGGTGGTGGTGGCGGTGGGTGAGTGATAGAGCAGGCCTCTGCGGTGAGTGACCCAGTCCGTCCGCGGTCTCGGTTCAAATGATGGCGCCTGGAGCGGCGCATGCGCAGATGGAGTTCTCATCCAAGAGCTTAATCTGTGCACGCGCTGACTCCCAGCGCCATCATTTGAAACTGGGACCGCGGACAGACTGGGACATCTGCCGCACAGCCACCCGGCCGCACAGAGGCAGCCGGGCGCCTGTCGGTGCCCGCACGCAGCCACAGGTGCTTGGCTGCCCCCACGCAGCCACAGGCACCAATCCGCCCGAACGCACCCGGTCGCCGCACAGACAAACCCCCCACCCCCTTCCCCCCCGGTAAGCTATATTCAGATTTTAAGACGCACCCCTCATTTTCCTCCCAAATTTTTGGGAAGAAAAGTGGATCTTATAATCCGAAAAATACGTTACTTTTCTGGCCTCCTCCAGTCCGGCCATGTGATTGATTTTCTGTCCTCTGCAGCGGATATGACTTTGGCTACATGGTGAAGCTTCTCACAGACTCTCGGCTTCCAGAGGAGGAACATGAGTTCTTCCATATACTGAATCTTTTCTTCCCTTCCATTTACGACGTGAAATATTTAATGAAGAGCTGCAAAAATCTCAAGGTGAGATAAAGATTATTCTACCTTTTTTAACGATCATTAGTTTTCTAATGATGACTTTGTGTTTAGGAGTCCAGTGGGCGGTCCTACCTGGTGAATGACAGCCTACCCTGTACAAGCATGTCTATAGATGGCTGTCAATCATTATGTAGGACTGCTGAATAGATTTGCAGAGTTTTCTTGTGTGATGGTGATCACTGAAGATTATTGTGTTTTATTGAATCCTCTCTTGTACAGGGCGGCCTGCAAGAGGTGGCCGATCAACTGGATCTACAGAGGATTGGTCGGCAGCATCAAGCAGGGTCTGACTCGCTGCTCACCGGCATGGCGTTCTTCCGTATGAAAGAGGTGCGCATGTGTCCTGAGACATCCAGAGAAACACTGACCATAGTGGTAAAGTCCTATGTCGGAGGTATAGGTTAATTCTCGATGAGACAGATGCCTCCAACATATGTATATGTAAAGTATATATACTTTATATGGCTTCCATGTTAAAGGGGGGGAAAAAATATTGTGCAGTATCTGTTTTTTATTATATTCGTCTGGTTAGAAAAGCTTGATTGAGTATACAGTAAAGAAATAAAATAAGCCAACCTTCACCAGCCCAATAGCATTCAAGAGGGCTCTCATGGACTCTTGTCTGGTCATTGGGGGGCCTATTAATGTTTGATGTAACTTTTGGTACTAGAGACTAAAGATGAATGACTCAATTGCAGGTCCCTGGTCCAACAACCACGTTAGTCAATCAGTTGCTGTCGAACGGGAGCCCTGTGAACTATATACCACAAGCCGGTGTCCCCTGTGCCTCATTTATTCTGAAGGCCCAGTGTGATGTCCTATTTGGGTCACTCCATAATATCACTCCAGACTTAAAGGTGTCTTCCAAAACTAGGGCTACCCCTTCTGATTCCTCATGTTTCCACCAAAAAAAAAGCCTATACTCTCCTCTGGTGCCAGCGCCGTTGCAATGGTGCCGGAGCTCACGTGATGCTGTGACATCACGCGAGCCCCAAGTCCAATCAGCACCGCCTTCAGTCGCCCCGCCTTTGGACACGGGAGTAATCAACAAGAAGTGAGCGGCAGCTGCAGCACCGGAGGGGAGTATAGGCTTTTTGATCTTACTTGGTGGAAACATGGTAAGATGTTGATTAACTCGTTTGGTCCAAAGGCGGGGATATAGAAGCCGGTACATGTAATCAGGATCAGGAGGGGTTATCCTAGTAGTGGACACCCCCTTTTATCAGAAAAGGTGCCAAGGGTGCTGGCGGGTAAGATGCCGGTCATAGACAACTGCGTGGCCTTTGCTCATGTATTAAATGTACACTTAAGTGAGTGAACTCTGCTAGTAAAGACTTGCCGATGTGCTTTGCCATAAATATATTATTGAATGTTCTCAATGAGAGGAACAAAATTATAATCTTGTGATACCTTTTAATGGCTAACTAGAATAAAGTGATGTTACAAAGCAAGCTTTCGAGACATCTCAGGTCCCTTCATCAGGCATGGTATGACAAAATATCTGAAGAAAC
Organism: Anomaloglossus baeobatrachus; assembly: GCF_048569485.1. Taxonomy (NCBI): domain Eukaryota; kingdom Metazoa; phylum Chordata; class Amphibia; order Anura; family Aromobatidae; genus Anomaloglossus; species Anomaloglossus baeobatrachus. The sequence goes on along the minus strand of NC_134356.1, from coordinate 48,293,188 downwards.
ACAAATATATGCACAAACAGAGCAGAGGGATGGCATAATAAAAGGCATTTAAATAAACAAACACTGAGCTTAGAAAGTGAATCCTTTAATTAGCTTTGATTAGTGGTGTGAAAGGTTTGTCCCAGTATGCATGTAGGATCAGAGGCATGGTGAGTCTCTGGAATAGACTCCTTAGATTTTGTAATGGGCCATAAATTCTTCTGACAGGTTGAGTCCTGTGTCCAGAGTAAACATTTTAATGAATTTGTATTCCCAGACCCTGCCATGGCTCTGTGATCTGTGATCTGAAATTGCCTTTTAATATGACAACTTTCATATGGTTTATGTTGTGTCCTGAAGCACAGAAATGTTTGGCCACAGGTAAATGGATTTTTCTTCATCGTTCCTTATGGAAGACCCAGACCATGGGTGTATAGCTTCTGCCTCCGGAGGACACACAAAGTACTACACTAAAAGTGTAGCTCCTCCCTCCGAGCATATACACCCCCTGGATGACAAATCTAACCAGTTCAATGCTTTGTGTTCAGGAGGTCACACACACACATGCATTCTCATCTGATTTTTGATTTCAAAGATTTGGAAGAAAAGCGGGTCCAATCTGGACTCCCGGCATGTCCCTTCTCACCCCACTGTGTCGCCGGTGCTGTTAAGGTTGATTTTACAAGGCTGGAGCCTTCACATGCCGCGCTCCTTCACCATCCCCTGAGGCTCTGGCTTGAAGTGGGAGCCATCACGGTTCTCACTGCTTTGCAGGAGACCGGTCTCCATCCGCAGCCCTTTCAGGATCCTACCGGACGGAGCGCTCACCCCTCAGGGACCTGGCCCTGCGTCTCATAAGCTAAGTATTGAGACGTTATTCAGGGGTCCCTTGTACATTTATTGGGGGGAGAGTGTGTTATTTCACTTTGCTGTGATTTCCGGCCGATTCTCTGTTTTTTTCCTGAGAACCGCGCCGAGGGTGCCTGCTCGTCGGCCGCATGGGAAAATCTAGGCCCCGGCTTCAGATGCGGCCTAGTTTCGTTTTCAGTGCCCCTGCATGTCAGTCATGCAGGGGAACAGTGCGGCGCCGCCCACCGGCCGTTCAGCAGAGGGGAGGACACTCCTCTCTGAGGAGATGTTCCCCTCCCCTGTATTTCTCCTTGGCCCTCCGGTTCCCGCTCTTGGACTAAACCCCGCCCCCCCTCCTCACTCCGGCGCCATTTTATCAGCGTTCACACACTGATCGGCGCTGGCTGCTGCAGCTACTGCATCTGTCTGGGGGTCCAAGCTGTGGAATCCGGAGGGCACACAAAAGCGGTCTGGTAAGCCTCAACCTCTGGTTGTGGACTTTATTATACACTCTCTGGGGGTCATTCTGAAGGAGTGTATTCTTAACTGCAGAGCCTCCACCTCAGCAGCATGTCTCTCACTAGGAGCAATGCTGCAAGGCTTTACTCTATATGCACTGCATGTCAGCTCATACTGACTGAACCGAGCACATATCCACATTGTGATGCCTGCTCTAACATGGTGGTGTCTCAGCCTGGAGCCTCCCCCAGGGGTCCCTCCGGCTGCTCCAGCCCCGGTGGCTGAACCCCCGGCTTGGGTAGCATCGTTTTCTAACGCTATCTCCCAGTCCTTTGCCGACTCCATGGGACAGCTGTCCCGGACTCTGCTGACCATGCATCAGCCCCCTTCTCAGGACGCCTCTGCTGCTCCGACTCGCTCTGCAGAGCTCACAGAGGATTTTTTATCTGTTCCCGGACCCCGTCCTCCTAAACGGAGACGCAGGGACTCTTCTCCTTCCTCGTCCCACGGCTCTGATTCACGAGCTGAATTGCAGGGCGAGGAGGATGCCTTTTACTGTGGGCTCGGACGCTACCTCTATGTACCCCATTGATCTATCTGAGGGTGATGCGGATGTTAGTGACTTGATTGCGTCCATTAATTCCGTACTGGACCTCAATCCACCAGTGTCAGAGGAACAAGCCTCTCTGGTAGAAAAACACCAGTTTACCTCACCTAAGAGAGCAAGGAGTATGTTTTTTAACCACTCCAGTTTTCAGGCCACTGTGACCAAGCCCAGGGCCTGTCCTCACAAACGCTTCCCAAAGCGTAGTTCTGATGACCGTTTTCCCTTTCCACCAGAAGTGGTCAAGGAGTGGGCTCATTCACCAAAGGTTGATCCTCCGGTGTCTAGAATCTCAGCCCGGACAGTCGTATCTGTGGCCGATGGCACCTCTCTTAAGGATCCCACTGACCGCCAGGTTGATCTTCTGGCCAAATCTGTATATGAGGCGGCAGGGGCCTCGTTCTCCCCGTCTTTTGCAGCAGTGTGGGCTCTTAAGGCAGTCTCTGCTTCTCTGGCGGAGATACATTCCCTCGCCAGGGACTCTATGCCCGAAATGGTTGCCTTAACTTCCCAGGCTTCGGCTTTTTCATCCTATGCCATGTCTTCCATTCTGGAGGCTTCTCACCGCACGGCGGTGGCTTCCGCTAATTCCCTCGCGATCCGCAGGATCTTGTGGCTTCGAGAGTGGAAAGCAGACGCTTCTTCCAAGAAGTACCTTGCTGGGCTCCCCTTTGCTGGGTCCCGGCTGTTCGGTGAACAACTGGATGAAATTATTAAGGAAGCTACTGGCGGGAAGAGTACTTCCTTGCCACAAACTAAAACCAGGAAACCTGTCCAGGGCAGGAACCAGTCGAGGTTTCGTTCCTTTCGTTCCTCTAACTGGTCATCCTCTAAGCCCTCAGCCTCGTCCACTAACTCAGCCAAGGATCGAAAACCCAGCTGGCGCGCGAAGCCGCGTCCTCAGAAGAACGGAGGAGCTGCTGCCACTAAGGCAGCCTCCTCTTGACTATCTGGCTGCGCCAACAACGTCCTTGGTCGGTGGCAGGCTCTCCCACTTTGGCGACGTGTGGTTTCAACACGTCTCCGATCAGTGGGTGCGTGATATCATCTCCCACGGCTTCAGGATAGAATTTTCTTCCAGCCCGCCAAACAGATTTTTTTCTGTCCACTCCCCCCTGCTCCAAAGCCGCCGCCTTCTCTCAGGCCGTGGCATCCTTGCAGGCCAACGGAGTAATTGTTCCGGTTCCCGCCCGGGAACGGTTAAGAGGTTTCTACTCAAACCTCTTCCTAGTCCCCAAGAAGGACGGTTCCTTCCGGCCCATCCTGGATCTCAAGCTTCTCAACAAGCATGTTCAGGTGCGGCACTTTCGCATGGAATCTCTGCGATCGGTCATTGCCTCAATGACCCAAGGAGATTTTCTAGCATCCATCGACATCAGAGATGCTTATCTGCATGTGCCAATTGCAGTTTCACACCAGCGTTGGCTACGTTTTGCAATCGGAGAGGAACATTTCCAATTCGTGGCTCTCCCCTTTGGGTTAGCCACGGCCCCTCGTGTATTCACCAAGGTCATGGCAGCAGTGGTTGCGGTTCTGCACCTCCAGGGGTTAGCAGTGATTCCTTACCTGGACGACCTTCTAGTCAAGGCTTCATCCAGTGCAGACTGTCAGCGGAGTGTCTCGCTCACTCTCGCCACGCTTGTTCAATTCGGGTGGCTTGTCAATCTGCCCAAGTCCACTCTGACCCCGACCCAGAAACGTGCGTACCTAGGGATGCAATTCGAGACTCTGCCGGCACTTGTGAAGCTGCCCTTAGTCAAACAGCAGTCCCTTCATCTGGCGGTGCGTTCTCTATTGAAGCCCCGCCGTCATTCCATCAGGCACCTCATGCAGGTGCTGGGTCAGATGGTGGCGTCAATGGAAGCGGTTCCCTTTGCCCAGTTCCATCTGCGTCCTCTGCAGCTGGACATTCTCCGCTTTTGGGACAAGCGGACCTCTTCCTTGCACAGGCTAGTGGCTCTGTCGCCACAGACCAGGAGCTCTCTTCAGTGGTGGCTTCGGCCCCTCTCTCTGTCTCAGGGACGCTCCTTCCTGACCCCGTCCTGGGTGATCCTCACCACGGACGCCAGTCTCTCCGGCTGGGGAGCAGTATTTCTCCACCACCGAGCACAGGGCACTTGGACTCCGTCCGAATCAGTCCTCTCGATCAATGTGCTGGAAATCAGAGCTGTGCTTCTAGCTCTCGTAGCCTTTCACCACCTGTTGGCGGGCAAGCACATTCGAGTCCAGTCGGACAACGCGACAGCAGTTGCCTACATCAATCACCAGGGCGGGACTCGCAGCCGCCTGGCGATGTTGGAGGTTCAACGCATCCTTCAGTGGACGGAGGACTCCAAGTCCACCATATCCGCAGTCCACATCCCAGGCGTAGAAAACTGGGAGGCAGATTATCTCAGCCGTCAAACCGTGGACAGCGGCGAGTGGGCTCTGCATCCGGCAGTGTTTCGGTCAATCTGCCGCAAGTGGGGCACTCCGGAAGTGGATCTAATGGCATCCCGGCACAACAACAAGGTCCCGGTTTACGTGGCTCGCTCCCACGATCCTCAGGCCTTGGCAGCGGACGCGCTGGTTCAGGATTGGTCCCAGTTCCGTCTGGCCTACGTGTTTCCCCCTCTAGCTCTCTTGCCCAGAGTCCTGCGCAAGATCAGAATGGAGGGCCGTCGGGTCATAATCATTGCTCCAGACTGGCCCAGGCGAGCTTGGTACCCAGACCTGCTCCGTCTGTCCGTAGAGGTGCCGTGGCATCTCCCGGACCGCCCAGACCTTCTCTCTCAAGGTCCCTTTTTCCGCCAGAATTCTGCGGCTCTCAGATTGACGGCGTGGCTATTGAGTCCTGGATCCTGACAGCTTCAGGCATTCCTTCCGAGGTCATCTCCACTATGACTCAGGCTCAGAAGTCTTCCTCGGCCAGGATTTACCACAGGACTTGGAGAATTTTCCTGTCCTGGTGTCGCTCTTCCGGCCATGCTCCTTGGCCGTTTTCTTTGCCGACCATCCTGTCCTTTCTACAGTCCGGTCTGCAGCTAGGACTATCCCTCAATTCCCTCAAGGGACAGGTCTCGGCTCTCAGTGTTGTTCCAGCGGCGTATCGCCCGACTGGCCCAGGTGCGCACCTTCATGCAGGGCGCATCTCACATCATTCCTCCTTACCGGCGGCCTTTGGATCCCTGGGACCTTAATCTGGTCCTCACGGCCTTACAGAAACTCCCCTTTGAGCCTCTTAGGGAGGTTTCTTTGTTTCGACTTTCACAGAAAGTGGTCTTTCTGGTGGCCATAACTTCTCTCAGGAGAGTCTCTGATTTGGCTGCGCTCTCTTCGGAGTCACCCTTTTTGGTTTTTCACCAAGACAAGGTGGTTCTCCGTCCGACTCCGGACTTTCTCCCTAAGGTGGTGTCTCCTTTCCACCTTAACCAGGACATTTCATTGCCTTCCCTTTGTCCGGCCCCTGTGCATCGCTTTGAGAAAGCGTTGCATACTTTGGATTTGGTGCGGGCGCTCCGGATCTATGTGTCACGCACCGCCGCTCTTAGGCGGTGCACCTCTCTTTTTGTGCTAACCACGGGTCAGCGCAAGGGCCTCTCGGCTTCTAAACCGACCCTAGCTCGTTGGATTAGGTCGGCCATATCCGATGCCTACCAATGTTCTCAGGTGCCTCCACCGCCGGGGATTAAGGCGCACTCGACCAGAGCTGTCGGTGCCTCTTGGGCTTTCAGGCATCAGGCTACGGCTCAGCAGGTCTGTCAGGCTGCCACTTGGTCTAGTCTGCACACCTTTTCGAAGCACTACCAAGTGCATGCTCATGCTTCGGCAGATGCGAGCTTGGGCAGACGCATCCTTCAGGCGGCTGTCGCCCATTTGTGAAGTTAGGTTTTGCCTACTTCTCAGTTTCTGTTTATTTCCCACCCATGGACTGCTTTGAGACGTCCCATGGTCTGGGTCTCCCATAAGGAACGATGAAGAAAAAGAGAATTGTGTTTACTTACCGTAAATTCTTTTTCTTATAGTTCCGACATGGGAGACCCAGCACCCTCCCTGTTGCCTGTTGGCAGTTCTTGTTCCGTGTGTTTTCACCGGCTGTTGTTGTAGACAGAGGTTCCGGTTATTCCGGGTTTTACCCTATCTCCACTTATGGGTGGATGTCCTCCTTCAGCTTTTGCACTAAACTGGTTAGATTTGTCATCCAGGGGGTGTATATGCTCGGAGGGAGGAGCTACACTTTTAGTGTAGTACTTTGTGTGTCCTCCGGAGGCAGAAGCTATACACCCATGGTCTGGGTCTCCCATGTCGGAACTATAAGAAAAAGAATTTACGGTAAGTAAACAAAATTCTCTTTTTTTGTCTGTGATTGTGTGGCGGTGAGATCTCATCCTTGCTCTCAGTCTCTGTCCTGTTTCTCCAACATAGAGGCCCCCAATAGGACATATAGTGCACAGGATTAAGTACACCACGTTGGAAGAGGAACATGTGAATGTCCCAGGAATTTTATAGTCCTTCTGTGTGTTGTGGATCTGTATCTGGTCTTTGGTCTCTACATGAGTGCAGGTTTTGCAGCTCTTTACATTGCAAGGATAAGTTCCTCGTGGTGTGTCTGAGGGCATAGAACTTCGGATCATGATGCTCCTTTAAATTAGGAGGTTGCCTGTAGCACAGCAATGGAGGATCTTTTGAATATTGTTTTTAACCGGTCATCCTTGTGTAGAATGTGGTGAAGTTTCTTGGCAGTTCTTCTCAGTACCCCAAGCTGTGGGTTGTAGGTCACCACCAGAGGTACTCGACTATTTTCCTCTTTTTGTTTGTATTGAAGCAGTTCACTTCTAGGGGTCCTTGCTGCTCTAATGATATGAGGTCTGGGAATACAAATTAATTAAAATGTTTAACTCTGTGGAGGTAAAATATATCTTTGTACCGTGTTAGCCAGTAGAGATAAAAAATTGTTTAAAAGAACTGAAGTCCTCAGTGGTTGATACCTTTTAATGGCTAACTGAAAAGATGGTAATAATAGCAAGCTTTCCAGACTACTCAGGTCTCATCAGGCATGGTATAACACAAAATCTGAAGAGTCACATATTTATACACAACAGAACTGCATCAATATTTATGGCCACAACAGTTTGCCCCCCCTTCCTGCCATAGTGATAGTTCTGTTTCATATAACTTGGTTGTTGTTTGTTGTTTTTTTTTTTGTTTTTTTTCTGCACTATTCTATGTCCTGTTGTGTATAAATATGTGACTCTTCAGATTTTGTGTTATACCATGCCTGATGAAGAGACCTGAGTAGTCTCGAAAGCTTGCTATTATTACCATCTTTTCAGTTGGCCATTAAAAGGTATCAACCACTGAGGACTTCAGTTCTTTTAAACAATTTTTTAACTCTGTGGACACAGGACTCAACCTGTCAGGAGGATTTATGGCCCATTACAAAATCTGAGGAGTCTATCCCAGAGACTCACCAGACCTCTGATCCTACATGGATATTGATTGGGACAATAAAACTCTCACACCACTAATCAAAGCTAATTAAGGATTCACTTTCTAAGCTCAGTGGTTGTTTATTTAAATGTCTTTTTTTATTATGCCATCCCTCTGCTCTGTTTGTGCATATATTTGTGTTTCTTCAGATAATTTGTCATACCATGCCTGATGAAGGGACCTGAGATGTCTCGAAAGCTTGCTTTGTAACATCATTTTATTTTATTTTAGTTAGCCATTAAAAGGTATCACAAGATTAGCATTTTGTTCCTCTCACTGAGAACATTCAGTAATTTTTCAACTGGCTAGCGCGGTACCAAAACCTTTTCACTTGTAACTAATAAATATATTACTTGGCCAGATGTTTATAACTTTTTTTTTTCTTTTCTCTGTACCAGCTATTTTTCGAGGACCACATTGATGATGCCAAGTACTGCGGACGTCTATACGGTCTAGGAACAGGCGTTGCCCCCAAGTCGAGCGAGGAGGCGGAGGAGAAAATTAGCATCATGTCTCTCATCAACAATGGACAACAATGAGACGCCATTTCCATGGTCTCCCATCTCTCCCTATATTCTCCCATGTCTCGCGTAGATTTGCTCGTCTCGGCCACATCGCTTCCACAAAGGGCAATTATCAAAGGCAGCTGTAGATTAAACGGCTGTGCAAATGACTGCGTCTACACACATTGTGCCAGATCTGTCACATATATACATTGTTTTAAAACTTTTACTCAGACGTCAGCATCTTACAAAAAAGAAAAAAAAAATTTTTTTGCAACTGTAGTAATCGTCAAAAAAAAAAAAAAAAAGACCACTTCTCCACACATGACCAATTCTGTGGGCTGTGGCAAATAGGAACACTTTAACTCTTCGCTAGACATTTCCTTTGCTTTCAGTGTGGACTATTTAACTGGAGCATTGTGAGAATTGCATTGACCAGGTCGGTGTTTGTCCTCGTTGCTTAGCTTAAGCACCTTTTTTGTCTCTCCTAGCTGCTCCGTAGGATAAACCATTGGCTCTTCATTGGATTTGCAGTCTGGTACAGATACATCTGCTTAGCCAATATTGTGGCACATGTGAAGTGCTGTTCTTTTCCTATCCAGGTACAGATATATCTGCATGGGTATTTCCAGTGGAGACCTGATTCTATGATTGCAACCCCTGAAGAAGTCGCAGGCGAAACCTTATTCTAGTTCTTAACACAGCATGTATTGCCTCCACCATGAAATTCCAGAGGCGCGGTCTTCTCGAAGGTAAATCCAATGATGTTCTGTCAGTCCCAACTTAGAATATTAATAGTTCATCCATCTAAGATGAGTCTCATAAAAAGTTTGTTTTTCTTACTTGACTTCATACTATGAATTTTGGTCATGAATTGAGACAGAAATTAAATAAAGGTCAAATTTTTTTATTTATGTTTTTTGTTTGAGGACCTTTGGCCTTTCCACCTGCAAACTTAAGTTATTCAGTTTGGGTGCCTTCTTAAAGCGGAACCCCAACTTTTATGACCAATTTTTATGTTTCAATTCATTTAAATTGCAAAAAGTCTTTTAAAAAATTCTCCTAACACTCTAATTGACTGTATAAAACCTGTTTAGTCAGATTCTTTAGTCATCTTGACAACTGACTTTTCCAACTTGCTCCCCCCTGCCAATATTATGCCGTTAAGAGCTTTTGCTGAAGGGGTCGGCAACCTGCAGCACTCCAGCCGATATAAAACTGCAGCTCCCATCATGATATTAGCTTACTATATGTTAGATTCACAATATCTCCTGATAATATGAATCTACAGCTCTCATGTCATGACAGATGCTTTCTGTATATTGTAGTTTCACAACAGCCCCTGCCAACAGTATACCAGCAAGAGCTTTTGCTGCAGGGGTCTGCAACCTGCAGCACTCCAACCGATCTGTATCTACAACTCTCATCATGTCATGACAGATGCTTTCTGTATATTGTAGATTCACATCAGCCCCTGCCAAAAGTATACTAGCAAGAGCTTTTGCTGCAGGGGTCGGCAACCTGCAGCACTCCAGGTTGACATGATGGGAGCTGTAGATTTATATCAGCTGGAGTGCTACAGGTTGCCGACCCCTTCAGCAAAAGCTCTTGCTGGTATAATGTTGGCAGGGGCTGTTGTGACCCTACAATATCCAGCAAGCATCTGTCAGAACATGATGGGAGCTGTGGATTCATATCAGCTGGAGTGCTGCAGGTTGCCGACCCCTGCAGCAAAAGCTCTTGCTGGTATAATGTTGGCAGGGGCTGTTGTGACTCTACAACACCCAGCAAGCATCTGTCAGGACATGGTGAGAGCTGTAGATTCATGACAGATACTTGCTGGATATTGTAGAGTTACAACAGCCCCTGACAACATTATACCAGCAAGAGCTTTTGCTGCAGGGGTCGGCAACCTGCAGCACTCCAGCCGATATGAATCCACAGCTCCTATCATGTCGTGACAGATGCTTGCTTGATATTCTAGATTCATTAAAGAGCCACATATTTTGATTTGTGGACAAAAAAAAATTACGAAACCTGGTAGGATTTTTTTTAAAGACTTTTCAAAGCTTTTTTTATTGCTGTTTTAGATGTATTGGAATGATTAAAAAAAAAAAAATGGTTACGAAGAGGAACCTTCCCTTTTAAGAATGTGCCATACCTTCCATTTTAAGGTGAAGCTACCTAAACCTTGTGAATGTGACCATATGGGGTAAAGCCGGTGTACCTGAAAATCTTTGCCATGCTTTGTACACAGGGCGTCTTGTGTATTAAAGGTGTCAGTAGCTACCTGGAATTTTTTTTTTTTTTTTTTTACGGATATAAAATTGACTAAAAATGGCGGACTGTGTTATGTATTTAAAATTGCGCACAGTCTCCTTGTATGAAAAGAAAAATCAAGTATTACCTCCAATAAAAATATTCTGACTCTCTGATAAAGGTGTAATGGAAATAACAATTGTATTTAATATTTCTCTTGTGCGGCTCAAATACCCAGAACAGATTTTATTTTTATTCCTGATTTTTTTTGATGATTTGGTCGTCTCCTGACATTTTATGCCCTTTAAAAAAAAAATGAAATAAAAAAAAGGGTTAAAGGCTTTTTAATGTGGAATATATGTATCCTTTTTTTTTTTTTTTTTTTTTTTTTTTAATGTATATTGAATCCCTTTAAATTAGAACAAACACTGCCCTGTTCTTTATCGCCCTGTAAAATAAAGAATATGTAATAAATTAACTTAAAGCATTGGAAAAAAAAAAAAATTCCACACCGTTCCCTGTAAGTCTTGCTGTTTTTAACCCCAGCGGACTGTGTAATCTGTCTCCGTTATTGTTAGCTGGAGTTTAAGAGGCGTGTAAATATTATTTATGTTTTAAACTTGTAAAATAAAGATGTTTCATTTTTGTTTTTTTTCTTTCTAGTGGAGACAATTTGTGTAACGGAGGCTAAATTTATGGTTTGTTTGTTATGAGAATTTTAGTAGGTTAGTGATCATGTACACTACAGTTCAAAAGTTTGGGGTCATTCAGACAACTTTTGTCTTTCTTTGTCGCTCCATTGGGAGACCCAGACAATTGGGTGTATAGCTTCTGCCTCCGGAGGCCACACAAAGTATTACACTTTAAAAAGTGTAGGCCCTCCCCTCTGCTATACACCCTCCCGTGCATCACGGGCCCATCAGTTTTTATGCTTTGTGTTGAAGGAGGCACACATGCACGCAAGCTCCACAAGTTAGTTGGCAGCAGCTGCTGACTATATCGGATGGAAGAAAAGAGGGCCCATTACAGGGCTCCCGGCATGCTCCCTTCTCACCCCACTCTGAGTCGGCGGTGCTGTTAAGGTTGAGGTACCCATTGCGGGTACACAGGCAGGAGCCACATGCCGTTTTCCTTCCCCATCCCTTACAGGGCTCTGGGTGAAGTGGGATCCTTAAACGGTCACCAGGCACTGGGACCGCGCTCCCTCCGCAGCCCCTGGGGGAATCTGCTGGACAGGAGCCCGGGTATCGTCAGGGACATGGCCCTGCTACTCTGAGGTACTCTGTGTCCCCTTGGGGACGGCGCATAGAGCGCCTGTTTGGTACATGCTGCAGCAGCTGCTGGGTGTGTTGGTGCGCCGGGACTACCGCGCTGGCCGCGCTTGTTTGCCGGCCGCGCTTATAACTCGAGTCCCCGGCTTTTGCGGCCTAGTGCCGCATATTCCCGCCCCCGGGCCTGCCAGTCAGGGGTAAGGGCGGGACGCTGCACGGAACGTCAGCGCTGAGGGCTGGAGCATACTTTGTATCCTCCTCCCCCCTCACTGTGCACAGTGGGGCACCAGATTCCCGCACTTTTTAGTGCACGCCCACGGCTCCCTCTTCCTCTCAGAACGCTAGCAGCCATTACTAGCAGCACGGCTGACGCTGGGGATCTTCAGAGACGAGCTCCAACAGCTCTGGGAGCCCAGGCAGGGAATCTGGTGGTCACACAAACGCTGAGGGCGGTCGGTAAGCCGCACCTGTTACTAGGTGCTTGCTCCCCTGGGTGCAGAAGTGTATATTTATATCCTTATTTTGTATACATTTACTCTGTACGGCCGCACTGTTGCCTTGGCTATATACCCTCTCTGATTGCTCTAAAAGGAGACAACAGCATGTCGTCCGAAAAAAGCAAGGGTGCCAGGGCACAGGTTTACTTTGCAACCTGTACCTCATGTGTGGCTATGCTACCTGCAGGTTCCACCTACCCTCATTGTGTGCAATGCTCGGCCCCTGTGACACTCACTCAGCCGGAGCCTTTGCCACTGGTGGGACCCTCGGCCCAGGTGGAACAATCGGCTGCCACTGTCCAGGTGACAGGGACAGAGTTTGCAGTATTTGCTGACAAACTTTCTGAGTCTATGGATAGATGGTCTGCTAAGATTCTAGAGGCTTTGCAGTCCAGACTAGTAACACAGACCCCGGGCACTGTTGAATCATTGTCCCCAGGCCCCTCTAGGTTGGAGCAGCAAAGTGCTCCTGGGGCGACTCATAGCTCCCACGGTGAGGACTATGACACGGACCGCAGTCCCAGGCCAGCTAAGCGGGCTCGCCGGGAGCTTCCCTCGACTTCATCACAGTGTTCAGGGTCTCAGCATGAGGAATCTCTGGAAGATGAAGCGGAGGTGGCAGATCAGGGCTCTGATTCTGACGCCGCTCTCAACCTTGATACACCTGAAGTGGACGCCATAGTAAATGACCTTATAGCGTCCATCAATCAGGTGTTAGATCTTTCTCCTCCAACTCCTCAGATTGAGGAGTCAGCTTCTCAGCAGGAGAAATTCTATTTTAGGTTTCCTAAACGAGCACGGAGTGCATTTCTTGATCACTCCGACTTCAGAGATACAGTCCAGAAACACCGAGCTTTTCCAGATAAGCGCTTTACTAAGCGCCTTAATGACACACGTTATCCCTTTCCCCCTGACGTAGTCAAGGGTTGGGCTCAGTGTCCCAAGGTGGATCCTCCAGTCTCCAGACTGGCGGCTAGATCCATAGTTCCAGTGGCAGATGGTGCATCACTCAAGGATGCCACTGACAGGCAGATAGAGCTCCTGATGAAATCCATCTATGAGGCTATAGGCGCGTCTTTTGCTCCGGCATTTGCACCCGTATGGGCACTCCAAGCTATCTCAGCTTGTCAGTCTGAGATTAATGCAGTTACACGTGCCTCTACTCCGCAGGTTGTGTCCTTAACCTCTCAGGCGTCGGCGTTTGCGTCCTACGCCATGAATGCTGTCCTGGACTCTGCGAGCCGTACAGCGGTAGCATCCGCCAATTCGGTGGCAGTCCGCAGGGCTATGTGGCTACGTGAATGGAAGGCAGACTCTGCTTCCAAAAAGTTCTTAACCGGTTTGCCATTTTCTGGCGACCGCCTGTTTGGCGAGCAATTGGATGAAATCATTAAACAATCCAAGGGAAAGGAATCGTCCTTGCCCCAGTCCAAACCCAACAGACCTCCACAACGGAAGGTACAATCGAGATTTCGGTCCTTTCGGACCTCAGCCAAGTCTCAATTCTCCTCGTCCAACAGGCCACAGAAGGGTCAGAGGAACTCTGATTCATGGCGGTCTAAGTCACGTCCTAAAAAGACCGCCGGAGGAACCGCTCCCAAAGCGGCCTCCTCATGACTTTCGGCCTCCCCAAACCGCATCCTCGGTCGGTGGCAGGCTCTCCCGCTTTTGCGACGCCTGGTTGCCACATGTCCAAGACCGATGGGTGAGAGACATTCTGTCTCACGGTTACAGGATAGAATTCCGCTCTCGTCCTCCGACTCGTTTCTTCAGAACATCTCCGCCCCCCGAGCGAGCCGATGCTCTTCTTCAGGCGGTGAGCACTCTGAAAACAGAAGGAGTGGTGATCCCGGTTCCCCTTCAGCAATGGGGTCAAGGTTTCTACTCCAACTTGTTTGTGGTGCCAAAAAAGGACGGATCTTTCCGTCCCGTCCTGGACCTCAAACTGCTCAACAAACAAGTGAACGCCAGGCGCTTCCGGATGGAATCCCTCCGCTCCGTCATCGCCTCGATGTCCCAAGGAGACTTCCTAGCATCAATCGACATCAGAGATGCTTATCTCCATGTGCCGATTGCACCAGAGCATCAGCGCTTCCTGCGTTTCGCCATCGGGGACGAACACTTTCAGTTCGTGGCGCTGCCCTTTGGCCTGGCGACAGCCCCTCGGGTCTTCACAAAGGTCATGGCAACAGTGGTAGCGGTCCTGCACTCGCAGGGACACTCGGTGATCCCTTACTTAGACGATCTCCTTGTCAAGGCCCCCTCTCAGGTGGCATGCCAACACAGCCTGAACATTGCTCTGGAGACTCTCCAGAGATTCGGGTGGATCATCAATTTCCCAAAGTCAAAATTGACTCCGACCCAATCGCTGACATATCTCGGGATGGAGTTTCACACTCTCTCAGCGATAGTGAAACTTCCGCTGGACAAACAACGTTCACTACGGACAGGGGTGCAATCTCTCCTTCGAGCCCAGTCGCACCCCTTGAGACGCCTCATGCACTTCCTAGGGAAGATGGTGGCGGCAATGGAGGCAGTTCCATTTGCGCAGTTTCATCTGCGTCCACTTCAATGGGACATTCTCCGAAAATGGGACAGGAAGTCGACGTCCCTCGACAGGAACGTCTCCCTGTCTCGGACAGCCAAGGCCTCTCTTCAGTGGTGGCTTCTTCCCACGTCTTTGTCGAAGGGGAAATCATTTCTGCCCCCATCTTGGGCGGTGGTCACGACGGATGCGAGTCTGTCAGGGTGGGGAGCGGTCTTCCTCCACCACAGGGCTCAGGGTACCTGGACTCAGCCAGAGTCCTCCCTGCAGATCAATGTTCTGGAGATAAGGGCAGTGTATCTAGCCCTAAAGGCGTTCCAGCCGTGGCTGGAAGGCAGGCAGATCCGAATTCAGTCGGACAACGCCACGGCAGTGGCATACATCAACCACCAAGGCGGCACACGCAGTCGGCAAGCCTTCCAGGAAGTTCGGTGGATTCTGCTGTGGGTGGAAGCCACATCCTCCACCATCTCCGCAGTTCACATCCCGGGCGTAGAAAACTGGGAAGCAGACTTTCTCAGTCGCCAGGGCATGGATGCAGGGGAATGGTCTCTTCACCCAGAAGTGTTTCAAGAGATCTGTTGCCGCTGGGGGAAGCCGGACGTCGACCTGATGGCGTCCCGGCACAACAACAAGGTCCCGGCATTCATGGCACGATCTCAAGATCACAAAGCTCTGGCAGCAGACGCGCTAGTTCAGGATTGGTCGCAGTTTCGACTGCCTTATGTATTTCCTCCTCTGGCACTACTGCCCAGAGTATTAAGCAAGATCAGGTCCGACTGCCGCCGCGCCATCCTCATCGCCCCAGACTGGCCGAGGAGGTCGTGGTACCCAGATCTGTGGCATCTCACGGTGGGTCAACCGTGGGCACTACCAGACCGTCCAGACTTACTGTCTCAAGGGCCATTTTTCCATCTGAATTCTGCGGCCCTCAACCTGACTGTGTGGCCATTGAGTCCTGGATCCTAGCGTCTTCAGGGTTATCTCAAGAGGTCATTGCCACTATGAGACAGGCCAGGAAACCAACGTCCGCCAAGATCTACCACAGGACGTGGAGTATCTTCTTATCCTGGTGCTCTGATCAGGGTTTTTCTCCCTGGCCATTTGCCTTGCCCACTTTTCTGTCCTTCCTTCAATCCGGACTGGAAAAGGGTTTGTCTCTCGGCTCCCTTAAGGGACAAGTATCGGCGCTCTCTGTGGTTTTTTCAAAAGCGTCTAGCCAGGCTTCCGCAGGTCCGCACGTTCCTGCAGGGAGTTTGTCACATAGTCCCTCCTTACAAGCGTCCGCTAGAACCGTGGGATCTGAACAGGGTGCTAACGGCTCTTCAGAAACCACCTTTCGAGCCAATGAGAGAGATTTCTCTTTCACGCCTTTCACAAAAGGTGGTCTTCCTAGTGGCAGTCACATCACTTCGGAGAGTGTCGGAGCTGGCTGCACTGTCATGCAAAGCCCCCTTCCTGGTGTTCCACCAGGACAAGGTGGTTCTGTGTCCGGTTCCGGAATTTCTCCCTAAGGTGGTATCCCCTTTTCATCTTAATCAGGATATCTCCTTACCTTCTTTTTGCCCTCATCCAGTTCACCAATGTGAAAAGGATTTGCACTTGTTAGATCTCGTGAGAGCACTCAGGCTCTACATTTCACGCACGGCGCCCCTGCGCCGTTCTGATGCGCTCTTTGTCCTTGTCGCGGGCCAGCGTAAGGGGTCGCAGGCTTCCAAGTCAACCTTGGCTAGATGGATCAAGGAACCGATTCTTGAAGCCTACCGTTCCTCTGGGCTTCCGATTCCTTCAGGGCTGAAAGCCCATTCTTCCAGAGCCGTAGGTGCGTCCTGGGCATTGCGGCACCAGGCTACGGCTCAGCAGGTGTGTCAGGCGGCTACCTGGTCGAGTCTGCACACTTTTACAAAACACTATCAGGTGCATGCATATGCTTCGGCAGATGCCACCCTAGGTAGGCGAGTCCTTCAGGCGGCGGTGGCCCACCTGTAAGAAGGGGCCGTTTTTTCGGCTCTTTTTATCGAGGTATTCTTTTACCCACCCAGGGATTGCTTTTGGACATCCCAATTGTCTGGGTCTCCCAATGGAGCGACAAAGAAGAAGAGAATTTTGTTTACTTACCGTAAATTCCTTTTCTTCTAGCTCCTATTGGGAGACCCAGCACCCGCCCCTGTTCCCTTCGGGCTGTTGTTCTTTTGTGTACACATGTTGTTCATGTTCATTGTTCTTTGGTTCATGGTTCAGTTCTCCGAACATCCTTCGGATTTAATTTACCTTAGACCAATTTATAAGTTTCCTCCTTCCTGCTTTGGCACAAAAACTGATGGGCCCGTGATGCACGGGAGGGTGTATAGCAGAGGGGAGGGCCTACACTTTTTAAAGTGTAATACTTTGTCTGGCCTCCGGAGGCAGAAGCTATACACCCAATTGTCTGGGTCTCCCAATAGGAGCTAGAAGAAAAGGAATTTACGGTAAGTAAACAAAATTCCCTTCTTTCCATGAAAATCATACTTTTATTCAGCAAATGATTTGCATAAGGAATAGAAAATATCGTCCAGACAGTGATGAGTTTAGAATTAATGATTTTTACTTGAAATAATAACGTTCTCCTTCTCACTTTGCTTTCGGCACAGAATGCTCCTTTGCAGCAATTCCAGCATTGCAGACCTTTGGTATTCTAGCTGTTAATTTGCAGAGGTAATCTGGAGATATTCCCGCTTTCCTCCCTCCCACAAGTTGGATTGGCTTGATGGGCACTTTTTGGTACTATACGGTCAAGCTGCTCCCACAACAGCTCTATAGGGGTGAGATCTGGTGACTGGGCTGGCCACTCCATTACAGATAGAATACCAGCTGCTGACTTCTTCCTAAATAGTTCATGCATAATTTGGAGGTGTGTTTTGGGTCATTGTCCTGTTGTAGGATGAAATTGGCTCCAGTCAAGTGCTGTCCACAGGGTAGGGTATGGCATGGTATGGGGTGGTGTTGCAAAATGGAGTGATAGCCTTCCTTATTCAAAATCACGTTTACATTGTACAATGCTCCCACTTTACCAGCACCAAAGCAACCCCAGACCATCACATTACCTCCACCATGCTTGACAGAAGGCGTCAGGCACTCTTCCAGCAGTTTTGTGGCTCACACGGTTTCTGTGTGAGCCAAGCACCTCAAACGTCGTTTCGTCTGTCCATAACACTTTTTCTCTATCGTTTTATTGGGGGACACAGGACCATGGGTGTATGCTGCTGTGACTAGGAGGCTGACAACAAGTAAACAGAAAAATAGTTAGCTCCTCCCTAGCAGTGTACACCCTGAGCCGGAGGCGGATCTATGCCAGTTTTTTTTTTTTTGCTTAGTGTTGTAGGAGGCTGAAGTAGGCCCATATCCTTTTCTATTTGGGTCAACCGCAGCCCATTGTCTTTTTTTTTTTTTTTCCCCTACCTTTTTTTTTTTCTACGGCATCATTCAGCCTTCTCATTTTCTTTTTTTTGTCTTACTATGCAGGGTTAAAGCCTCTGCAACAGAGAGCAGCCCTCGCCTGCTCTATCCCTCCAGGTACCGTCCCCAGGGGTGTTGAGGCTTGATATGTCAGGCCCTCTCTCCCATCCATCCCTACGGTACCGTCCCAGGGTTGCTTGGGGGTTGAGTCTTTTTCACGGGCACACTCCCCGTCCTCCCCTACGGTACCGTCCCAGGGCTGTTTCTGAGTGAGGCAGCAAGGTCTCTCTGCAACCCCCAGGCCTTCCCATCCAATGCCCAGGCCCTCAGCGATCCGGGGCCCAGGGAAAGGATCCCAGACACTGCAGCGCAGGAATGCTCAGCAGTGCCACATCTCCCCAGTGTATAACCACCCTTCCCCCCCCTCCTACCCCCCCAAAATGCGTACAGCACTCACCGTGCGGGAACAGCAGACCGGCAGCAAAGGATGGGGCAGAAGATCACAGTGATGCTGGCAAGGACGTAGGTAAGTCCTTTTCCCGATCGGTCAGCGCTCTGCTTCCGGCAGCTGCCCGCAAATTTAGTCCCCAGTCTGGGCCTACCTCAGGCTCCCCCGCACGTGCTTTACACCGGCCCACGGCCCCTGCATACTCTGCCTGGATACAAGGCCCGGCCAGCCCCCGTGCACGCCCTCTCTAGAGAAAAAGAAAAAAAAAAAAAAAAGCCCGCGTTTTCTGCAATGGCTCACCTCCTCGGCGAGAAGCGGGCCTGTTGACAGCAGCACCCTGCTTATCTCCTGGTGCCGTCCCTGCAGCTCTGAAACCTCTGCTGACCTGGGAAGGACACAGGACCTGGGTGAGCGCTGCTCCTGCATAGGAGTAGACTCTATCTCTTTACATCATCTTTTTCTCTTTTTTCCTATCTCCTGTCTCCTCCCTAGTGTCACTAGTGAGAGTTTTCCTGAGCACCCATGCCTAATTCTGTCATCCCGATCCAAACAGGCTCCATTTATAATGTATTTCGCGTGAACATACTGCAAGGAAAAATTCTCCCAAGGCCAGGCTACGCCCCTCTGCTCTGCTTGCGTCCCAGACCCACAGCCCATGCAGATTTCCCCAGACGCCGCCAGCACCTCTGTCGCTAATGCAACAGTGCATGACGCCCCGAGCACCAATGTGCCCCCTCCCCCGGACTGGTTGACTTCTCTGTCCCAGTCAGTAGACTCACTTTCAAGGGCGTCGCTGACCATCGTGCAGGCGTTGCAATCACTACCGACATCCGACCATGTCCCTCAAGTTCAGCCGGCTCAGGACGACAGTCGGTCTGATCCAGACCCTGCTACTAGAGCGCAGAAGCGGACCCGCCGGGCCTCCTCTTCAAATTCTTCCCAGAGGTCTCTCTCACCTCCGGGTCTCGATTACCACTCGTCTCCGGAACCGTCTGTCCTCTCAGGAGAGGAGTTGGATGGAGCCTCGCTGCTGGATTCAGATTAGACAGCCGATATCAGGCGCATGGGGGATAGTCTGGTGGAAGCAGTAAATCAAACACTGCAGCTCCAAACGGACGCCGGTTCCACCCAGAGCTTGCATGTATCCTTCAAACGGGTTAAGCATGCCCACAGGCAATTCTGCGACCATCCAGAATTTGCTGAAATACTACGCAAGCACAGGCAACAACCGGACAAGATGTTCACCAATGGTAAGTCGATTGATTTACACTACCCTTTCCCTGAGGAACTCAGGAAGGAATGGGCAGGCTCGCCTGTAATCGACCCTCCTGTGTCCCGCCTGTCATCTCACACAGTACTATCTCTCCCAAATGGGGCATCTCTCCGAGACGCCACGGATTGAAACATTGAAAGATTCGCCCGTTCGGCCTCTGAGTTGGCGGGCACGGTCTTTTCCCCAGCGTTTGCCGCCGTTTGGGTGGCAAAAGCCATGGTGTTGTGAGCCGATACTCTCTGTAGAGGTCTTCGCGCTGGTTCTAGCGATCCAGAGTTCGTCAACATTTTGGCACAGATTGCTCTCGCGGGTGAGTACATAATCAATACATCCCTGTCAGCGTCCAACTGCGCAGCACAAGCGGCTAGCAATACTGTGGCCATCCGTCGGGCAATCTGTCTCAGAGCCTGCAATGCGGATGCGGCCTCTAAGAAATCGCTTACCAAACTCCCCTTTGCAGGAGGTCATCTGTTTGGAGACAGGCTAGATCAGATTATCGCCAAGGCTACAGGAGGTAAGAGCACCTCTCTTCCACAGCTGAGACCTAGACGTATCCCACGTCGCCAGCCAACCCCAAGGTTTCAGTCCTTTCTCAGCTTCAGTTCCCCAACACATCCTAAGAGAAACAGATCTCCGCAGAGAAACAGAGTCCGTCTTTCAAAACAAGCTCTTCCCGGCATTCTAGGCCACGCCAGCCATCCAAGTCGACATCAAGATCACAGCGTTTCCATGCTAAATGACTCGAGGTCTTTGCGCGCCAGCGCAGATCAGGTGGGGGGGACGCCTGTCTCGCTTCCAACACGTCTGGCTGCCTTGCATCACGGACGCCTGGGTCAGAGTAATTTTAGACTCTGGATACAAAATAGTCTCATCAATTCCACCAAGTCGTTTTTTTCCATCAAGGGGTCATCTTTCGACGACTGTCTCCTGAGTCTTCAGGTCACCATCGATACTCTGGCTCGATTAGTCCGGATCATCAATCGGAAGAAGTCCTCTGTGACCCGGGCCCTCCAGATTACCTTCCTAGGCATGGTGTTCGATACCATCCAAGGGCGCGTTTTCCTCCCACCGTAAAAAAAAATAAATTTCTCCCTCCGAAGAGACCTCAAGATCCTCCACCACTCGGGTTCGGTGTCCATACGATTTGGCATGAGTCTCCTCAGTCGGATGGTGGCGGCAATAGAAGCGGTTCGGCTTGCCTGCTTTTACCTTCGTCCCCTTCAGCTAACCCTGCTGAACAAATGGGATAAATCTCTACTTACCCTGGATCGCAGGATCCATCTTTCTCCGGAAACCCGTCGCTTGCTTCTGTGGCGGACCAGAGGCCCCAAGCTATCCAGAGGAAGGTCATTCCTACCATTGCACTGACAGTCACCACCGATGCCAGTCTTCTGGGCTGGGGAGTGGTTTTTTTTTTTTTTTTTTTTTATCAACACATGGCTCACGGTCGGTGGTCCTACCAAGAGAGCCGGCTCTCCATCAACATCTTGGAGATCAGAGCCATCCTACGAGCCCTGCAGGATTTCCAATCAGGTTCCAGTCGGACAACGCCACAGCGGTGGCGTACATCAACCACCAGGGCGGCACAAGGAGTGCCATGGCGTTGAGGGAGGTGAAGAAGTTCATCCAGTGGGCAGGGTTTCACCACTCCACGATTTCCGCAGTACACATCCCCGTCGTGGAAATTTGGGCAGCTGACTCCCCCGGCAGACAAGGCCTAGCGTCAGGCGAAAGGTCCCTCCACAGGGAGGTTTTCAAACAGATCTACCACAGATGGGGGAATCCGGATGTAGACCTGATGGACTCTTGGTTCAGCAATCAAGTTCCACAGTTCATCTCCCGTTATCACGACCAGCGGGCGTTAGGAGTCGACGCTCTCATCGTTCCGTGGAATCAGTTCAAGCTACCATTCATCTTTCCACCGCTTCCACTGATCCCAAGAGTCCTCAAGAAAATCAAAGCTGAAGGCATCCCAGTGATTCTCGTAGCCCCAGAGTGGCCCAGGCGAGCGTGATTCGCAGAACTCACGCAACCCATCGCAGACACCCCATGGCGGCTTCCAGACCATCTACACCTGCTGTCTCAAGGTCCTCTCTTCCATCAAAATTCAGGGTTCTCAATTTGACGACATGGCTGTTGAATCCTGGGTACTAGTCCAAGCTGGCAGCCCTCTCAGGCCGGTCGCCATTTCTAGTTTTCCACCAGGACAAAGTTGTCCTACGCCCGTCTCCATCGTTTTTTGCCAAAGGTAGTATCTCCTTTTCATTTGAACAAGGAGATCGTTCTTCAATCTTTCTGTCCGGCCCCCGTTCACAGCCTGGAAAGGTCTTTGCACACACTAGACCTAGTGCAAGTTCTACTGATTTACGTCCCGAGAACGGCACCTTTCCGCAAGTCAGACAGTCTGTTCGTCCTGCCTACTGGTCCCAAGAGGGAGATGCCGCAGTCCAAGGCCACGTTTGCAAGATGGATCAGGTTGGCCATATCGGAAGCCTACAGGATTAGGGACAAGTCTCCGAGGGGTGTAAAGGCACATTTCACCATGCAGTAGGGGCGTTTTGGGCAATGAGATATCAGGCATCGGCCAAACAAGTCTGCAGAGCCGCCACGTGGTCCAGCCTACATACCTTTGCCAGGTTTTACCAGGTGCACACCCAGGCGTCAGTGGATGCCTGCCTTGGGAGAATAGTGTTGCAGGCGGCTTATGAACGCTTATGAAAGGGTGGTGCACATTTGGACAGAGTATTCTCACAGAGGTTTTTTGTCTGGATCTGTGTGATTTGCTCCTTTACCCACCCAGGGACTGCTTTTGGACATCCCATGGTCCTGTGTCCCCCAATGAAACGATAGAGAAAGAAGGATTTTTGTGTACTGACCGTAAAGTCTCTTTCTCTGAGTCTTCATTGGGGGACACAGCACCCACCCTGTTTTGATATTGGATTGTTCTTACTTTGCCGGATGATACTGGTTTTCTGGGATCGCGTTTTTGCACTCAGCATATATATATATATATATATATATATATATATATATATATATATATATATATATATATATATATATATATATATATATATATATATATATATATATATATATAATTAGTGTTCAACACATGTTATTGTTATTAACTTGATTAGTTATGGTTGTTCAGGTTTCTCCTACTACTGCTTGTACACTAAACTGGCGTAGATCCGCCTTCGGCTCAGGGTGTACACTGCTAGGGAGAAGCTGTTTTTCTGTTTACTTAGTGTCAGCCTCCTAGTCACAGCAGCATACACCCATGGTCCTGGGTCCCCCAATGAAGACTCAGAGAATGAAATTTTACTGTGAGTACACAAAAATCCTTCTTTTTCCAATCTTCATCTGTCCAATGTCTGTGTTCTTTTGGCCATAATAATCTTTTTCTTTTATTAGCCTGTCTCAGATATGGCTTTTTCTTTTCCACTCTGCCCTGAAGGCCGGCATCCTGGAGTCACCTCTTCACTGTAGATGTTGACACTGGCGTTTTGCAGGTATTATTTAATGAAGCTTCCAGTTGAGGATCTGTGAGGTGTCGATTTCTCAAACTAGAGACTCTAATTTGCTTGTCTTGTTGCTCAGTTGTGCAGCGCGGCCTCCCACTTCTTTCTACTCTGGTTAGAGCCTGTTTGTGCTCTCCTCTGAAGGAAGTAGTACACACCGTTGTAGGAAATCTTCAGTTTCTTGGATGGAATATCCTTTATTTCTAAGAACAAGAATAGACTGTCAAGTTTCACATGAAAGTTCTCTTTTTCTCGGCATTTTGAGTTTAATGGAACCAACAAATGTAATGCTCCGGATTCTCAACTAGCTCAAAGGAAGGTCAGTGTTATAGCTTCTCTAATCAGCAAAACTGTTTTCAGCTGTGCTAACCTACTTGCACAAGGGTTTTCAAGGGATTTCTAATCATCCATTAGCCTTCTAACACAGTTAGCAAACACAATGTACCATTAGAAAACTGGAGTGGTGGTTGTTGGAAATGGGCCTTAATACCCCTGTGTAGATATTGCATTAAAAAACAGATGTTTCCAGCTAGAATAGTCATTTACCGCATTAACAATGTATAGAGTATTTCTGTTTATTTAATGTTAGCTTGATTGAAAAGGAAAAAAAAAGTGCTTTTCTTTCAAAAATAAGGAAATATCTAAGTGACCATATATCAAATTATATATTTCTAAATCTGCATGGATGGGCATTGTAGAACTCAGGATTTCTCAGTCCTGGAGAAAATGACTTTTTACATGAAAATATTCAACCAATTCATGGAAAACAAAACACATGAAATATTGCTTTTGAGTGGTAATTCAACTTAAAAATTGTAAGACACGATAATGAAAAGGACTGTGCAAAAATGATGGTACTTCTAGAAACAAATTAAGTCTGATATGAGTGTAGGAATGTGTTAAAACTTAGGTGTGTCCTGCAATTAGCACCATATGTGTCTATAAACTTGTAATCAGTCTGTGTGCCTGTTCAAAAGATGAAAAGTAGTTATTGTGCTATTTGTTATCATGGTGTGTATCATACTGAATATGGCCTAAAGAGATATTTATCTTAGGAGCTGGCAAAGAAAATTATAAACAAAGATGTTAATGTAAAGGCTATAAGACATCTCCAAGTAGAATGATGCTTCTGTTACTATAGCTGCACGTATTATTCAGAGGTTTCAGGACTATAGGCGTAAACGTAATGACAAACTGAAGTGATGGATAATAGGAATGGTAACCAAAGCGCCCAGAAAAATCTCCAAAGAGCTTAGAGGTGAACTCACACGTCAAGGTACATCAGTCTCCGATCGCACCATCTGTCACTGTTTTGGCCAAAGCAGTCTTCATAGAAGATGCCAAAGGAATAAACCACTGTTGAAAGCAAATTTTCAAAAAAGTGATACTGAAATTTGCCAACATGCATATGGACAAATCACAAAGCTTCTGTGAGAATGTTCTTTGAATAGAGGTGACAAAACTGGCACTTTTTGGCAAGTAATGTTTGTGACAACTCAGTATTTGGCCACTTGGGTTGGTCTTAATTAGGCCAGTCGTATGGGTTCGTTCTTAAATCAAGAGAAGTTAGTCATTGTTTCTTGCCAGACTGATCGGAGCCTTATCTGTAAATGTGTATTCGCTCAGCCCTTCTGCCTACATAACGCAGAGCAAAAATTATACAGTCGGATTGAACTTGCGACCAATGAGACAGCAGCCCACTCCACCAATCCTGTAAGAGAACTGCGTGGTAGTCACCAGGGATAGATTCCACATGACCCTAGCCAAGGAGCTTAGGTGCCAGCTGGGGAAATTGCAGAACTGCTTTACGTCAGCTGAGGGGCTACAGTTCCAGCTGTGGGGATCACAGCACAGCTTCAAGATTCATTCTACAGGATTTCAGCTTCGGATCCACAGTTCCAGCTGAAATTTCACAGAACTGCTTCACTGCTCAACACTGAGGCAACAAATTAGCTTGGAGAACCCAGGTTGGAACTGCTCGGTTGCCAGACTACATATCTTGCTGTGTTTGGTTAGCTTCCCGCTATCTCTTCTGAGTGGGGTGCACACCAAACGCATGGTGCTGCTGGCTGGGATAGTTGACCTTGGTAGCCTCGAAGACTAATCCATGGCGGGCCAGTGGAAGGGTGAGACTTGCTTGTACCATCTTACGTTCTTGCAGGGAATGTACGATATGTTTTTGCCTCTTGGTGAACCAATAAAATCTTACCAATGTGTGGTTCCCTTACCCTGTTTTGTCTGAGTAGTGTTTGGCCCAAGGGGAAGGAGTGTGGTGTTCAGTGGGCTGAACCCTGGTCCATGCGGTCTTTCTGATGATAGGCAAGCCAGTTGACGAGACCACCCATTGACCCTCGCGTTTCCAGAACATTAAGCTTTGTGTTCACAGATGCCAAAATGAACCCTATAAAAAAAAAAAACAAAAAAAACCACTGTCCCTACTGTGAAAAATGGAGGAGGCTCGTTTATGTTCTGCGGCTTCTTTGCTGCATCTGGCACAAGGTGTCTTGAATCTGTGCAGGGTACTATGAAATTTATAAAACAATCAAGACGTTCTGGAGCAAAATGTCCTGGCCAGTGTCAAAAAGTCGTGGGTCTCCCAACAGGATCATGACCCAATACAGGACTAAAAACATCTAAGAATGGCTAAGAGCAAAGCATTGGACTATTCTTAAGTGGCTTCCATAAGCCGTGATCTAAATTATATTAAACATCTGTGGAAGAAGCTGAAACTTGCAGCCTGGAAAAGACGCCTTCACACCTGAGACACAAGGAGTAGTCAAAATACCTGTGGAGAGGAGCAGAAGTCTCATTCAAGATTCAATCACTTGATTTGGGAGTCCCAGTATGTGCATATATTTGTGTGTGCCGCGGTGTTTGTGTGTTGTGTGTGTGCAGCATTGTCTGTGTGGGTGTCTGTGTAGGGCGGTGTTTGTGGTTCCCAGTGTGTGTGTGTGTGGTGTGGTGTGTTGTGCGGTGCGCATGTGGCGGTGTGTGTGTTTTGGGGGGAGGTGTGCACCCCTCATCGTGCTCCATCCCCCATGCTGCGCACCCCCATCGTGCTTCATCCCCCATGCTGCGCACCCCCCATCGTGCTCCATGCTGCGCACCCCCTATTGTGCTCCATCCCCCATGCTGCGCACCCCCCCATCGTGCTCCATCCCCCATGCTGCGCACCCCCCATCGTGCTCCATCCCCCATGCTGCGCACCCCCCATCGTGCTCCATTCCCCATGCTGCGCAACCCCCATCGTGCCCATCCACCATGCTGCGCACCCCCATCGTGCTCCATCCACCATGCTGCGCACCCCCCATCGTGCTCCATCCGACATGCTGCGCACCCCTCATTGTGCTCCATCCCCCATGCTGCGCACCCCCCATCGTGCTCCATCCCCCATGCTGCGCACCCCCCATCGTGCTCCATCCCCCATGCTGCGCACCCCCCCATCGTGCTCCATCCTCCATGCTGCGCACCCCCCATCGTGCTCCATGCTGCGCACCCCCCATCGTGCTCCATCCCCCATGCTGCGCACCCCCCATCGTGCTCCATCCCCCATGCTGAGCACCCCCCATCGTGCTCCATTCCCCATGCTGCGCAACCCCCATCGTGCCCATCCACCATGCTGCGCACCCCCATCGTGCTCCATCCACCATGCTGCGCACCCCCCATCGTGCTCTACCATGCTGCGCACCCCCCATCGTGCTCCATCCGACATGCTGCGCACCCCTCATTGTGCTCCATCCCCCATGCTGCGCACCCCCCATCGTGCTCCATCCCCCATGCTGCGCACCCCCCATCGTGCTCCATCCCCCATGCTGCGCACCCCCCATCGTGCTCCATCCTCCATGCTGCGCACCCCCCATTGTGCTCCATCCTTCATGCTGCGCACCCCTCATCGTGCTCCATCCCCCATGCTGCGCACCCCCCATCGTGCTCCATCCCCCATGCTGCGCACCCCCCATCGTGCTCCATCCCCCATGCTGCGCACCCCCCATCGTGCTCCATCCTCCATGCTGCGCACCCCCCATTGTGCTCCATCCTTCATGCTGCGCACCCCTCATCGTGCTCCATCTCCCATGCTGCGCACCCCCCATCGTGCTCCATCCTCCATGCTGCACACCCCCCATCGTGCTCCATCCTCCATGCTGCACACCCCCCATCGTGCTCCATCCTCCATGCTGCACACCCCCCATCGTGCTCCATCCTCCATGCTGCACACCCCCCATCGTGCTCCATCCCCCATGCTGCGCACCCCCCATCGTGCTCCATCCCCCATGCTGCGCACCCCCCATCGTGCTCCATTCCCCATGCTGCGCAACCCCCATCGTGCCCATCCACCATGCTGCGCACCCCCATCGTGCTCCATCCACCATGCTGCGCACCCCCCATCGTGCTCCATCCGACATGCTGCGCACCCCTCATTGTGCTCCATCCCCCATGCTGCGCACCCCCCATCGTGCTCCATCCCCCATGCTGCGCACCCCCCATCGTGCTCCATCCCCCATGCTGCGCACCCCCCATCGTGCTCCATCCTCCATGCTGCGCACCCCCCATCGTGCTCCATGCTGCGCACCCCCCATCGTGCTCCATCCCCCATGCTGCGCACCCCCCATCGTGCTCCATCCCCCATGCTGAGCACCCCCCATCGTGCTCCATTCCCCATGCTGCGCAACCCCCATCGTGCCCATCCACCATGCTGCGCACCCCCATCGTGCTCCATCCACCATGCTGCGCACCCCCCATCGTGCTCTACCATGCTGCGCACCCCCCATCGTGCTCCATCCGACATGCTGCGCACCCCTCATTGTGCTCCATCCCCCATGCTGCGCACCCCCCATCGTGCTCCATCCCCCATGCTGCGCACCCCCCATCGTGCTCCATCCCCCATGCTGCGCACCCCCCATCGTGCTCCATCCTCCATGCTGCGCACCCCCCATTGTGCTCCATCCTTCATGCTGCGCACCCCTCATCGTGCTCCATCTCCCATGCTGCGCACCCCCCATCGTGCTCCATCCTCCATGCTGCACACCCCCCATCGTGCTCCATCCTCCATGCTGCACACCCCCCATCGTGCTCCATCCCCCATGCTGGGGCCGCCGGGGGCGGGTCCGAGCGTGGCAACGTGTGCCGGGGGCGGGGCTGAGCGGGCGAGGCGTCAGCGTATACCGGCTCCCTGCACATGTACCGGGAGCCGGTGTACGCTGGTAACCATGATACACATCGGGTAACTAAGGGAAGCGCTTCCTATAGTTACGCGATGTGTATCATGGTTACCAGCGTACACCGGCTCCGTCACGATCCCAGCATCGCAAGGTTATGTCCGCCGGGGGCGGGGCCGAGTGTGCCAACGTGTGGCGGGGGCGAGCGGGCGAGGCGTCAGCAGGCTCCCTGCACATGTGTACCGGGAGCCGGTGTACGCTGGAGCGGGCGATGCGTGCGGAGGGCCGGGGGGCAAGCGGCCAATCCGTGGGGGGGGGGGCCAGGCCGAGCCCAGCGGCCAATCCGACAGTTGTCACTGTAACAACACTGTCACGGTGACACAATTTTGGAGCAAGACAGACAGACAGATAATAAGGCAATTATATATATATAGATAGATATAGTCACAGTCAATGTTATACAGTTCCATGAATCACTTGAGGGTTTAATTTGTTCACTACATCCCTAAATGATGTCCTTGAGAAGTGTAGTTTCCAGAATGGGTTCACTTGCTGTTTTTTTTATATTTTGGCACATCAGGGGATCTTCAAATGTGACATGGTGTCCATAGTCGATTCCAACCAAAATTGCGCTCCTTCCCATCGAGCCGTGCCGTGCGCCCAAACAGTAGTTTTCCACTACATATGGGGTATCAGTGTAGTGAGGAGAAATTACACAACAAATTGTACAGTGCATTTACTCCCATTTACCCTTTTGAAAATAAAAAAAAAAATAGGTCTAAAGTATTTTTGAAGGAAAAAGTTAAATTTCGATTTTTTTCCTTCCACATTGCTTTAGTTTCTGGTTTAATAAACTTCTTGGATGTGGTTTTGAGCAGTTTGGGGGGTGCAGTGTTTAGAATGGTGTCACTTTTGGGTATTTTCTGTCACATACTGTAGGCCCCTCAAAGTCACTTCAAATGTGATGTGGTCCCTAAAAAAAATAAATTGTTTTTGTAAATTTTGTTGGAAAAATTAGAAATTGCTGATGAACTTTTAACCCTTCTAACTTCTTAACAAAAAAAAATGTTTTTAAAAAAAAAATGGCGCAAATGTAAAGCAGGCATGTGGGAAATGATATTTATTAACTACGGTAATTTTGTGTGACATAACGCTCTGGTTTAAAGGCATAAAAATTAAGTTTGAAAATTGCTAAATTTTCACTAAAAATTTCTGATATTTTCACAAATACCAATAAATGCAAAAAAAAAAAAAATCGTCCCAAGTTTACCGCCAACATATGAGGTACAATATGTCACAAATAACCAGTCTCAGAACCACCGGGATCCGTTGGAAGCGTTCCAGAGTTATTCTGCAGTTTTTAATGTGCAATCATATGAAAGTTACATAGGTAGGGAGGGAGAAGAGCAGGTGCGCCGAACAACGGCTGTTTCGCACTGAGGCTAAGTGCGAAACGGTCGTTGTCCGGCGCACCTGCATTCCTCCCTCCCCACCTATGTAACTTCCATATGATTACACATTAAAAACTGCAGAACCCCACTGTGAAGTGACGCCTTCCTTCCTTCTTTGAATTCATCTGACTTCTCCTGCAACATTGGCTGAGCACCACCGTGGACTGCTGGAAGTCCGTTATTCAGTAGAACAGGGGTGGGGAACCTCCGGCCCGGGGGCCGTATGCGGCCCGCGATGACATTTAATGCGGCCCCCGGGCACATTCCAGGCTACCCCAGTGCTTGAGCGGCACTCGAGGTTTTGCCGGCCGCCGGCCCTTTAAAATCCCAGTGCGTTCTGGGTAGATGCTAGAATGTACAGGCTTTTTTCCAGATCCTGATTGCAGCCCGTACTAGAATGAACGTGCTCTTTTTGGGACCTGACTACAGCCTGTACATTCTAGACTGAACCCGGGACTGTGCTCGAGTGCTGAGGGTTTACCTTGTGGGCGGGGTAAGCAGCGCGCTGTGCACCAGTCATAGCAGAAGAGGTGCAGCAGATGCCTCCCTGCTGTACATGCCTCCCGGACCTGTGCTGTGTGACTCCTCCTCCCCTAGTATTGTAAGTATATACAACCCATCGCTGCCCCTCATCCAGTGCTCTGTACCCCCCCTAGTACTGTGTGTTGCCCCAAGTGCTGTGTACCCCCTAGTACTGTGTGTAACCCCTCAATGCTGTGTAATCTGTGCAGCCTCCTAGTGCTGTCAGTGCTGCCACATAGTGCCTCTCCCTGCTGCCTCCAAGTGCTGTCACCTAATGCTCTCTGTGCTGCCTTCTAATGCTGTCACTGTCAGTGCTCTTTGTGCTGCCACCTAGTGCTCTCCGTGCTGCCACCTAGTGCTCTCCGTGCTGCCACCTAGTGCCCCCGCCGGCTGCCACCTAGTGCTCTCCGAGCTGCCACCTAGTTCCCCCGCCGGCTTCCACCTAGTGCTCTCCGTGCTGCCACCTAGTGTGCTCTCTGTGCTGCCAGCTAGTGCTCTCTGTGCTGCCAACTAGCGCTGTCTGTGCTGCCAACTAGCGCTCTATGCTGACAACTAGCGCCCTCTGTGCTGCCAACTGGTGATCTCTGTGCTGCCAGCTAGTGCTCTCTGTGCTGCCACCTAGTGCTGTCTGTTGTGCCAGCTAGTGCTCTCTGTGCTGCCAACTAGTGCTCTCTGTGCTGCAAGCTAGTGCTCTCTGTGCTGCCACCTAGTGCTGTCCGTTGTGCCACCTCGTGCTGTCCGTTGTGCCGCCTCGTGCTGTCCGTTGTGCCGCCTCGTGCTGTCCGTTGTGCCGCCTCGTGCTGTCCGTTGTGCCGCCTAGTGCTGTTTGTGCTGCCACCTAGTGCTGTCCATGCTCAGCATCTCCTGTGATGTATACACCCCTCCTGTGATCTATACGCTCCTCCTGTGATGTATGCGCCCTAACCTCTCCTGTGATGTATATGCTACAGCCTTTTCTGGGATGTATATGACGCAGCCACGCCTGTGATGTATATGCCTCAGTGTCTCCTGTCATGTACAGTTAGGTCCAGAAATATTTGGACAGTGACACAAGTTTTGTTATTTTAGCTGTTTACAAAAACATGTTCAGAAATACAATTCTATATATAATATGGGCTGAAAGTGCACACTCCCAGCTGCAATATGAGAGTTTTCACATCCAAATCGGAGAAAGGGTTTAGGAATCATAGCTCTGTAATGCATAGCCTCCTCTTTTTAAAGGGACCAAAAGTAATTGGACAAGGGACTCTAAGGGCTGCAATTGAAGGCGTCTCCCTCGTTAACCTGTAATCAATGAAGTAGTTAAAAGGTCTGGGGTTGATTACAGGTGTGTGGTTTTGCATTTGGAAGCTGTTGCTGTGACCAGACAACATGCGGTCTAAGGAACTCTCAATTGAGGTGAAGCAGAACATCCTGAGGCTGAAAAAAAAGAAAAAATCCATCAGAGAGATAGCAGACATGCTTGGAGCAGCAAAATCAACAGTCGGGTACATTCTGAGAAAAAAGGAATTGACTGGTGAGCTTGGGAACTCAAAAAGGCCTGGGCGTCCACGGATGACAACAGTGGTGGATGATCGCCGCATACTTTCTTTGGTGAAGAAGAACCCGTTCACAACATCAACTGAAGTCCAGAACACTCTCAGTGAAGTAGGTGTATCTGTCTCTAAGTCAACAGTAAAGAGAAGACTCCATGAAAGTAAATACAAAGGGTTCACATCTAGATGCAAACCATTCATCAATTCCAAAAATAGACAGGCCAGAGTTAAATTTGCTGAAAAACACCTCATGAAGCCAGCTCAGTTCTGGAAAAGTATTCTATGGACAGATGAGACAAAGATCAACCTGTGCCAGAATGATGGGAAGAAAAAAGTTTGGAGAAGAAAGGGAACGGCACATGATCCAAGGCACACCACATCCTCTGTAAAACATGGTGGAGGCAACGTGATGGCATGGGCATGCATGGCTTTCAATGGCACTGGGTCACTTGTGTTTATTGATGACATAACAGCAGACAAGAGTAGCCGGATGAATTCTGAAGTGTACCGGGATATACTTTCAGCCCAGATTCAGCCAAATGCCGCAAAGTTGATCGGACGGCGCTTCATAGTACAGATGGACAATGACCCCAAGCATACAGCCAAAGCTACCCAGGAGTTCATGAGTGCAAAAAAGTGGAACATTCTGCAATGGCCAAGTCAATCACCAGATCTTATCCCAATTGAGCATGCATTTCACTTGCTCAAATCCAGACTTAAGACGGAAAGACCCACAAACAAGCAAGACCTGAAGGCTGCGGCTGTAAAGGCCTGGCAAAGCATTAAGAAGGAGGAAACCCAGCGTTTGGTGATGTCCATGGGTTCCAGATTTAAGGCAGTGATTGCCTCCAAAGGATTCGCAACAAAATATTGAAAATAAAAATATTTTGTTTGGGTTTGGTTTATTTGTCCAATTACTTTTGACCTCCTAAAATGTGGAGTGTTTGTAAAGAAATGTGTACAATTCCTACAATTTCTATCAGATATTTTTGTTCAAACCTTCAAATTAAACGTTACAATCTGCACTTGAATTCTGTTGTAGAGGTTTCATTTCAAATCCAATGTGGTGGCATGCAGAGCCCAACTCGCGAAAATTGTGTCACTGTCCAAATATTTCTGGACCTAACTGTATATGCCTCAGTGTCTCCTGTGATGTATATGCCTCAGTGTCTCCTGTGATGTATATGCCTCAGTGTCTCCTGTGATGTATATGCCTCAGTGTCTCCTGTGATGTATATGCCTCAGTGTCTCCTGTGATGTATATGCCCCAGTGTCTCCTGTGATGTATATGCCCCAGTGTCTCCTGTGATGTATATGCCCCAGTGTCTCCTGTGATGTATATGCCTCAGTGTCTCCTGTGATGTATATGCCCCAGTGTCTCCTGTGATGTATATGCCCCAGTGTCTCCTGTGATGTATATGCCTCAGTGTCTCCTGTGATGTATATGCCTCAGTGTCTCCTGTGATGTATATGCCTCAGTGTCTCCTGTGATGTATATGCCTCAGTGTCTCCTGTGATGTATATGCCCCAGTGTCTCCTGTGATGTATATGCCCCAGTGTCTCCTGTGATGTATATGCCTTAGTGTCTCCTGTGATGTATATGCCTCAGTGTCTCCTGTGATGTATATGCCTCAGTGTCTCCTGTGATGTATATGCCTCAGTGTCTCCTGTGATGTATATGCCTCAGTGTCTCCTGTGATGTATATGCCCCAGTGTCTCCTGTGATGTATATGCCCCAGTGTCTCCTGTGATGTATATGCCTCAGTGTCTCCTGTGATGTATATGCCTCAGTGTCTCCTGTGATGTATATGCCTCAGTGTCTCCTGTGATGTATATGCCTCAGTGTCTCCTGTGATGTATATGCCTCAGTGTCTCCTGTGATGTATATGCCTCAGTGTCTCCTGTGATGTATATGCCCCCAGCCTCTCCAGACCAAGACAAACCTGGAAAAGCAGTTGTGAGAAACAAAATGATCAGTATCACCAAACATCACAGCCGCTCCGGTCACCACATTAGGGGTGAGTTAATTAATTGTTTGACCAAATATAGCCTGGTCCTTTTCAAGTTGATAATTTTGTGCGGCCCCCGAAGGTTGGTAGAAAATTCCAAATGGCCCTCGGCAGTAAAAAGGTTCCCCACCCCTGCAGTAGAACTACGATCTGTGAGTACCTACCTGTGGCTGCAGTGCCCGGCTGTCTCCATTTCTTTTCCAGAGTTATTACCGCATACAGTGACACTGGTCAGAATTGCAAAAATGTGCCTGATCAGGAAGGTGAAAACAGGCTTTACGAAGAAGGGATTAAAGGGAATCGCTAAGGAGGTTTTGCTATGTAATCTTAGAGTAGAATGATATAGGGACAGAGACCCTGATTCCAGCGATGTATCACTTCGCTTACTGGGTTAACTGTTGTGATAGAACCACAGTTTTCTCAGACCTTGGATTGCTGAGCTGTGTTCTTTGCACGGTTGCATGTACATTTTTAATTTATTGTAATAGAATTTCTATTGGGAAATTTTGTGAGTTTTTTAGAGTTTATTTCCCATATGTATATTTTCCCTAAATGTACAACTGTGTATAACTCTGCCCACACCACTGATTAGCAGCTTTTTGTGTACATTCTGTATTGACAGTAAGTTGCTAATCAGTGGTAGGTGTGGAGCAGGACTATGAGACACGAGACACCTAGTCCTCTAGTGATAATCTCTTGCTGATAAAATACTGATTTATTGAAACTATAGAACACCGCCCAGTAAGACCTCATCAGACGTGTGTTTTTCACGGATACTTCACCTACCCGTTATAGTCTATGTGGCTGCTTACATGTCTGTGTTTTTTCATGGATCGGTGCAAAACTCATGGATCCGTCTTTTTGCGGCAGCATGGATGAAAACTAAAAGTCTATGGAAAATATGTACAACACACGGATGGCATCTGTATTCTGGCCATATTTAACATTGCAAAGGATAGGAAAAACTTTATCACTTATTTATCCATATGTCAAAAATACTGATGACACTAACCAAACACTTAACATAAGGATGACACCGTACCATTTTTTTTTTTTTTTTGGCATATGAGAAAATACTGATTGTTGAAGTGACACATCGCTGGCATCAGGATCTCAGCCCCTACATCATGCTGCTCTCATATTACATAGCAAAATACCTGCTGACTTTCCCAGAGATGTAGCAAACCTTCCTTAGATAGGATGTACGGATGTGCCATTGTGGAGGAGCTGGGCTTTGTTTGCCACCTGAATTGGCTGCAAATGATGCCTCCTGCTCCCAATAGTGATAGGGACACTAGAAAACTTAGTCTAACATCGGTCAGGAGGAATGAGAAGAGAAGAATTGTCAGTGGCCGTATGATTACACAGCCCTTTCTAGTAAAGTCCCTACATCTGCAGGTTTTTCTCACTATCTGACATGAAATCAGAATAAACCTTTCCCGAGAATGTTTTAAGGCATTTTTATTACTTTCTGCAAAATCAAAAGTTTACATTGAGTACTATGCCTTTAAACAATATGAGACAGCCTATGTGATGATGTCATGTCTTTGGAAGTTTCTGATAGGTTTATTGGCAACATCTGAGTTAATTAGAGACACGCCTGTGGATGTATTTTAATGCACACCTGAAACACACTGCTTCTCTGTAGCATCATGGGAAAGTCAAACGAAGTCTGCCAAGATCTCAGGAATAGAATTGTGGACTTGCACAAATCTGGTTCATCCTTGGGTGCAATTTCCAGATACCTGAAGGTGCATCATTCATCTGTACAAAAATAAAATGCAAGTACAAACAACAAGATGGGAATGTCCAGCCATCATACCGCTCAGGAAGAAGACTGGTTCTGTGTACCAGAGATGAACATGCTTTGGTCAGATATCTGCATATCAACCCAAGAACAAAAGCAAAAGACCTTGTGAAGATGCTGGTGGAAACTGATCAGATTGTGTCATTATCCACAGTGAAATGGACAGAGTACTGTATCAACATGGGCTGAAAGGCCACTCTGCCAGGAAGAAGCCATTACTCCAAAAAGAAACAAAAAAAAATAAGCCAGATTAATGTTTGCAAAATGCACACGGGAACAAAGTGCTTAATTTTTGGAGACATGTCCTGCGTCTGACGAAGCTAAAATTGAACTGTTTGGCCATAATGACCATCATTATGTTTGGAAGAAAAAGGGAGAAGTTCTGAAGCCGAAGAACACCATCCCAACTGTGAAACACGGTGGTGGCAGCATCATGTTGTGGGGTTGTTTGCTGCACTTCACAAAATAGATGGCATCATGAGGAAAGATGATTATGTGGAGATACTGCAGCAACATCTCAAGACATCAGCCAGGAGACTAAAGGTACCGTCACACTAAACAATTTACCAGCGATCCCAACAACGATACAACCTGATAGGGATCGCTGATAAGTTGCTAGGAGGTTGCTGGTGAGAGGTCACACAGTCAGACGCACCAGCAACCTGACCTGGCAGGGATCGCTGGAGCGTCGCTACACGGGTTGCTGGTGAGCTGTCACAACAACCAGTGACCAGCCCCCAGCGACGCACTGAAGCGATGCTGCGCTTGGTAACTAAGGTAAATATCGGGTAACCAACCCGATATTTACCTTGGTTACCAGCGCACGCAGCTACACGTGCAGGGAGCAGTGCACGCTTAGAATGGAGTTCCAAACGTTATTCCTTATTTGTTAGTATTTTTTCGTTTGTGAACCCTCCCCAACCACACCTATTGCCAATCCATATCATACACATAAATAGCCTGGGTCTCAGCTTCCTATACACGGTAAGTTTTTTAACTGCATGAGAGGACACACACAAGCTAGGGACCCCAACGTAGAGAAATACTTTGGCGTAGTGTTGGGGCTCTATTGCATTGATCAATTCAGTAGCTAAATTTCTCTTGATTCATATGTTCATGGCAGTAATGCAGATTCCATTTTTCACATTTTCACTCTTACATATAGCTATTGGATTGTTCAAGTCAGTATTCACACAGGAATTCCCCTTTGACCATGGATGCAACAATGGACCTTAGGGACTCCATTCTGAATCTCCGTACGTGCACATGTTTGTTCAGGTGTTTGAGGTCCAGGATGGGTCGAACTGACCCCATCCTTTTTGGGGACCACAAAGAGGTTGGAATAAAAACCCCTGAACTTCTCGTCGTCCGGACACGTATCACTCCTGCTATTTGGAGCGAGTGGATTGCTGAGAAAAAGGCCTCGAGTCGTTTTTGAGTCTTTGGGGGGTTTGAGAGAAGGAACAGACTCGGGGGTCTGGTCCGAAATTCTATGGTAACCGGAAGACACAAGGTCTTGCACCCATTTGTCGTCTGAGGCGGCAGCCCAGATGTGTTGAAAAGAGCCACAGACGACCCTCCTACAATGAGTGTGTCTTCCGGGGCGCCAAAGGAGTCATGAGGAGGGAAAACGTCGTGGACGAGTCTCCTTACTCCTGGACTGTTTCGGTCTAGGCTGCCATGACGAAGTGGGTTTCGGGGAGAGCTGAAAAGGTCGGTCCCTGCGTAGTCCGCGGCTAGTGGCGGGGGCAGAGCGGGATGTCGACCAACCAAATGAGTTCCGAAAGGATCGGAACGAGGACTGTGAACGTCTGGTGAAGGTCGTCCTGGGCTTCAGCTGGGGAAGAGAGGTACTTTTTCTGGAAAAAAGGGAAGGCCCGTGAGAGACTTCTTGGAAGCAGAGTTCGCTCGCCATTGTCGGAGCCAGAGAGCTCTACGGATGGCTATGGTATTTGAGGCGGCAAAAGCTGCGCAGGTCGCTGCATCAATGGAGGCCTGCATGAGGTACTCCGACGCAGCGGCAATTTGAGCTGTTACCTCTGTGACTGAATGAGGGAACTGGGATTCCTCAAGCGAAGTGTTAGGAGGGATTCTGCCCAGACCGAGATCGCCTTTGCGACCCACACAGAGGCAAAGGAGGGCGAGAGGGAGGAACCCGCAGCCTCAAAGGTAGAGCGGGCGAGGTGCTCCACCTGTCTGTCTGTCGGGTTCTTGATGGAGGAACCATCGGGTAACGACAGGAGCGTTTTTGTGGCAAGGCGGGAGACCGGGGGGGTCGACCGAGGACGGATCGGTCCAGCCCTTAGGGGCAGGTGGGGCAAAAGGGAACCGGGACTCCATGAGTTTACGGTTACCGAAGCGCCTGTCAGGCTTCTCCCTTTGCTTTGTGAGGATATCCTGAAACTCTGGGTGATCAGCGAAAACCTTTTGGGGTTTCCTTGGCCTCTTAAAGGAGACCACATGGTCAGTGGTAGTGGATGGGGGATCGTCCACATGCAGAGCTTGGTTGATTGCTGCTATAAGGGAGTCTATTGCAGTTTGATCATCTGGGGAGGGTGAAACCAAGGAATCATCCTGGAACAAACAGGATTCTCCCTCCTCCATCTCTTCAGAAGCCGTGGAGCATGTGGGAGAGCCTGCCCTGTGTGCTCCCGAGGGAGAGGCCGCTGGAGACACCCGGCCGTGTGCTCTTTTCCTGATCCCTGCAACCGGTGAAGCATGTGCCTGGATTACCTCAGAAGGATCCTCCATAGGGGTATCCTCAGGCTGCGTTCTGTCCAGGGACCCAGAAGGGTGTGGAGGACGACATTGCATAGCCAGCACCAGGTTCTGTGACAGTTTTTCCATGGATTGAGACAGAAACTGTGCCCATTCCGGTGGGCTGGGAGCCCTAGGCTCTGGGCTGACGGTTGCGGCGGTGGTGGCGGGGAGGTCTTGGGGACACAGGACTCACAGAGAGAAGAGGTGTGTTTACGTGGTAACTCAGCGTGGCAGGCAGTGCAGGCTTAATAATGGACTATGTGGGCCTTAGCACTCTTAGTGCCCTTAGATTTCTGCATGTTCCTAATAGGAGTATGCCAGGAGGGGGAGCAGTGCTCAGCAGAGCTGCAAGTGAAGCAAGCACCTTACCCGAATCAGCCTATGGCCCTGTCCTCAGGAAGGATGAAGCTCTATGGAGATCTTCACACGCATTCCTGAGGGGGGCGAGGCTTATCGCGGCCACGGGGGGCGGGGCTTAGCGCTAAAAGAGCGCGAAGATGAAGTCAGTGTGCCTTCCCCCCCCCGCTGTGGGTAGTAAAAAACGGCAGGAAGGGAGCTTCTGATAGTTTCCCTCCCTCTCCCTCCAGTCAGCACACAGCTTGTCACTGGTGGTTATCAGCCGGCTTTTCTGCTAGAGCAAATAAACAGAGCAAATAAACAGCGAGTCCCTGAGCTCTGTGCACTCCCCCTGCCACCAGTAAATTATCTGTGCAGATTCTCTGCAAACAGGAGTGACTTCCCCCTCCTCCAGCCAGCAAACTAGAGAAAAGTTAACCCTGTGTGTTCAGGATCCTTCTCTCCTCCTTGCACCCAGCAAGGGACTTTCTCATAATAAATACTGTAGATGTCCTGGGGCCTTCCCTGCAGCGTCTTTTCTCCCTTTGTCTGGAAAACCAGCCACGGGGGATCTCACCTTAAACACTGCTTCAGTCCAGGCAGTGAAAATAGCAGATTCAGCTTGCTGTGTCCAGTCACGCCGGTGCCATAATCAACTCAGAGCTTGCAAAGAGGGGCTGAGGAATTGGTGCCATATTCAACTCAGAGCCTGCAAAGAGGGGCTGAGGAATTGTGCTATAGGGGCATGGGCCTCTACCCTGGGCATTGGAAAATCGGTGTCTGTGGAACCCGTCGTCCAGCCCAGGATCTAGCGTCGCAGGAGGGGGTATGTGGAGGCGACACTCCACGTTCCCGCCCGTTGATGGTAGTGGGAGATTGGTCTCAAAAGGAAACAGTCGCCCTCAAAAAATAACAAACCTTGAAAGGAAGTGCCTCCTACCGACACTAAGCTAAAACTGAGGCTGCCTGGCCTGGCCAGGGGGTGTATACTGCAGAGGAGGAGCTATGCTTTTGCATCTACTTAGTGTCCTCCTATGGATAGGCAGCATAACACCCATGGTCCTGTGTCCCCCAATGAGGAGTCAGAGAAAACCTGCAGATGTGTCTGTATAGAGAGCGGAGGGAAAAACCTGCAGATGTGCCTGTATAGAGAGCGGAGGGAAAAACCTGCAGATGTGTCTGTATAGAGAGCGGAGGGAAAAACCTGCAGATGTGTCTTTATAGAGAGAGGAGGGAAAAACCTGCAGATGTGTGTGTATAGAGAGCGGAGTGAAAAACCTGCAGGTGTGTCTGTATAGAGAGCGGAGGGAAACTTTTTGTTTCAACTGTATATCCGAACCTTCTATAGATCAATCTATAACCGCAGAATTAAAGACAAACTGAGACCACTTAAAACTTTTTGATATTTATTTGAGAAAAAAAAATGCAAGTCTTCCTTGGCATGAGAATAAAAGAGTGTACAGACAACATATAGTACAGTTAGGTCACAGTGTCATTTCCATGAATATATTCGACCACATTTCCCCGATGCACACAGTTATAGGGAGCACACGGCCCATGTAACGGACCAGAATACTTTTTCGCCCACTACGAAAATTTCTTCAGTAATGAATGCAATGTGCATTTGTATTTTTCTAAGCGGTGAATGATGTCTGCACCGTCATCTGCGTATGAGAATACAACGGCTGCTGTGACATCTTAGGAATAAAAAGTGCACTCAGCATGTAGAGATAGTAAAACAGCAGTGTTACATTGGTCTTAGAGGGGTTGTCCATATTTCAGGAGATATATATGTTTTTATACCTAAATGCATGTGTTTGGGAGTAAAACTAATTTTTAGAATTGGGTTTGATTAAACATTTTGCATTGTTTACCTTCTTTATTCCACTGTTGCGGTCCATGTTGCTTTTACAGGCTCCTACTTTCTCGCCACATTCAACTTTGATGTGGCCATAAATCAGCTGAGAGGAGCTTGGAAAAAGACGGGTAAATAAAGTTTTAATTGCCACATTGGACCGTCATAGCAAGCTGACTGAAGGATTCTCAGTTAACTCATTCTGCAGCCGGTAACAGAGAGGCTCTTAGGAGGCAAACGTTGCAAAATTTTTCATAAATCCCAACTACAAAAATGGGAAAAAGACGGATAGAGTTTAATTGCCAGGTTGACCGTCATAGTGAGCTGACTGACAGATTCTCGGTTAACTCATTCTGCAGCCGGTAATAGAGAGGATGCAGGAGACAAACAGTGCAAAATTTATAATGAACCTCAATTGCAAAATTAAGTTTGGTATTGGGTATACAAAGTGTATGTCGCTACTCCTGATCATGGGTCATGTATGGTATCGCTGCACAAATGGGCAGAAGTCGTGCTGACACTGTTCTTTTACTAATCCCAAACATGCTTTTATATACAGTGTGTCCACCCATATCCTGTCCACCGCCATTAACTTGAGAACGGCAGCAGCTATAGGAATAGAAGTGGTGTCTAGGTATAGTAAAGTAGCCATGCACTACACAATGACACCACCTATAGCGCCACCTGGTGGAAAACAATGGAGTTAGCATTTTTATCATGAAAACGGAACAAGATAGAGAAAAAAAGTGAATTAAAAAATTGTAGGGCTTCATCAATTTAATACGAATCGACACCTTACATACAGAAATGCTATGATATGAAACCTATGACCCCCCCAAAACATTGAATGCTGGTCACGCATATGGCGCTCATTTAACTTTGATGCAGAAATGGCCCCCGTCGTCTGCAATGCACATCTGGCCTCTGCACAGCATACTGTATCTTACTGCACGTTGTGCAATATGGTAGGTGACACGTTTGCACAAGCATCTGTGATACGTCGTCGTAGGTCCTGCAATGTTAGTAGAGGGGTCGCATACACCTGCTGTTTGATGTGACCTCACAGAAAGAAGTCCAATGGGGTCAGGTCAGGTGAGCGGAGGCCACTCCACACAGCCACCATACCCAATGACTTGTAGGAAGGTCTCCATGAGGTATCGCTTCACGTCCGCAGCCTTGTGAGTTTTACACGTTCTAATCATAGCATTTCTGTATGCAAGGTGTGGATTCGTATTGAATTGTTGATGTCCTACAACTTTAATTCACTTTTTTTCTCTATCTCGTTCCGTTTTCGAGATAAAAATGTTAAATCCGTTGTTTTCCACTAGGTGGCGCTATAGGTGGTTTCATTGCAAAGCGCATGGCTACTTTACTATACCTAGACACCACTTCTATGTCTATAGCTGCCGCCGTTCTCAAGTTAATGGCGGTGGACAGGATATGGGTGGACACACTGTATATAATGTTTGGGATTAGTAAAAGAACAGTGTCAGCACGACTTCTGCCCATTAGTGCAGCGATACCATACATGACCCATGATCAGGGGTGGCGACATACACATTGTATACCCAATGCTGTGGGCATTTACAAAGCCATTAATATTCTTGTAAATGACAATTTATGCAGCAAAGGATTCTCCGCTATCTGTGGTTGCTGTGCACCTCTGCCCATTACTGCCCGTACACAGCGAGGGCAGTCACTTTTTGCTGAGAAAATTCCCTAAATCCAGTCTTGTATATAGTCGGCACAAGTCCGCTAAGCACAGAGAATACATCGGTGCATGCGCGCTATAGTCGTAACGCTGCAGCCTGTAATAAGAAAAAAAAAACAGGCGCAGCGGCAGAGAGGCAGCCCTGGAACTGCAGTGCATTAACGTTTTATATTATGGAATCACTCAGAGCAGAATGGCTACGGAGAGTTCAAAAAGAGAATCTGTCACTAGATTTCTTCCACCTAATCTGAGAGCAGCATAATGTAGGGGCAGAGACCCTGATTCCAGCGATATGTCACTTACTGGGCTGCTTAGTGTAGTTTTGATAATCAGTTTAATCAGCAGGATATTATCATTATAGGACTACTTAGTGTGCTGCCAGATAGTCCAGCATATTCATGAGCTCTGTATAACTGCTAGATCTGTAGCAGAGAAAACACTGGTTCTATGAAAATTACAGCAAACAGCTCAGTAAGTGACACATCGCTGGAATCAGGGTCTCTGTCTCTACATTATGCTGTTCTCAGATCGGGGAGCAAAAACCTGGCGACTGATTCCCTTTAATAAAAACAGAACGAATCTGGTGTATAGGGCAGTGTTTAGTATTATAGCTCAGAGCAGTTTAAGTGAATGCAGCAGAGCTGAAATACCAGACTCAACCTGTCAACTAGAGTAGCGCAGTTTATTTGGATGCAGGGCTTCTTAAAGGGAATCTGTCAGCAGGTTTTTGCTATATAATCTGAGAGCAGCATCATGTAGGGGCTGAGACCCTGATTCCAGCAATGTATCACTTACTTGACTGTTTGGTGCAGTTCTGATAGAATCTCTGTTTTCTGTGCTGTAGATGTAGCAGAGTTCTGAATGCTGAGCTGTGTATAACCCCGCCCACACCACTGATTGGCAGCTTCCTGTGTACACTCTACATTGTTGGCAAGCTGCAGTGGTGGGGGCAAGGTTACACAGATTAGCTGGACTACCTGTGCACGTGACACCTAGTCCTGCACTGATAATCTCCTGCTGATAAAACACTGATTGCATTGAAACTACAGGAAACTGCCATCCCTGGAATCAGACTCTCATCCCCTACATTATGCTACATAGCAAAA
The DNA here is from genome assembly GCF_048569485.1 of Anomaloglossus baeobatrachus. Lineage (NCBI taxonomy): Eukaryota > Metazoa > Chordata > Amphibia > Anura > Aromobatidae > Anomaloglossus > Anomaloglossus baeobatrachus. The sequence continues at coordinate 48,249,825 of NC_134356.1, read as the reverse complement.
CAAAGTCATATAGGCTATAAATGTGTAATAGAGTCAGGTCCCGTCATCGAGATCTGTGCTGGAGACCATCATGAGCTGCTTTCAGTAAAGAGATGGTTGGAATTACTATATAAATCAATGGGAATTCTGACCACATCCCCATCGATAGTGGTGAGCGCTTCAGGGACCCCATTATTGAGCTAGATACATTAAGTGCAGGGAATACAGAACTTCCCATTATGGAGATAGGAGATGACAGTTGGTGCTCATAAAGTTCTATGGAGAACGGTAACTATCATTTCATAGCTCCTTCCTCCTCCATAGAATCTCATGAGCACTAACTGTCACCTCCAATCTCAGTGATGTCTGTGTCGGCCTCTAGCTCCTCCCTCCTCCATAGAATCTCATGGGCACTAACTGTCACCTCCAATCTCAGTGATGTCTGTGTCGGCCTCTAGCTCCTCCCTCCTCCATAGAATCTCATGGGCACTAACTGTCACCTCCAATCTCAGTGATGTCTGTCGGCCTCTAGCTCCTCCCTCCTCCATAGAATCTCATGGGCACTAACTGTCACCTCCAATCTCAGTAATAGGAGGAGGAATACAGACTTTATCTATGAATTGAGGATGAAAGATCAGTCCAGGAGGAGAAAGAAGCAGATTTCTCTCATATGAGAAATCAAACACCAACCTGGCCTGATAGAGGTCAAAAAGACACTCTTTTTTGGCCTCAGTCTGGTGAATAGGGACATATAGATAAACTTTACCCATACACTGAAGGCGCAATACCTGACAGTGCACGGACGGACAGAGACTCCCACTATGCCTTTTCCTATATAAATAGAGCAGATCCTTATGTCTAATCTCATGTAACACTGTTAAAGGGATGTTCCATCTTTGTGACTACTTTTCTCTTACTCCTCCGGTGCAACAAAAATTAAATATGGAGCCTGCAAGTATCTGCGTGCCGATCAATCCTACTCCCATCTGTGCCCTACTTCTTACCAATCCCCCATCGGCAAGAAGTAGGGGGCAAATGGAAGGTAATATGACTGTAGTATCAGAATACACAAGATCCATTGTTCTGCATAGGAACTGCAAACACAAAACGGGAGGACATTTTTAAAGGATATGGACACCTTCGGAGGCATTTTTTTTTCCTCTGTCTGTCTTCTATAGCCTTTGTGCTGCACTGTTTATTGCTGGTGACACAGTGAGTTAACTGAAAAACCATCAGCGAGCTTTTTTTTTTTCTGATGGGAGTGTTTAAAAGGTCGCAGCCATAAAACTTGTCAGAGGATGGAATTGCAATGCTCGGACTGGCAGGTGGCTCTCCTGACCTGTCAGGCACGGGTCATGAGAGCCGGTGGCCAGTCCGAGCATTGCAATCTGATCCTCGTATGACTGCGCCCTAATGCTTATCTTCCTTCTTCGGTACTTCTCTCAGTTCAGTTTTCACGTGGCCGTAATTCAAGTGAGAGGTGCTCTCCCGTCAGAACGAGTTCACTGACAGATTCTCAGTTAACTCAGCAAGACAAAAAAAACAAAAATGCATCACGAAGGCTTGAGAAGGCAAACGGTGCAACATTTGTAATGAAACCCAATTGCAAAAATTATTCTTAGCCAAAAATACATGTATTTAAGGAAAAAAAAAAAGTCCATAAAACCAGGAAAAGGTGCAATATGTAGCATAAATGTACATTAAATTACTGCTGGTCCATACACACAAAATAGGAGACGGAGGGATCCTTGGCATTGAACGGCATCGCTGCTGTTAGATGGAGTGGCTCTTAAAGCTATAGTGTAGAATATTCCATGCATCCTAAGGCCTCAGTTAGACCAATATTTCAGTGCTGGGAGCATCGTCCGTATCCCAGCGTCTATATACACAGAGCGGATGGATGACTATAGTACGCAGCTTCTAGGAGAAGCAAAGGCAGCTGATGGATGCCGGCACTAGTGCACTGGTTATTGCAGGCCTGGGAGCAGTAATAAGCCAAGTCCTAAGCTTAGTCTCTAGGCTGCGGCCCTTGTAATGATGATACAAATTTGCTGGCTACTTTCTGGTGGTCCGGGGAGCCAGGGCCGTACTGCTGCAGGAGACTCATCGCCTGTCCGTGGACATCAGGGGTCAGCCGAGAAGATGGAAGGTGAAGGATGACGAGGCAGCTCTCCAGGACATCGGGGAACGGCAGCACCTGAGGGAATATAAGGACAGGAGCGGTGATCGGGGGGATGGGTGTAACACTGCGGAGACCTAGTATGGGGGGCTATAGAATACAACACAAAACTCACTTTATTTCACCCCCCCGACTCACAGATACCCTTATATTACTTGGGAGGGGGCAAACATGGCACCCCATACTTAACCTAAAACGTGGCCATTGGATAGGAGTTTTCCATGATTTATTAAGATCAATTATGGTGCAATTGTGGGGGTCCGACACGCTCAGAAGAACCCCCACAAGTGTACTGCAGCCACTCAAGTGAGTGTGGATTTAGCCGCAGTACCAGGCAGAGACACATCAGTGGGGGGCGCCGCTGTGGTGGGTGCAACAATGAAAGGTCAGCTCCAGCTGCTGATCAATCCCCACCCCCTACTGTGAATTTATGGACAACCCTATTAAGTCAAATTTATTAGAGTGGTTGATATTAATGACCTATCGCTTCGCACCTGCACCAATCAGGTCCTAGTGGTGGCTGGTGCCAACACAGCACAGCACCACATACTGTGTGGTGGCCGTTACCAGGTTCTGCAGATCAGCTCCTAATGAAGTGAATGGGAGCGGAGGTGCAGTTTTCGGATACAGTATCTGGAGCTGTGTTGTTTGTCACCGCCAGAGCTGAAATAAGCTGATCTGTGGGTGCCGGGTGTCGGGTATCGGACTCCCAAGGATCTGATATTGATGACCCATTATAAGAACCTTTTTAAAGCGCACTATTCACCAGGATTTACCTATATAAGTTAAAGCCAGTGCTATACTAGCTCTATCAGGTTGATTCTATACATACCTTTAGTTGTCAGCTCCCCTGCCTGTCTGTCCTCCCCGTTATTTATGTTAAATCCATTATAGAATTGTTTTACTAAGTGACTAGAAGGACCTGTGCTGATGTCATACCCATGTGACCAGAAGGGGCGGGGCCTCAGCCAACATAGCTGATACCAGTAAGCAACATTAGTTTTCTGTTGCCTGAGGACCCGCCCCTTCTGGTCACATGGGTATGACATCAGCACAGGTCCTTCTAGCCATTTAGTAAAATGATTCTATAATAGAATTAGCATAAATAACAGGGGAGGAACGACAGACAGGGGGGGAAGGAATCACTATGAATACCCCCCCAGCTATCAGCTGCTGCCAATCAAAAAGCTGCTCATTTTACAAACTTTACTTCCTTGTGTTTCAAAACCTATACATCTGAACTGACCACTAAAGGAATGTATAGAATCAGCATGATAGTGCCAGTATAGCTCTGGCTTTAGGTTATATAGGAAAATCCTGGTGATTGGTGTGCTTTAATACTGATCTGCTCCAGGTTCTGCCCCTCTTACCTTTAAGTATTCTGGGAATTCAGCCAGTTTGTGGTTTGCGGTGGAAAGCTTCTTCATCAGCTCCGTCAGGGAGACCGGATTTGGGTTAGAACTGTGAAAACACCATATTGACAATTAACATCGGAGCTGATGGAGACAGTAATACCGGGGGTCTCGTGGTATACTCACGTCTGGCTCTGGCTGTCAGGACCCTTCTCTGTTGATGATGATGGGTTGGAGTCCGAGTCTTGGTCTAGTTCTAGAGAATTATCCTGGACCTGCCGGTTCCTCTGATGCTGCTGGATCATCTGGCGGAGCGCCTGCTGAACGTCCGCAATCTCCCGCTGAGCATTCTGGAAGCCGACATGGAGGTCGGACAGCAGCACCCCAAAGTCACACAGGATTTCTGGAGAATCTTCCTCCCCTGGGGCGGCGAGATCCGCATCTTCTCCAGAAGACACCTCCATCTTCACTTCTGACTGATTCCACCAGGTTTCGTACAGCTTGATGTAAGCGAGGAACGCCTGCACGCTGTCACACGCCGCCACGCCTTCCTTATCCTCTGGGCTGAGATTCCCTCTAAGCTCAGTGCAACCTGAGCACAAAGGAAAACAGATTTCATGTCTTGAGACATGGTCATTTAAAGAGAACAGCTACAGAAAGTGTGGAAACCCTGCAAAGACTATGCTGATCGTGACGAAAGGCTAGGGGGACACATGCACACTCGTCTGAGCAGAGCGTGCATGTGTACAGCGCGAGGAAGGTAGAAACGTCTGACTGACAGCTATGTATGTACAGAAAAAAAATCAGGAACCAAAAGGATGAGTATGGAGGGCAATCCATCCAAAAATGCAAAACACAGAGCGTTTAAAGCCCAATAATAAGTGTAAAGGCAAATAAATGATAAAAAAAAAAAAAAGAGAATTTTGTTTACTTACCGTAAATTCTTTTTCTTATAGTTCCGTAATGGGAGACCCAGACCATGGGTGTATAGCTTCTGCCTCCGGAGGACACACAAAGTACTACACTAAAAAGTGTAGCTCCTCCCTCTGAGCTTATACACCCCCTGGAGAACCAGATCTAGCCAGTTTAGTGCAAAAGCTGAAGGAGAGTAGCCACCCACAAGTAGAAATAGAGCAAGAACCGGAACAACCGGAGCCTCTGTCTACAACAACAGCCGGTGATAACACGCGGAACAAGAAACTGCCAACAGGCAACAGGGAGGGTGCTGGGTCTCCCATTACGGAACTATAAGAAAAAGAATTTATGGTAAGTAACAAAATTCTCTTTTTCTTCATCGTTCCTATGGGAGAGCCAGACCATGGGACATCTCAAAGCAGTCCATGGGTGGGAATAAACAGAAAACTGAGAAGTAGGCGAAACCTAACTTCGCAAATGGGCGACAGCCGCCTGAAGGGTGCGTCTGCCCAAGCTCGCATCTGCCGAAGCATGAGCATGCACTTGGTAGCGCTTCGAAAAGGCATGCAGACTAGTCCAAGTGGCAGTCTGACAGACCTGCTAAGCCGTAGCCTGGTGCCTGAAACCGAAGAGGCACCGACAGCTCTGGTCGAGTGTGCCTTGATCCCCGGCGGGGGAGGCACTCGAGTACACTGGTAGGCATCGGAAATGGCCGACCCAATCCAACGAGCTAGGGTCGGCTTAGAAGCCGAGAGGCCCTTACGCCGACCTGTGGTCAGCACAAAAAGAGAGGTGCACCGCCTAAGAACAGCGGTGCGAGACACATAGATCCGGAGCGCCCGCACCAGATCCAGAGTATGCAACGCTTTTTCAAAGCGATGAACAGAAGCCGGACAAAAGGAAGGCAGGGAAATGTCCTGGTTAAGGTGGAAGGAGAAACCACCTTAGGGAGGAAGTCCGGAGTCGGACGGAGAACCACCTTGTTTTGATGAAAAACCAAAAAAGGTGACTCCGAAGAGAGTGCAGCCAAATCAGAGACTCTCCCGAGGGAAGTTATGGCCACTAGAAAGACCACTTTCTGTGAAAGACGATACAAAGAAACCTCCCTAAGAGGCTCAAAGGGGGGTTTCTGGAAGCCGTGAGGACCAGATTAAGGTCCCAGGGATCCAAAGACCGCCGGTAAGGCGGCGTGATGTGAGATGCGCCCTGTATGAAGGAGCGCACCTGAGCCAGCCGGGCAATACGCCGCTGGAACAACACTTGGCGAGCCGAGACCTGTCCCTTGAGGGATAGTCCTAGCTGCAGACCGGACTGTAGAAGGGACAAGGAGGGTCGGCAAGGAAGAAGGCCAAGAAGCATGGCCGGAAGGGTGACACCAGGACAGGAAAATTCTCCAGGTCCTGCGATAGATTTTGGCCAAGGAATACTTCCGAGCCCGAGTCATAGTGGAGATGACTTCAGGAGGAATACCAGAAGTCGTCAAGATCCAGGACTCAAGAGCCACGCCGTCAATCTGGAGCCGCAGAATTCTGGCGGAAAGACTGACCTTGTGAGAGAAGGTCTGGACGGTCCGGGAGATGCTACAGCACCTCAGCGGACAGATGGAGCAGGTCAGGGTACCAAGCTCGCTAGGGCCAGTCTGGAGCAATGAGAATGACCCGACGGCCCTCCATTCTGATCTTGCGCAGGACTCTGGGCAAGAGCTAGAGGGGGAAACATGTAAGACAGACGAAACTGGGACCAATCTTGAACCAGCGCGTCTGCTGCAAAGGCCTGAGGATCGTGGGAGCGAAGATCCACTTCCGGAGTGCCCCAAGTGCGGCAGATTGACCGAAACACTGTCGGATGCAGAGCCCACTCGCCGCTGTCCACGGTTTGACGGCTGAGATAATCTGCCTCCCAGTTTTCCACGCCTGGGTTGTGGATTGCGGATGTGGTGGACCTGGAATCCTCCGTCCACTGAAGGATGCGTTGAACCTCCAACGCTGCCAGGCGGCTGAGTGTCACGCCCTGGTGGTTGATGTAGGCAACCGCTGTGGCGTTGTCTGACTGGACTCGAATGTGCTTGCCCGCCAACTTGGTGAAAGGCCAAGAGAGCTAGACGCACAGCTCTGATTTCCAGCACATTGATCGAGAGGGCTGATTCGGACGGAGTCCAAGTGCCCTGCGCTCTGTGGAGGAGATATACTGCTCCCCAGCCGGATAGACTGGCATCCGTGGTGAGGATCACCCAGGACGGGGCCAGGAAGGAGCGTCCCTGAAGAGAGAGGGGCCGAAGCCACCACTGAAGGGAGCCCCTGGTCTGTGGCGACAGAGCCACTAACCTGTGCAAGGAGGAAGTCCGCTTGTCCCAACAGCGGAGAATGTCCAACTGCAGAGGACGCAGATGGAACTGGGCAAGGGAACCGCTTCCATTGACGCCACCATCTGACCCAGCACCTGCATTAGGTGCCTGATGGAATGACAACGGGGCCTCAGCAAGGAGCGCACCGCTAGTGAAGGGACTGCTGTTTGACTAAGGGCAGCTTCACAAGTGCCGGCAGAGTCTCGAACTGCATCCCTAGGTCGGAGTCAGAGTGGACTTGGGAAAAAGACAAGCCACCCGAATTGGACTAGAGTGGCGAGAGTGAGCGAAGCACTCCGCTGACGGTCTGCACAGGATGAAGCCTTGACTAGAAGGCCGTCCAGGAAAAGGGATGCCAACCCTTGGAGGTGCAGAACCGCAACCACAGCTGCCATGACCCTGATGAATACTCGAGGGGCCGTGGCTAACCCGAAGGGAAGAGCCACGAATCGGAAATGTTCCTCTCTGATTGCAAAACGTAGCCAACGCTGGTGTGAAACTGCAATTGGCACATGCAGATAGACATCTCTGATGTCGAGGATGCAAGGAATCTCCTTGGGTCATTGAGGCAATGACTGAGCGCAGAGACTCCAAGCGAAAATGCCGCACCTGAACATGCTTGTTGAGAAGCCTGAGATCCAGGATGGGCCGGAAGGAACCGTCCCTTTAGGGGACTAGGAAGAGATTTGAGTAGAAACCTGTGAACCGTTCCCAGGCGGGAACCGGTACAATTACTCCGTTGGCCTGCAAGGATGCCACGGCCTGAGAGAAGGCGGCGGCCTTGAAGCAGGGGGGAGTTGACAGAAAAAATCTGTTTGGCAGGCTGGATAGAATTCTATCCTGTAGCCGTGGGAGATGCTATCCCGCACCCACTGATCGGAGACGTGTTGAAACCACATGTCGCCAAGCGGGAGAGCCTGCCACCGACCAAGGACGTTGCTGGCGCGGCCAGATAGTCAAGAGGAGGCTGCCTTAGTGGCAGCAGCTCCTGCGGTCTTCTGAGGACGCGGCTTCGTGCGCCAGTTGGTTTTTGGTCCTTGGCTGAGTTAGTGGACGAGGCCGAGGGCTTAGAGAACGACCAGTTGGAGGAACGAAAGGAACGAAACCTCGACTGGTTCCTGCCCTGGTTCCTGGATTTGGTTTGTGGCATGGAAGTACTCTTCCCGCCAGTAGCCTCCTTAATAATTTCATCCAGTTGTTCACCGAACAGCCTGGGCCCAGCAAATGGGAGCCCAGCAAGGTACTTCTTTGAAGAAGCGTCTGCCTTCCACTCTCGAAGCCACAAGATCCTGTGGATAGCGAGAGAATTGGCCGAAGCCACCGCAGTGCGGAGCCTCCAGCATGGCAGACATGGCATAGGATGAAAAGGCTGAAGCCTGGAAGTTAAGGCAACCATCTCGGGCATAGAGTCCCTGGTGAGGGAATGCATCTCCTCTAGAGAAGCAGAGATGGCTTTGAAAACCCACACTGCTGCAAAAGATGGGGAGAACGAGGCCCCTGCCGCCTCATATACAGATGGCGGTCAGTGGAATCCTTAAGAGAGTTGCCATCAGCCACTGATACAACTTTCCGGGCTGAGAGTCTAGACACCGGAGGGTCTCCTTTGGTGAATGAGCCTACTCCTTGACCACCTCTGGTGGAAACGGAAAACGGTCATCAGAACCACGCTTTGGGAAGCGTCTGTCAGGACAGGCTCTGGGCTTGGTCACAGCGGCCTGAAAACTGGAGTGGTTAAGGAACACACTCCTTGTTCTCTTAGGCAAGGTATACTGATGCTTTTCTGCCAGAGAGGGGTGCTCCCCTGATACAGGCGAATTGAGGTCCAGTACAAAATTAATGGACGCAATCAAATCACTAGCATCTGCGTCACTTTCGGACAGATCAATGGGGTACATGGAGGTAGCGTCCGAGCCCCCAGTAAAGACATCCTCCTTGTCCTGCGAGTCAGCTCGTGAATCAGCCGCGGGACGAGGAAGGAAGGGGGGACCCTGCGTCTCCATTTTAGGAGGACGGGGTCTGAGCCAGATGAAGAATCCTCTGTGAGCTTTGCTGAGCGAGCCGTAGCAGCAGAAGCGCCCTGAGAAGGGGGCTGATGCATGCTCAGCAGTGTCCGGGACATCTGTCCCCTGGAGAGAGGGATTCTACCCAAGCCGGGGGTTCAGCCACCGGAGCAGCCGGAGGGACCACTGGGGATGAGCCTCCAGGCTGAGGCACCACCATGTTAGAGCAGGCATCATAATGTGGTTATGTGCTCAGTACAGGCAGTACGAGCCTACATGCAGTGCATATTAAGTACAGCCTTGCTCCTCGTGTGAGACATGCTGCAGAAGTGGGGGCTCTGAGCCAGAATGACCCCCAGCAGAGTATATACGCAGCGTATATAAGCAGGTCCACAACCGGAGGTTGTGGCTTGCCAGACCGTTAGACATTGGGACATCTCTGTGCCCTCCAGATCCCACAGCCCGGACCCCCAGGGAGATGGCCAGCGCCGATCGCTGTCACAATGTGGTTTATGCAGACATGCATAAGAACGCTGATAAAATGGCGCCGGAGCGAGGAGAGGGGGCGGGGCCTACTCTAAGAGCGGGATCCGGAGGGCCAAGGAGATATACAGGGGAGGGAATATTACCTCAGAGAGGAGTGACCCTCCCCTGTGCCGAACGGCCGCTGGGCGGAGCCGCACTGTTCCTCTGCATGATTGGCATGCAGGGGCAGTGAAAACGAAACTAGGCCTCAGGCGAAGCCGGGGCCTAAATTTAACGATGCGGCCGTCAAGCAGGCACCATCGGCGCGGTTCTCAGGTGAAAACCAGAGAACCGGCCGGAAATGTCACAATAGATACACAGCACACTCTCCCCAACAATAAAGTACAAGGGACCCCCGATAATAACGTCTCAAATACTTAGCTTGTGAGACGCAGGGCCAGGTCCCTGAGGGATGAGTGCTCCGTCCGGCAGGGTCCTGAAAGGGCTGCGGATGGAGACCGGTCTCCTGCAAGGCAGGGAGAACCGTGCTGGCTCCCACTTCAAGCCAGAGCCCGAGGGATGGTGAAGGAGCGCGGCATGTAAGGCTCCAGCCCTGAAATCAACCTTAACAACACCGCCGACACAATGGGGTGAGAAGGGACATGCCGGGGGTCCAGGCTTGGACCCGCTTTTCTTCAAACTCTTTCCAAAAATCAAAATCAGATGAGAATGCATGTGTGGATGTGTGCCTCCTGAACACAAAGCATTGAACTGGCTATATTTGGTTATCCAGGGGGTGTATATGCTCAGAGGGAGGGGCTACACTTTTTAGTGTAGTACTTTGTGTGTCCTCCGGAGGCAGAAGCTATACACCCATGGTCTGGGTCTCCCATAGGAACGATGAAGAAATATATTATATATATATATATATATATATATATATATATATATATATATATATATATATATTATATATTATATAGAGAGACAGATATCTAATATATAGATATCTATATCTATATATATATATATATATATATATATAATCTGTAGATGTAGATATAACATGTAACCACAAGATGGCGCCCAAGTAGCAAGACCAGCATAACACATCCCCGAAGGTAAGCCCTAGCATCATTTTTCAGGATTTGGCCACTAAGCTTGAAATATAAGCCCTACTCCAAAAATAAGCCCTAGTTAGGCTATGTGCGCACGTGTGCGTAATTCATGCAGTTACGCTGCGCTTTGTAGCGCAGCGTAACTGCATGCGTCCTGCATGCGTCCTCTGCGTCCCCTGCACAGTCTATGGAGATTGTGCAGGAGACGTGCGCACGTGGCGTCTTAGAGCGCAGCGCTTCGGCTGCTGCCTGAAGCGCTGCGTTCAAGAAGTGACATGTCACTTCTTCCGTGCGCTTTGCCGGCAGCCCTTGCTCTGTCTATGGCAGGAGCTGCAGGCAGAGCGCATGGAATCGGCTTTTTTTTTTTTCTACGTACATTTTCTGCAGCGATTTGAAGCGCACGTGTGCTCTTCAGATCGCTGCAGAAAATTCTGCAGTGACTGTACGCAACGTGCACACATAGCCTTACAGTTCAGTACAGTTCATAATTTATCCAAGGCTATAATATATATATATATATATATATATATATATGTATATGAATAGGACTTATAGTTTACATGTTTTCTGGTATCTGCACTTTTTGGATTTTTGTTTATGAATACTGGTAGATTGTTGTACATGGAAAAAAGAAATGGGATCTCAAGAAATTGATTGGAGAGTTTTGTTGACGTTACAGAAAGTGACGAAAGGATTATATTTGAATAAATGTTGATTTTTCTTTTGTTTAATAGATGTAAATTTTTGTTTTTGGAAAAAAAATAAATAAGACATCCCCTGAAAAGAAGCCCTACCCTGGAAACGGGTAATAGTGTGCTTCATAATTTATTTGCCTATGTACTGTATTTGTCGGATTATAAAACGCACTTTTTCCTCCCAAGAATCCGAGAGGAAAATGAGGAGTGCATCTTATAATCCGAATGTAACTTACTGGGAAGTGGTGAAGAATGGTGACAGGAGGCAGGGGCAATAATGCTGTGGGCGCTGTGCTGGTTCTTGCTGCTGGCGGTGCGCTGTGTGCTGTGCTGCAGGTGCTGTGCTGGTTCTTGCTGCTGGCGGTGTGCTATGGGCTGTGCTGTGGGCGCTGTGTTGGTTCTTGCTGTGAGCGGTGTGCTGTGCTGTGCTGCAGCGGTGTGCTGCGCCGCGGCGGTGTGCTGCGGGCGCTGTGCTGGTTCTTGCTGCGGCGGTGTGCTGTGCTGGTTCTCGCTGCGAGCGGTGTGCTGCGGGCGCTGTGCTGGTTCTTGCTGCGAGCGGTGTGCTGTGGGTGCTGTGCTGGTTCTCTCTGTGGGCGGTGCGCTATGGGCTGTGCTGTCGGCGCTTTGCTGGTTCTTGCTGCGAGCACTGTGCTGTGCGTGGTTCGCTATGCTGGTTCTTGCTGCGAGCGGTGTGCTGTGCTGCGGCAGTGTGCTGTGGGCTGTGCTGCGGGTGCTGTGCTGGTTCTTGCTGCAAGCGGTGTGCTGTGGCTGTGTGCTGTGGGTGCTGTGCTGGTTCTCACTGTGGGCGCTGTGCTGGTTCTTGCTGCAAGCAGTGTGCTGTGCTGTGGGTGGTGCGCTATGCTGGTTCTTGCTGCGAGCGGTGTACTGTGCTGCGGGCGGTGCACTGTGGGCTGTGCTGCGGGCGCTGTGCTGGTTCTTGCTGCAAGCGGTGTGCTGTGCTGCGGCGGTGTGCTGGTTCTCGCTGTGGGTGGTGCGCTATGGGCTGTGCTGCGGGCGCTGTGCTGGTTCTTGCTGCAAGCAGTGTGCTGTGCTGTGGGTGGTGCGCTATGCTGGTTCTTGCTGCGAGCGGTGTGCTGTGCTGCGGGCGGTGCACTGTGGGCTGTGCTGCGGGCGCTGTGCTGGTTCTTGCTGCAAGCGGTGTGCTGTTCTTGCGGCGGTGTGCTGTGCTGGTTCTCGCTGCGAGCGGTGTGCTGTGCTGCGGCAGTGTGCTGTGCTGGTTCTTGCTGCGAGCGGTGTGCTGTGCTGCGGCGGTGCACTGTGGGCTGTGCTGCGGGCGCTGTGCTGGTTCTTGCTGCAAGCAGTGTGCTGTGCTGTGGGTGGTGCGCTATGCTGGTTCTTGCTGCGAGCGGTGTGCTGTGCTGCGGGCGGTGCACTGTGGGCTGTGCTGCGGGCGCTGTGCTGGTTCTTGCTGCAAGCGGTGTGCTGTGCTGCGGCAGTGTGCTGTGCTGGTTCTTGCTGCAAGCGGTGTGCTGTTCTTGCGGCGGTGTGCTGTGCTGGTTCTCGCTGCGAGCGGTGTGCTGTGCTGCGGCAGTGTGCTGTGCTGGTTCTTGCTGCGAGCGGTGTGCTGTGCTGCGGCGGTGTGCTGTGCTGGTTCTCGCTGTGGGCGGTGCACTGTGGGCTGTGCTGCGGGCACTGTGCTGGTTCTGGCTGCGGGTGGAGGCATGGGCCATCCTGAAAATGTGGCGGTGAGGGCTTCAAATAAACGGCGCTCGGATGGAGCTCTCAGCTCAAGATCTCATCTGCGCACACCCATAGATCTCCCAGCAGTTGACTTTAGGAAAATGGCATCTGGAGGTGGCGCGTGCACAGATGAGATCTCGGCTTGTCATTGAGCAGATAGCTCAGGCTGCGCATGTGCAGACTTCAGGTGCCATTTCTTTGAAGCCCACACTGCCAACAGTTTCTGGATATTCCCGCCTCACAGCACCTGCAGCGAGCATCTGGGACACCCACCGCACCGCCCGCAGCATCGCCCTACTCCACCACCTCCCCTGCCTCCTGTGACCCCTCTCCACCACCGCTGCTGCCCCCCCCCCAGTAAGCACCTGATTTTAAGACGGACCCCCGCCGCTTTTTTCCCCTCTAAATTTGGGGTGCATCTTATAAAACAGAAATTACGGTACATATTTTCGGCCTTTAAATATGCCATGTTTTGCATTTTTTGATCTTCCGCACACTATGTATCCATAGTGGACTGCAAGGTGGAAGGCAAAATATGTCGGTCCAGAAACGGCGCGTCCTCGGGTCGGAGATAGTCCTTACCTTTCGGAATCAGCAGCTGAGAAACTTCTTGCATCAGTGTGAAGTGTCCGGCCTGGTGGCAGCGGGACAGGGCGCGGAGTAACGCTGCCGCCATCTCCGCCCAGCTCTTAGATAAGTAGCTCAGGGCAGACAGCGCCACCTCATGGGCGATATGGAGAAGTAACTGTGTGAAGAGCAAAACGCAGGATGAGGAGTAATAAACACAATCCCGAGAGGACATTCCCCCTCTCTTCTTAATGGATCTGTCCTTTTTACTCTATGGACGCCTATTTATATGAATGAGACACCCGACGGCAATCACCCAATCACACGGCAGTCTTTAACACCCTAAAGCCCGGGCCGGTTTTCATTTTCCACCCCCCCCTCTCTTTCAAGAGCCATAACTTTGATACTTTTCCGGTGACATCGCGGTATTACGGCTTCTATTTTGCAGGATGAGTTTTATTGTTTAATCACCTTTTTTGCTTTATCATATAATGTACTCAAACAAATTTGCAAGAGCAGAAAAATTGCGAGAAAAAAAAAAATACACATTTTTTGGGTTCTGTTTTTATGGAAAAATTTTTTTTAAAAAAGTTCTAGGTGTCATAAAATGTTCGGAATATTTTTGGAGCCATGAAAATATAAAATGGAAACACCTTATATAAGTTTGATATCGCCGTAATCGTACTGACCTATAGCATCGCGGTACCAGGCCATTTTTTGTGGGTCGAGATGACATTTTGAATGATGCCATTTTGGAATACATCCTAAAGCTTAACATGGACAAAACAGAGTTCATTGTCTTTCCTCCTCCTCACTCATCTCCAGCAAGCCTTTCCATCATACTTGATGGCTGCTCACTCTCCCCAGTCTCACAAGCTCGTTGCCTTGGAATAACCCTCGACTCTGCTCTATCCTTCAAGCCACACATCCAAGCCCTCTTCACCTCATGCAGACTACAACTCAAAAATATCTCCCGGATCCGTGCTTTCCTTAACCAAGAATCAGCAAAAACATTAGTGCATGCCCTCATCATCTCCCGCCTCGACTACTGCAACCTCCTGCTCTCTGGTCTCCTTTCCAACACTCTTGCACCCCTCCAATCTATCCTAAACTCTGCGGCCCGTTTAATCCACCTCTCCCCTCGCTACTCCCCTGTCTTGCTACTCTGCCAATCCCTTCACTGGCTTCCCATCGCCCAACGACTCCAGTTCAAAACATTAACCATGACATACAAAGCCATCTACAACCTGTCTCCTCCTTACATCTGTGACCTAGTCTCACGGTACCTACCTGCACGCAACCTCAGATCCTCACAAGATCTCCTTCTCTACTCCCCTCTCATCTCCTCGTCCCACAATCGCGTACAAGATTTCTCCCCCATACTCTGGAACGCTCTACCTCAGCATATCAGACTCTTGCCTACTGTGAAAAGCTTCAAGAGGAACCTGAAGACCCATCTCTTCCAACAAGCCTACAACCTACAATAACCCTCAGTCCAGTACACCACTGCGCAACCAGCTCTGTCCTCACCTATTGTACCATCACCCTGTAGACTGTGAGCCCTCGCGGGCAGGGTCCTCTCTCCTCCTGTACCAGTCTGTTTTGTACTGTTAATGATTGTTGTACGTATACACTCTTTCACATGTACAGCGCCATGGAATAAATGACACTATAATAATAAATAATAATAATAAGATTGCTTTTTTGTTTCTATTTTTGAGAAAAAAAAGCCAATTCTGGTGTTTTTATTTTTCCCCCTTCATTTTAGCATTCATCTAAATATTTGCATATTTTATTACTTCAGGCGATTACACACAGTAAAACCAAAAAATTTAATTTTCTCCATTTTACTACAGTGGAGCCTCGGTTTACGAGTAACTTGGTGTGCGAGTATTTCGCTATACGAGCAAAGCTTGGTGTAAATTTGTAACAGTTTGCAAGCAATGCTTTGCTGTACGAGCAAATACTCACCGCACACACTTCCGGTTCCGTACATCCACCGCGCTCTGACCCGCTCTTGCAGTCCACACAAACACACACAAGCACACACGTATTATGCTCACCTTACCTTCTGTTCTCTCGCTGGCCTCTTGGTTCTTGTAGTTCGCCGGTACAGGATGTGTATCCGGTAACCATCGCGATGAGGGAGGAACTTCCGCTGTCAGCCGCTACTCAAAGGCCAATCAGAGGTAAGCGGCTTCTGCCTTTGACGTCAGCGCTCTGACAGCGGAAGCTCCGGTATCGTCGTGATGGTTACCAGATACACATCCTGTACCGGCGAACTACAAGATCCAGGAGGCCGGCGATGGAACAGAAGGTAAGGTGAGTATAATATGTGTTTGTGCGTGTGTGGAATGACACAATAGGGGACCAGGATAGGACACTGAACAAGGTGCAGAACGAATTGTCTGCATTGCAATGATTTCCTATGGGAAATCTTACTTTGCTAGACAAGTAACTTGGTTTACAAGCACAGTCCCAGAACGGATTGTTCTCATTAACCAAGGTTCCACTGCATTTACAGTTGTTTTTTTTTGTTATTTTTTAGGAATATTTATTAATGTTTTTAGGCTTTTTATTCGATCCCTTACGGGATTTTTAACCTGCAATCGCCTATTCGATACCCTGCAATACAGTAGGTCCCAGGCTGCCATGATGGAAGCTGATCGACACCCAGCGATCATGTTGCACCATGTGGCGATGTCAGCGTCTAGCGACTGGAGCCATGTTGGAGTCCTTTTAATTGCCACAGTCATGTTTGCGCTGGAATTTAAGGGGATAAATAAATGATCTGAGCTACATCTGACTGCATCAGTTGGTTCTGGCCACAAGTGACGGAATGCACTTCATACAGTGATCGTGCAGAACTATGGCAGCTATTGCTAAGGGGTTAAACTGAAAGAAGGTCGTAGGAAACTGCACAGCCATCAGTGCTGCCCCCCCTGCCGCCGTTCAGGAAAAACTGCCCCCACCCCCCGCCGCTGTTCAGGAAAAACTGCCCCCCCCCGCGCCGTTCAGGAAAAACTGCCCCCCGCTGCCGCTGTTCAGGAAAAACTGCCCCCCCCCGCCGCTGTTCAGGAAAAACTGCCCCCCCCTGCCGCCGCCGTTCAGGAAAAACTGCCCCCCCCTGCCGCCGCCGTTCAGGAAAAACTGCCCCCCCTGCCGCCGCTGTTCAGGAAAAACTGCCCCCCCCCTGCCGCTGCTGTTCAGGAAAAACTGCCCCCCCCCGCCGCTGCTGTTCAGGAAAAACTGCCCCCCCCCCCGCCGCCGTTCAGGAAAAACTGCCCCCCCCCCCGCCGCCGTTCAGGAAAAACTGCCCCCCCCCCTCGCCACCGTTCAGGAAAAACTACCCATGGATCATGTAGCTTTATGTGGTGCGAATACCCCTTTAAAGAAATGTACTACTAATGTGATTACCATACAACAATAAGGCTCAGCTCCGGTACCTGTTTGGGGCTGGTATTGGCGGTGGTTGGCGGGGTGTCCGATGTCCGCAGCTGCTGACACACCTCAGTATATTGGTCCTCGGAGCACAGTCCGTACTCCATCTGCCATAGCCCCACGAGTTTAGTAATGAAGGGCTCCTCGCTGCTGTGTCCAACCCAATCATGCAAACACGGGGTGGACTGAGTCTTCCAATCCACAGGGGTTTTGTCCTCAAGGTGGGTAAACAGCAGCTCACTGGCACAAAACACCAGCCCCTGCCCCTGTAAAATGACCCCAATATACATAAGCAGAAGTCAAAAACGAGAAGAATTGTTGTATACAGCAGCATCTTCATGAAGAAAGTAAAGTATTTTACCATCAGGGTTGGGTGCTGCTTGAGA
Organism: Anomaloglossus baeobatrachus; assembly: GCF_048569485.1. NCBI lineage: Eukaryota > Metazoa > Chordata > Amphibia > Anura > Aromobatidae > Anomaloglossus > Anomaloglossus baeobatrachus. The sequence goes on along the minus strand of NC_134356.1, from coordinate 48,232,683 downwards.
GACGTCAGGGCCCCGACCCAATTCTTAGCACCGATGTGTTCCTGGGCACAACGCAGAGCAAACGCTGCCGCCAAAGTCTTCTCTCCAGATATTAAGGCAAGCTCGGCGGCGGTGCTGAGGGACAGCAGGTCTCCCTTCTTGGCCAGCACCTTCGCTGCATCATATGGGGACGATGCCCCTAAGTAACTGCGGGAAGAACGGAGGGACAATGATCAAAGGGGCTCCACAGAGAATATAACCCCTTTGCCACTGCACGGAGATTTCTCTTATTAAGCCAGTTTCTTTAGTTTATTGTACCCAATTTCTACTAGCAGAAATCTCTGTGCAGTGCTAAAGGGGTTTAGGCTTTTTCTTTGGAAATCAATCCCAACCCTTTAAATGGTTCAGTTAAAGCACGTCTAGCCAAAGATTTGGAAGACCATGGATTGACCGTATTTCAACATAATCTACCTAGTCCATCTATCATCACCCGTGATCCACCAAGTCCTTTACCTGCTTCGTCCTGCTATCTGCCCATGCCTTACCACTTAGCAGCCATACTTAGTCCTGCTATCTGCCCATGCCTTACCACTTAGCAGCCATACTTAGTCCTGCTATCTGGCCGTGCCTTACCACTTAGCAGCAATACTTAGTCCTGCTACCTGGCCGTGCCTTACCACTTAGCAGCCATACTTAGTCCTGCTATCTGCCCATGCCTTACCACTTAGCAGCCATACTTAGTCCTGCTATCTGGCCATGCCTTAATACTAAGCAGCCGTACTTAGTCCTGCTATCTGTCCGTGCCTTACCACTTAGCAGCCATACTTAGTCCTGCTATCTGCCCATGCCTTACCACTTAGCAGCCATACTTAGTCCTGCTATCTGCCCATGCCTTACCACTTAGCAGCCATACTTAGTCCTGCTATCTGCCCATGCCTTACCACTTAGCAGCCATACTTAGTCCTGCTACCTGGCCGTGCCTTACCACTTAGCAGCAATACTTAGTCCTGCTACCTGGCCGTGCCTTCCCACTTAGCAGCCAAACTTAGTCCTGCTATCTGGCCATGCCTTAATACTAAGCAGCCATACTTAGTCCTGCTATCTGGCCGTGCCTTAATACTAAGCAGCCATACTTAGTCCTGCTATCTGGCCGTGACTTACCACTTAGCAGCCATACTTAGTTCTGCTATCTTGGTGTGCCTTACCACTTAGCAGCCATAGAGTAGTGACCATCTTGCTCCAGTATGGTTGCCCAGCTGGTGTACAAATCCCGGAGTATGGGGTCATCTGGTTGCAGACGAGATTTGGCTACAGCAATGGCTTCTCTGAAAGACGAACCAAATCCATAATCAGACATAACACATTTCAGCTCTGACAGACACCCTTATTGACCTCTGCGGAAGCACCGACCTGTGCAAGTGGTTTCCTTTCAGGAGCTGCACCGCCTCATAGACCTTATTGATGGAGAGGAGATGAGTGGCCGCCTTTACATACTGTTCCTGGAAGCACAGCTGCTTCACGTAGGCTTCAACTGTCCAAACCCAGATTTTGTATCCAGCTAAAGAAATAATCACAGTGATTTTGAAGCAGTGGGGGAACAAGGGAACTCGACATGTTGGGGTGGAGGTCCCTGAATCGGCCGGGCATAGAGAACAGAATGCTTGGTTGGGTAACATATATTCCTACAGACCCCCATAGCTTTACCTGTGGAGTTCAACTGAGGTTGTCTGTGTCCTTAATGGAGAGAGCAAGGAATAAGCTGCTGCCAGACAGTAACTTATCCGATAAAGTCAGGGCACCGTACACATTAGACGACATAAGGGATTCAGCTGATATTCATAGCATGTGTACAACCCACTTAAAAAAAAAAAAACAGGACCCTGGCACTTCTGATTGGTAGGTCTGGTGTGACGTCAACATTGTGGACATTGGGCTTCAGCTAATATCAGAAGAAGCCTTGGGGATTCCAGCAGATAAGGGAAGGTTCTCAGGGCTCCTGTGTGGCTGCCACAGATTATGGTTGTGGCCGTTGGACCAGGGTCCTTGGGATTATTCCTGGAGATGAGCAAATCAATTCATAAGATATCTCCTACCTGTGGGGATGGGGGAAAAAACGTCCTGATCTCTCTTGGTGTCTGACCACAGGGACATGTCAAGCATATGCACCACTGCTACATATAAGTCTGGGCTTAGCAGAGCCCTGTTTTCAGGATCAATGGGGGAACCAGCGGTAAGTAAGTGGAGGGATCCTTTTAAAAGGGGTTATCAAGGGCTAACTATCTACCTGTTGTACACTGCGCTGGCTCAGAGCAATCACCGACTGCTCTTACCGGCGATTCTGCTGCCAAAAGAGCAGCTTTTCCTCTTCCGGTCTGCTGTGTCAATGGTGACTGACAGCTGGCTCCCCGCAGATAGGCAGCGGGGAGCAGGCTGTCAATAAGCACAATGTTAACAGTCACTCTCCATCAATAGAGCATAGCGGAAGAGAAGCTGTTATTACGTATACGTGACATCAGCAAAAGTTGCTGAACCGCCGGCAGGAGAGGTCAGAAATCAGCGCCGGGCACAACAGGAAGGTAGTTCGTAACTACCTGCCTGTTAGTTCTCAGGACAAGAGTACGAAAAAAAATTAGTACCGGATAACCCCCTTTAATAATCAATTGAATATCTATAGAGGCTGGACAATATATACATTCCCAATACCTACCCATTGGTGCCAGAGCAAGCAGCTGGTCTGTGAGCTCGCCCCTCTCCGCAGCCAGCTGTAGCGCCCCCTGCAGGTCTCCTTTCCACAGAGAGATCTGGTGCTGGAGCTCAGAGTGGCCGCTCTCCAGGTGAGCTTTTCCTGATGTAAAAACAAATCAAAAAACATTAAAAAAATAAGCTATTATAAGGAAAAACTAAAAAAAATAGAAAAAAATGAGATTAGCACGGATCCATTCTGCACGTCTCATTCCGTGCGGCCCCCTGAATGCTGCTAATCCCACCTCCAAGCTATTTCTATTGGCTATTCTATTAAAGGACGTGACTGAGCATGTGCGACCACCTGCACTCAGGTTTTGGGTGGACATAAACACCTTGACCACCAGGTGGCGCCCTTCTGTATATGGAAATGTCATAAGACTTCACTGTATATATGGATGTATGATAAATGTATTAATAGATGTCAAACATTGTTATTTTTATCATCTGTAAAATTAATAGGATATGTAATTGGGAAAATCTCTCACAAGATTTCACAATACACTCAGAAGTGTGCAAAAGTTTTAGGCATTATTATAGAGCATTATTGTAACGCATACAGCGACTGACCAGTCTGGAGCGCCTGCTGCCATTTTTTTGCACCTATAATTTCTGCGTTTTCTTGCATAGTTGAGTAGTTTGGCCTCTTTCCATGCGACAGTCTTTCAAGGAAGACCACTTCTGGCCAGACTTCTCCATAGAGTACATGAGTGAAGCCGAGTCACGCTGGTTGCTGCCAGCTCTGAGTTGATGGCACGGCTGGACATCTTCTGATTTCGAAGAGATGCAAGCATGTTGTGTGCAGTCCTAAGTTCCTTGACCGACCACTACATTCATGGTCCTCAACATTGCCCATTTCTTGGCGCTTCTTCAAAATAAGCTCGTCTTTAAGCTCCGGTCTTCTTTGAAATCTTAACTTGGGAGACACCTTACTGATGAAGTATAACTACCTTATGCATTGTTGCCATTTTCAGACTCGTCATGGTGTATGACCTCTGACATGTTGACGTCTTCCAGAACCTCACCTTTGTAGCAGAGATTGGCTATTCCTCACCCAGTTTTAAGCCTCCTACACAGCAGTTTCTGTTTTAGTTAATGACCGTATTTCGTCCTAAATATGAAAATAATAATCACTATCTTCTGTGTGGTAAAATTGGTAACTTATACACTGGACTATCTTCTGATAAAATCCCTTATTTTATGCATATGCACCTAGCAGAAACGAAGGCAAAGGGCAGTAACACCAAATAGAGATTTGGGTCTTTAGTTCATTCACTCTACTAATTGATAAAATTAAACTATAAAAATAAAAAAAAAACTAATAAACACTTCTAGATTAAATGCACACTTACTTTGCAGCATCTTTCCAACACCTACCTAAAACCTTTGCACAGTATTGTGTATCTAGACCTGAAGGGGCTGGTGTACTTATTTAGAAAATCTATATGTAGAATCCTTTCAAAAAGTCCTCACCTAATATTAAAATGAGCATTTTATTAGTGGAGCTCTAGCCAGACTCGTATATATCCCAGCCGCATCAGGTCAAAGCAATCTTTTTAGTAATGTAGGTAATGTGTAGTGTCAAATCTGGTGGCAGATCCATTTTAAAGAGAAGCTAAGGTCACAAAGTGCCCTATTGTTTAAGTCACGTTTTTGTGTAAAATGTACTTTTGTTTTGTAATTTTTGCCAAATGTCTTTATTTTCCATATCACAATTTGTATTAATAATCAAAAAAAGAGAAATCTTGCAATTTTCACACTGGACCACATTCTGTTTCAGGAAATTTACATGCACATTAGCAGCAACGAACAGACTCCTCCCCTATCTTTTGTATTAAGGCAGCTAATGAGCATGTGCAAAGTTCATTGTGAGGTCAGAGGAAGCTGGGATATCACTTATGGCAATATGTGGGCCCTATGTTATCAGTTGTGTATAGAGGCGCTATCAGTCATTGTAATCTTGCCTCTGATAAGGAAACTGCTGTAAACGCATCCTGAAAGCACAGAGTAGTTGACAGTGTAAAAAAAGCAAGAATACATATTTTTTTTTTTTTTAAATACATGCAACCCCAAAAAACTGATTTAAACACTCAATATCTGTTACACATATCCCTTTAAATACCAATTTCAGTGCTCATTTAATAGGTAGATATCTGAAAACTATTTTTCGCTAACCCTCTTCCTCCATGAGTCGGTGTAGGGTCGCTCTATCACTGTAGAGGCCAAGATGAGATGAAAAATCATTCAAGGAACTTGTCTCCACTAGCGATTCTGTAAAGAGAGAACAAGAAGGAAATACTCATTATTCGGGTACAGTATGGCTGCCAGGCTATGGGGTATTGGGGTAACCAGCAGCAATGTCATCAGTTTAGCAGATGTGTAGAGGTCATTTTACTGTTTACATCAAGATACAATTTTCATAAAAATCCCCCCAAAAAAACCACATTACGGACTTCACTAATTCTTCAGCAGGTGTTATAAACAATTTCCCTCCAGAGCTGTATTCACAATTCTGTTGAATATTTACAGACACATCCTTTGAAGTACCATAAGGCTATGGGTTCAGTATGTACCACATCATTGTACTGTAAGTCACCACAGCAAAGACTTTGGAGGCGACGAACCAGGAGGAACGCTATGAGATTAAAGCTGTGAAGTCAGAAGAATTATGAATGCACCTCTGTGGAAAAATACAGAGTTGAAACAAGATAATTTACAAATATTAATGCCCAATTCATCATTTGCATTTTTTTCATGTCAATATTTTTTTTTTTTTTTTTTTTTTTATCATTTGATTTCATTATATTTTTTTATTTTGGGTAAAATAAAAAAATGCTCTTTGTCCTTTTTGGTGACTATTTAAAAAAAAAAAAAAAAAAATTGCATGTTTTTCTAAAATGACGCAAAATTTAAAATGACGCAAAATTTGCATGAAAATTTCAAGACATACAAAAAAAAAAATCTAATCTAGGCAGTCATTTCTGCCAATATTTTTTGACTTTTTAAAAATTTACAATTGATAAATCAGCTGAAAACATCTGAAAACCCCAAACTCTGCCCACAATAGCAAAAATAAAAAAATGAAAATCGATAAAAAATAAAAAGAATAAGGCACAAATAAAAAACAAGCAAAAAGCAGCAAAAACTAAAAAAAAAAGCATTTATTATAAAGATTGATATACGTAAGCTATAAAATTCAATTTTTTTCACAATCCACCAAAAAGATTGTGAAAAAAACAACATTTCATAGAATAAAAAAATCTTTTTGCGTGGCCTTATACTGACAGTTATAGACAAGGTTGTATGGGGCGCTTGTTTTTTGCGTGACAAGATGACATTTGTAGGGATACCATTTTTATTTATATATGACTTTTTGATCGCATTTAATTCCACTTTTTTTGTTGGCTGTATGTCGAAAATAAACGGATTTTTGTGTACTCACCGTAAAATTGTTTTCTCTTAGCCATCATTGGAGGACACAGGACCATGGGTGTTATGCTGCTTATCCATAGGAGGACACTAAGTAGATGCAAAGATGTTAGCTCCTCCCCTGCAGTATACACCCCCTGGCCCAGCCAGGCTACTTCAGTTTTAGTACACAAGCAGTAGGAGAACAAAGTAACAAAAAACGTGAGTGAATACTCATAACAAAAAAGTACTGAGACAGAAAAAAGCTAAGGCCCAACAGGGCAAAAGGGAGGGTGCTGTGTCCCCCAATGATGGCTAAGAGAAAACGATTTTACGGTGAGTACACAAAAATCCGTTTTTCTCTGACGTCAATATTTGGGGGACACAGGACACAGGACCATGGGACGTCCTAAAGCAGTCCAGGGGTGGGTAAACAATAAACAACGCAACCCAAGGACTAGGAACCAGTCCCAGATAGCCAGGAGCGCCTACTGAGATAGGTACTCCACTATCGTTTGCAGAATTTTCCTACCTAGGTTCGCCTCAGCCGAAGCCTTGGTATGGACTCAGTAATGCTTTGAAACAGTATGTAGGCAAGACCAGGTCGCAGCCTTATACCTCTGTTCTACTGAAGACTGATGCCTAATGCCCCGAGAGGCGCCAACTGCTCGCATGGAAGGGGTCCGCAGCCCACTAGGAATGGGCTTGAGTTGCAAGCGGTAGACCTCCCGGATCGCAGAGCGAATGCCTATGAAGCTGCCTCTCCTTTATTAGGCCTTTCAAGAATAACGACCAAGAGTCTATGTTCCTAAAGGGGCTGTCCTGGGTACGTAATATCTGAGAGCCCTCACAAGGTCTAGCGAATATAGGAACCTTTCCACCCTATGGACTGGGTGTGGACAAAAGGAAGGCAGAACAATGTCCTCGTTCATATGAAACGGGGAGGTAACCTTCGGAAGAAAATCCGGAAGGGGGCGTAGAACCACCTTGTCCTGATGAAAGATCAGAAAGGGTTCGTGGCAAAAGAGTGCTTCCAGTTCCGAAACTTGTCTGATGGACGTAATCGCCACTAAGAATGTTACCTTCCAGGAGAGAAGAACAAGAGAAGATTCCTTAAGAGGTTCAAAAGGGGACCTCTGGATACCGTCCAAAACGAGATTGAGGTCCCATGGGTCCAGCGACCGTTTATACAGGGAAACTAGATGGGAAACACCCTTGAGGAAAGTCTTGACTTGCGGATTGCAAGCTAGGCGGTATTGATAGAGATGAAACCTGCCCCTTAAGGGAGCTGAGAGCCAACCCCTTTTGCAACCTGACAGCAAAAAAAAAAAAAAAATCAAGAATTCTGGGGATCGCCAGAGGCATAGGTTGGACATTAGATTCCCTGCACTGGGAAAGGAAAGCTTTCCACGTACGGTGGTAAAAACGGGATGAAGGCCGGCTTTCGGGCACTGTACATGGTGGAGAGGACCGCGGGAGAGAATCTAGCTCTTGTTAAAGTCCAGGTCTCAATGACCAGGCCATCAACTTCAGGGCTCTGGAGTTCTGATGGGAAATGGGCCCTTGGGTCAGCAGGTCTGGGATGCTTACGAGGCGCCATGAGCAATTGTACTATTTCAGCATTCCAGGCGCACCTGGGCTAGCCCGGTGCTATTAGTATCACCGGGACTCCTTCTGCCTTGATCTTCCTGATTATTCGCGGCAGCAGGGGCAGAGGCAAAAAACATGTAAGGCAGACGGAAACGACTTCAGGAGACTAGAGCATCCGCGCCAATGGACTGTGGATCACGTGACCTGGCTAAGAACGCCGGTACCTTTGCGTTCAACCTTGAGGCCATTAGATCCACGTCTGGTGTACTCCAGTGAGTGCAGATGTGTGGGAACACTTCTGGGTGGAGAAACCACTCTCCGGCGGCCAGGCCTTGGCGACTTAGAAGGTCCGCCGCCCAGTTCCCTACTCCTGGTATGTGTAACGCTGAAAACACAGACCCCCGTCGATTCGGCCCAGGTGAGGATCCTGAGGACCTCGAGATAAGCTGTCTTGCTGCTGGTACCTCCCTGCTGATTGACATAGTCCACAGCTGTTGCATTGTCCAATTGGACCTGAATCAAACGACCTGCTAGCAGAAGGGGGGGAATATTGCGCTGATTTTCAGGATTATTTCTGGGAAGGGAAGACTCCTGGGGTGTCCAACGTCCCGAAGCAGTGTGGAGCCAGTACGCTGCTCCCCAGACTAATAGGCTGGTGTCCATGGTCAGGAGTAGCCAGTCCACTTGGGGGAGAAAAACTCCTTCTCGATATGGAAGAAGACTGAAGCCACCAGCAAAGCGCATACCTGACTGAAGGTGTCAGGTAAAAAATTCGTCCAAGGAAAAGGGGCTCTTGTCCCAGGCAGCTAGAAGCGCAAGCTGCAGTGGGCGGTGGTGTGGCTAAGCGAGCAGCACTGCCTCTATAGCCGCCACTATCCTACCTAGTACTCTCATACTGAATCTTATGGAGTGAGAGGAGTACGTAGAGGGCAGTATACCGCTTGTTGTAGAGCGGTCGCCTCGTCTTGAGGGGGAAATATTAAGCCCCGAAGAGTGTCCAGGGACATGCCCAAGGAGGTGACAGATTTTGACGGGACCGGGGATGATTTGACTGGAGTCAGAAGCCGCCCTAAGCGGGATAGGGTGCCCACAGAGATCTGCACGCTGGTTGAGCCCTTGATGAGGAGGTCATCCAAGCAAGGCAGAACAGCCACTCTCCTGGCGTGAAGGGCACTCATGGCGGCCGCCATGATCTTAGTTAAGACCCTTGGTGCTGTGGCAGAGCTGAGGGTAGGGCCACAAATGAAAAAAAGAAGTCCTGAACCGCGAAGCGGAGGAACTTTTGGTGAGCTAGAGCGATGGGTATGTGCAGGTACGCGTCCCTGATAGCTAGGGAGGCAAGGAATTCTCCTTCGACCATAAAGGTAATAATGGACCCTAGGAAGTCCATTCTGAATCTCCTTACGTTCACATGTTTGCTCAGATGTTAGAGGTCCAGGATGGGACGAACTGACCCGTCCTTTTTTGGGGACCACGAGAGGTTGGAATAGAAGGCCTTGAACCTCTCGCCGTCCGGAACAGGTACCATCACCCCCGCCGTTTGGAGGGAGTGGATTGCTGAGAAGGCTTTGTGGTGTTTTGGAGCCTTTGGGGGGGTTTGAGAGAAAAGACTGACCAGGGGATCAGGTCCAGAATTCAATGTGGTTAGCAGAAGACACAAGGTATCACACCCATTTGTGGTCTGAGGCGGCGGCCCAGATGGAGGAGGACGAGACTCCTCGGTCTTTGTCTAGACTGCCAAGACGAGGTGGACTCGGGGAGGGCTGAGAAGGTCGGGCCCTGCGTGTCTAGTAAAAAACATCCTGGGCTAGAGTTGGGGGAGGGAGGTACTCTTTTCCTCCCGTGCCGTCAGACAAAAAAAAAAAAAAAAAGCCTGTACAGACGATCGGCAAACCATTGGCCTGGAAAGGAGTACTGTGAGAGGCTTCTTAGAGACAGAGTCCGCTCTCCGTTATCGGAACCAGAGGGCCTTACGGATGGCTATGCTATTTGAGGCGGCAATAACTGCGCAGGTAGCA